>NC_034613.1:138372133-138386343 GCF_900095145.1 Mus pahari | reverse complement strand
GTCAGTGCTCTTACCTGCTGAGCCATCTCTCCAGCCCATAGCCAAATGTCTTAACACTATGCCTGCCAGCCTCCCCTCTTCATCAACAGAAGTGGCTTTGGGGACAGCACGACCTCCCACTAAGAAGCCCTCTACAGGAACACAGTTCATCCTGAAATCTGCCAAGTGTCCAACTGATTCATTCCCAAGGCATAACTGAAAAAAAAAAGCAGAGGTTCCCACCAAAAACACCAAGAGCCCAAAAGATCTATTTATAGACAGCAACAAAATTCTAGTATAGGGCACGCTAAGGGCCAAGCATTAGACTTGAAAAATGCTAACCCATGCAATCTTCATGAAAGCTCTAGGAGACGAACACTGTTGTCACATTGTTTAGAGATGAGGAAATGGAAGCTCAGAAAGGTTAAGCAACCTGTCCAAGGTCATGTAGCTAGTAAGAGGTTGAGCCAAGATTTGAGACCAGGTAGACTACTTCCAGAGTCTAGTTACTAGGCTGTCTCTCCATGGGCCTGTTTCTAGGTTTACAAAGATTAATTCTCCTTGGGAATAAGCCCAGAAAATTGTTGAGAAAGTAACTTCAGGCCAGAGGAATCAGCCATGGTTTGCATGATAGGAAAACAAGACCAGAATGAGAAGGGCATGCAATATTATGTAATCCATGTGTGATGGGAATAGATCTTAGCTCCTTGACCTTAGATTTCCCAAACTCCAGTACTGTGAGAAATACATACTTCTTGTGTTACCCAGCATGGCCCAGGACCACCAGTCCTTAACCTTTCTCCTAACACAGCTTAAGAGGGTTACAGGTATAATTATTGTACATATAATAATTTATAAATTTGAAAACTGCCACCATTCCCTTTGCCTGCCACATCACAAGTTCCACAGAAGCATGAGGACACTGTCAAGTAGCCATTGTCCCCTGTTCTTTAAGAGGCTAATTCATAAGTAGTGGTTCAACAAGTATTGTTCAGCGAATGAAGGTGTCTTAGGGTTTCTGTGGCTGTGATAAACACCATGACCAAAGCAACGTGAGGAGAAAAGGGTCCATTTTCAGGAAAGTCAGGTCAGGAACTGAAGCAAACACCATGGATGGACACTGCTCCTCGTGACTTGCTCAGCCTGCCTTCTTAGAGCACTCCAAGGCCACACCCATAATGGGAAGAACCCTCCCACATCAACCATCAATCAAGAAAATGCCCCACTCCCCAGGCTTGCTAACAGGTTGATCTGGTGGGAGGATTTTCTCAGTTGAGGTTCTCTCTTCCTAAGTGATTCAGGGTTGTGTGAAGTTGACATAAAACTAGCTAGCATATAGCCAGGTGATGGTGCCACATGCCTTTAATCCCAGCACTTGAGAGGCAGAGGCAGGTCTATAGAGCAAGTTCCAGGAAGGCCAGAGTTACAGAGAGAAACAGTGTCTTGAAAACACACGCGCGCGCGCGCGCGCGCGCGCGCGCACACACACACACACACACACACACACAAGCTAGCACAGAAGGAATGTTAGAAAATTTTAAACTTAACTAGAGATAATAGCATAATCATCGGTGTCTGATGTGTGCACTGCTTGTTCTGTAAATGAAAACATTTCATATACACACACAGCCACTGGCTGCTGCATGCCTGTAACTGCCTGTAACAGTGGCTGTTATCCCGTTTCTGTCTGAAGCCTACAGCCCACCCTAGAGCCCCCACCACTATTACTGGAGTATTTGAAAGCTCCTCCCAGACATCATATTACCGTCAAAACCATCCTCACTATATGGGAATTTGCACATGACTTGCTGCTAGATCACATGCCAGCCAGGTAGCATGTATGAGGCCCTAGGTTCTAGATCCCAGCACCACAAGAAAACCTCAAAGCGCAAACCCCCCACTTAGTGTGTCTCTATAAAAGGTAAGGGCTCGTTTGAAAATCACTTTAAAAGCAATTTTGCATGGCTTAAAATCTTTAATATCCTCAAACATCCAGACAGTGTTTGCCCAATATAGCTGATAAACATCTATTTAGTTTGAGATAGCCAAGCAAGAAGGACGCATCCGGGGGCTGGTGGGATGGCTCAGTGGGTAAGAGCACCCGATTGCTCTTCAGAAGGTGCAGAGTTCAAATCCCAGCAACCACATGGTGGCTCACAACCATCCGTAACGAGATCTGACTCCCTCTTCTGGAGTGTCTGAAGGCAGCTACAGTGTACTTACATATAATAAATAAATAAATCTTAAAAAAAAAGGACACATCCATTGTATGTGGTTAATAAATCCCCCTTTAACATGTGACCATTCCCTGTTTGTTTAACATTGCCCATTGTTTAGGTCATCTTTCCTTTAGCATTTTTTTAAATTTAATTTAATTTTTTTGAAGAAGAAGAAGAAAGAGTTTATTTTGGCTTATGGTTCCACAGGCATACAGAGAATCTGTCATGGTAGGAAAAGCATAGTGTGGTAACAGGAACAGGAAGCTGAACGATCACATCTGTTATAAGCAGAAGGCAGAGATGAATAGGTGAGAACCGGAAGTAGGAAGCAGACAGACAGACTAGGAAACACCGTGGAGCTGTATACCCTCAAAACCCATCTCTAGTTGTGTGCTTCCTCCAGCAAGTCTTCACCCCTTAAAGTTCCAAAACCTTCCCAAATTAGCATCAGCAACTGGGGACCGAGTGTTCAAATACATGATCCTATGGGGGCCATTTTCTAATTCAACCCAGCAGAGCATGGTTCTTTTAAAGATTTATTTATTTCATTTACATAAGGTCACTGTAGCTGTCTTCAGACACACCAGAAGAGGGCATCGGATCCCAATACAGATGGTTGTGAGCCACCATGTGGTTGCTGGGAATTGAACTCAAGACCTCTGGAAGAGAAAGTAGCCAGTGCTCTTAACCACTGAGCCATCTCTCCAGCCCCCTTTAGTATTTCTTATATAATTCCCTTTGAATAAAAAGGATGTAAGAAATTATATATATATATATATATATATACACACACACACACACACACACACACACACACACACACTTTTAATTAAAATGTAATTACATCATTCCCCCTTTCCTCTTCTCCCCCCAACCACTCTCACAGCCCGACTCCTCAAATGTATGGCCTCTTTTTCTTAATTATTGTTTCATACACATATGTGAATAAATACATGAATACAACCACCTGAGAACATTTAGTGTTGTTCTTTGTTTCTAGGATTTCCTAAGGGATATAGTTAAGACCACTCAACTTTGATTTCTTGGAGTTTATGTTTATGACTCTTCCTTTATGCTGAAAATCCTAGTTTCTAATGGCAGTTTTTTTTTTTAGATTTATTTATTTATTATATGTAAGTACACTGTAGCTGTCTTCAGACACTCCAGAAGAGGGAGTCAGATCTCGTTACGGATGGTTATGAGCCACCATGTGGTTGCTGGGATTTGAACTCCGGACCTTCGGAAGAGCAGTCGGGTGCTCTTACCCACTGAGCCATCTCACCAGCCCCTAATGGCAGTTTTTAAGACAGGATCTCGCATTGCTTAGATTCACTATTGTCACTAGCTGAAGATGAGCTTAAATGTCTTCTCAGCTTCCTGCCTTCATCTTCTAAGTTCTGCAATTACAGACTTGAACCATCATGATGGTTTTATATATTTCTGGGAATTGAACCCAGGGCTTCTTGTATCACAGGCAACCTCTGTACAACCAATGAGCTATATTCCTAGCACCCAATGACATTAATTATTTTCACTGTGTGTCCATGTGTGTGTGAGAGTGTGTGTGTGTGTGTGTGTGTGTGTGTGTGTGTTTGAGTGCTTGCCTGTATGTAGCTTCCTATAATAACAGTGATGGGTCTGGGGTGGCCTTAGATTCAATCACCAGCCCCTATAATAAAATCTGATTGGATGCCACCCCTAGGCAAAGAACTACTGACAACTAATGGCTTCTGAGAGGGAGAAAAATAGGGATGGCCCCCTAGTTGGTTATCTAATACAAAGTGGTCATCTAAAAATCATACACAAAACCATATTAAGTGATTGAATCAGGTTATATTTCTATTTTGCATATATTTAACAATAATAAAAAACGAGGCCATTAGTTGGAGAGAGGAGACATGAGAAAGGTTGGGGGAGACAGACAAGGAGGAGGGAAGTGATCAAAGTATGTTTTAATGTATGAAGTTTTCAATAAAACCATAATTACTGAGGACAGCCTGGTCTACCTAGAGCTCCAGGATAGTTCGGACTACACAGTCAGGCCCTGTGTCAATAACAATAACAACAATATTTTCTCCCAGAGGATATATCCCACTGAGGAAGCATAGCCACTTTCCACTGGTATTAAGTAACTTGTAGTCTTTCTCTGTAGGTTATGCCAGCAACTTGATATAAGATTATGTTGGGGGACTGGAGAGATGGCTCAGAGGTTAAGAACACTGTCTGCTCTTCCAGAGTCCTGAGTTCAATTCCCAGCAACCACATGGTGGCTCACAACCATCTATAATGAGATCTGATGCCCTCTTCTGACCTGCAGACAGAGTGCTGTATACATAATAAATAAACAAGTCTTAAAAAAACATTATGTTGATTTGTTGCATTTTATTGCCGTTTTATTGTGTGCTATGGCTATGCAAAACCTCAACACAGTTCTGATATAATAAATGCCTGTAGACATAATCCTTCCACCAGTACCGTGCCAGCACATCCAAGACAGTCCTGACAGCTGACGTTTATCATTTTGATTGTTGTTTTCTCCTGGGGGACAGGTGGCAGGGAGGAAGCCCAAAGCATGATAAGGACTGTGGAACACAGAATAAGTCGTGAGAGAATGTTTCTTGTTGACATGAATGTAGTCATGTTCCGGAGCCCAGTGCCTCAGACCCATGCATGTGGCAAACCCTTCCCCAGATGAGGCTCAGAGAGGATGGCAAAGCTTTTCTCTGGTGGAAATGCAAATATTGACAGTTGTTGACCACAGCTTCCTCCTGGATGACCATAGCCTAAGACTGCCCCCGCAAGAGACCTCCCAAGATTAGCTAAACCTGTGTCCTTATTCATCTGGATCCCATAAGACCTACTCCTTATTCATCTATGGACATCACACTGACTGCCTTGATTCAGATGTATAAAATAAGCATAGCAAGATTCCAGGTTGCAGCTGCAGTTGGTGACCGACCTCCATCAGAATGAGAACAACCACTCTGCCCTTCCTTCATTCCCTCCGCACCCCAGTTAGGCCAATCCCTGAAGCTGTGCAGAGCATGGCAAAGGACCATGACTTGCCTAAAGTTCAGCTTGCTCAAGAACTTTCAGGATATTTGAAAAGGAAAAGTCAAAAGGCAAAATGTGTATAGTAGCTCTAAATGTCCAGAGAAACCCGCCATAACCTGGTGAGTGCCTTGGGAGGGATTAGAAAACAAAGACCTTTGTTTCCAATTTCTTCCAAGGTGAAGGAGCCTTCTTTTGTCAAGATTTTCTCTTCCTTAGGTCTCTGCTTTGGGCAATCCTTTCTTCATCTCTCTGAATTCCCTTATACTGACCAGCCCCCTTTGTGTATGTTTTAGCACATAAAATATCATTGTAGGGCATAGATAACCACCAGTTACAATTTGTCCCCACTTGCTACAGAGTCACAAAGCATCTCCCACTTTCTTTGTTTTATTAGATATTTTCTTTATTTACATTTCAAATGTTATCCCCTTTCCTGGTCCCCCCTCTGAAAACCCACTATTCCCTGCCCCCCCCCCCCACCAACCTACCTACTCCCGATTCCTGCCCCCCCCCCCCCCCCACCAACCTACCTACTCCCGATTCCTGGCCCTGGCATTTCCCTACACTGGGGCATAGAACCTTCACAAGACCAAGGGCCTCTCCTCCCATTGATGACCCACTAGGCCATCCTCTACTACATATGCAGCTGGAGCCATGGGTCCCTCCATGTGTTTTCTTTGGTTGGTGGTTTAGTCCCTGGGAGCTCTGAGGGTACTGGTTAGTTCATATTGTTGCTCCTTTCAATTTCTGTACCTGTGTGCCTGTGCGTGTGTGTCTGTGTGTACATGAAAAGACAAATCACTTACATCCTCAGACTTGGTGGCAAGTGTCTTTACCTGTTGAGCCATTTTGAGCCTTGGCTTTGTAATTTTCTTTTTTTTACAAAGAAAAGGATGTAACAAAAATATTATAGTTATGAAAACACTGCTCCCCTTGTTTCCCCATGGCGGTTTCTTTAAGGCATTAACTTTTGTAATGATAAATTTCTTGTTGGACAAGAAGATATTTTGTAATAATGCAAAAGCTTTGTTTCTCATTTTTTCCCCTGCCATTCATTTTAGCTTCTATTGATAATTCCTGCCTGCAATGGTGATGGTGTCTTTGTGAAGTGGTGATTCCACCCACTCAACCTGTGTATATTTGTGTGTGCACATGCACGAGGAAGTCAAAGGTTAATGTCTGGTGTCTTCCTCAGTCAGTCTTCAGCTAAACTTTTTGAGGCAGGATCTCTTACTTATCCTGGCTATTACTTCAGCTAGACTGATGGACAAGCAAGCACCAGGGATCCTCAGGTCTCTGCCTGGCCAGCAGCAGGATTTCAGGCAATGTTGCTCTCTTCTCTTATTCAGTTGTGGATTTGTGAAGGATCTGTGGCTTTCTTTCCTGTGGGCTATAATGTATCAGTACAGCACTCATTTCATCCTTCATCCAGTGGAGATCAGAAATGCACATATTGGAGGACTTTTTATCCTGGGTTCCCAAGTGACCTCCTAGAAATGCTACCTGGCCAATCCATGCTGGACATTTGAATGGAAACGTCAGCCTCGGTTTCTCTGACCCAGTGATAATGTGAAGTTAACCTGTCCAGGCAACAGTTGGAACTTTGCATCATCTGCACATTTCCCTTGTTCTCTTAAAGTCTAATCTTTATAGTGTTTGGGTAACAACAACACAGGAGATACAGGATTCTGCCTTTTCCCGAGCATAAAGGACAAACTGCTTGTCTATAACTGAGTCCCCCATGAAAAGAAGAAAGCTAACAACAACAACAACAAAAAATCAGAGAATAGGCACTAAAGCTAAACTCTTGGATGTCTATGGTCAACGATTAATATTTGCTTTCATTTACTTATTTTGATTTTTTTTTTTTGAGATAGCCTCACTAAGTAGTACAAGCTTGCCTTGAACTGAACAGTTAGCCTGACCTCTAACTCTGGCTATCATGACCTCAGACGCCCTAAGGAAGGAATGACAGGCATGTGCCACCACACCCAGCAACATCCAGCATTTAACTGTTAAATCTCACCCAAGTCAACCAGGGCAACATTTTGCAAGGGCTATGTGACCTTTTAAAGACAGATTAGTGGCAGGACCATTTCTAGAAACCAGATGATCTGTCTTTCTTGCCCTGGCACCATGGCTTCTCTGTGTAATGGAACAAGGCTGCCAAAGCTGTACCACAGGCCCGACTGGGCAAAGAGCAGGACCCGCTTTCACCACTTCTTCACTGGTCTGTGGTACTCAGGGCAAAAGGAAGGAGTGGTCTCTTCCCCACGCCCCGGGGCCCCCACTTTCCCACGCAGGCGCCCTGGGACTCCCGCCTCCTCACCCGCTAGCCACAGCCCCACCTCATTTTTTAGTTAATTAATGGGCGGCCACAGAGGGGCGTAGCCATCACCGGCAAACATTCTGGTTGGCCTGCAGACTGGCGCGGCGTGTGATGCCGTCGCGACTCCGTCACTGCGTTTAGGGCGTGGCTTCGGCTCCGGGCGCCTCAAGGAGACTTGGGGACGCCCGCACCACTCCTTTTGAGTGCCTGGGTGCCGCGGCCGCCGCGTGAGTCTGCTGCACTCCATGAGGAAGATGCTTGCCGCTGTGTCCCGCGTGTTGGCAGGCGCTGCGCAGAAGCCGGTGAGGTCGCCTGATCCCGGGAGGCCGCGGTGGGGCTGGAGCCGGCCTGAGGCGGGGCAGGAAGAGGGCGGACCGGGCCCCCCTGGAGCGCACGGCTGGAGGCTGGGGACGAGCTGCGGGACTTGGGTGGGCTTTTCCCCCGCAGTTCACGTCGCCACGTGCCCGGGGAAGAGCGGCTTGAGAACGGGCCCGGTCCGCTGTGCGTCCCCCCCCCCCCCGATCGCTGCCAGCGGAGCTTCACGCCAGCTCCCCTGCTGCGCCCCACAACTGCTCGTCGCTTACGGGGCACTGGGAGGCGGAGCTTGGGCTTGCTCCAGCCTCTCTGAACTCCGCTGACTTCCACTCTCCTTCATGTCATTACTCTTGGCTATGAGGCCACGTAAGATGAAATAAAGAACTCCCAGTCCCGGGAGTCGGAGGTTCCGTGCGCACTCCGACTTCTTCGTTTACTAGTCTTGAGTCTACCAGGAACCATCAAGAAGCAGGGTTTGTAAAAATTAGTCTGAGGGCCCAGTTCTCTCATCTCCATAATGGAGATACTGAGGACACTACCTTCTGGGGGGGGGGTATCTTGAGTTGGTCAGTGGCACGTATGCCAACCCTTCTGCCTGGCACCAGCCAAAGACCGGTGTCCAGCTGCGTGAGCATATGTGGATCACCTGTGTTCTGTTCTGAGGAAGGTTCAGGGAGGTCAGGTTCACGGAAAACAAACTTCCTCCACTCCCTGCTCATCTGAGCTTTTTCTTGGCAGTCAATTTTTGAGCAATCGAGCGTAACCCAGAGGAAGCCGCCTTTACCCTTAAACACATAGAGGCTTAGAGTTCAAAGTAGCGAAAGAAAACAGCAATGGTTTTCGGAGGGTTGGGATTCGAGGTTAAGACTTATGGCCCGGCTTTAAGAGCTGGCTAATATCTAAACTTTTAGCATTTTGACCTCTAGCCACACAGAGGTTGCCTTCTCTTGGTGTAACTGTCATCAGGCTTTGACTTGTAATTCTGGTTCTATTGATTTCTTTAGGATTTGATGCAATTCTGCTCAGTGTGGGGAGGTTGTGGAAAAAGGTCGAAAGTGTCTTTCTCCAGGAATCCCATCAAGGGATGGAAAAACACCACGTGATTGAGTAAATGCCCTATTCGTGTTTGAATCTGAACCGGCAGCGGCGCACATTTCTACGACATAGCCAACATTTATTGAACTCTTAGTATGTGTCCTGGATTCGGCCAGGATCTTCACGAGTGTTAAAAGTGCATCATCGATTTTCAGTTGATTTGAACAAGTTTCTTGTGTGCAGAAATTGTTAGTTGAAGGGGAATTTTTTTTTATAGCTTGGGGGCTGGACATGAAATAAAATTGAAAACTAAAAGAAACTTTGTTCTCAGTGGAAAGAAAAAAATAAACAGCTTTGACTAGAATCAAAGTTTCTATAAGTTGAATTAGAATCCGAAATCAATAAAAATCATACCTTCTGCTTAGAAGACATGTGCTCCCCTTTAGGAGTATAAGAGGGGAATAGGAAGCTGGGAACACCCTTAAATCTTCGTTAGACACTAGAAGCTAACCTTAGGTGTGTATTGCTTTGTCTGACAGTCGTTTACCGTTTCCTTTAAATTCACCTTACAGCAGAAAAAAAAAATAGATTTTAGAGTCGAATCCACCATAGGAAGTACCCAGTTATTTTCTCACTTCTTGTTGTGGTGTAACATCTCCGGAAACTAGCTTTTTATTTATTTGTTTGTTTTGAGACAAAGTCTCACTATGTATCCTTGGCTGGCCTGGAACTCAAAGCTCTCTGCCTTCTACCTCCGGAGTGCTTGCATTAAAATCTTGTATGACCACACCCGGCTTGCTAAGGAGGGAGAGAAGTAGGTCTCTTTGTCTTTGTCTCTGTGTCTCTGTCTCTTTATGTAAGGGGCCCACTGTGTAGCTCCGGCTGGCCTGGAACTCTCATGTTGACTAGGCTGGCTTCCACTCAGAGATCAGAGCCTGCCTCTGCCTCGTTAAGGAGTGGAGCAGCTCGCCTGGCCGCTAGTTTTCTTTGTGCCTATAGTTGTCGTTACGTGGTAATTAGGAACCATTCTTGAAGCCTTTCAGAGTGTTTCAAACTTAAGTTTCACTTTAAGTCTCTGGAGTCGACCACGTATCACTTTTATCACTTGCAATTCTGAGTAATTGCAGATTTCTTTCTTTTCGCCAGCTGAACGCAAAATGGTTCCAGAGTTTTAGATTTTCCTGTTATACAGGTGAAAAGACTTTAAAATTTAATTTAAGCCGTGTAAAAAGATCCTTACAGATAGTGAACAGTGGCCAGTCAAACTTGTGTAACAAGAGCTGTGGTAGCCAAGGATGGGGGGGAGGGGTTAGGCACTTGCTCTTTGATGGCTGCCGAGATGTGCCTAAAGTTAGAGCCCTTATCTTACTCTCCGGCCTCCTTGAGCTTTGTACCTTTCCACCTTTTATTCTGCTAGTTGTCCCCCCCCCCCTCGTAACAATTAGGGAAACATGGAGATTTTGCCTCAGGCTGTAAAGTTGCCTGTTTCCTAACACTTTTTGGATGTGAAACTTTGAAATGGTTTACAAAAGTTGCGCTTTTATTTTTAAATGGAGTTGAAAGCTTTCACAGTCTGTAAGACCAAGCGAATTTTTTTTTTCTTTTGCCTTTGCCGCTTGTATTTGTTATGCTTTCTTTTGTGAGATTCTTTTTTTTTGTCTGCATATTAGGCAAGATTTTTAATTCATGCTGGTACATTCTGAGAATTCTTAAATACTTTTTTTCCCCTTAAATACTTTTACTCGGCCACTTGAATAATCCTGTATTTAGATACTTAGACATTTTTATTTTCTTGAGTAGATTGTTCAAAGTTCCATGAGAGGAATTTAATTAGGGGGGAAGTGTAGCTCAGAGGGAGAGTATGCCCTTAGCAATGGGAGGTCATGTGTTCAACCCCCAGCCACCCACCCCTCCACCCCGCCTCAGAAAAGAAAACCTGACCGGAGTCTCGTTTAGTTAATTCTTATTATTTTGGTTTTCTGAGAGGCACTGAGAGACACAGTTGTGTCTCTCCCCTCCCCCCCAATAGCCTGGCTGTCCTCGAACTCACCACACCCCCACCCCTGCCTGTACCTCCCTGGTGATGGGATTAAAGAAATGAGCCATCACTGCCCTGCTCTGTAAATTTATCTTTGAGACAGAACTTACCTTTTTTTCTCCTACTAATGCCTCGCTGGTTTGATCTCTGCTTTAGATTGTTCCCCAAACTAGTTTCTGTGGTTGTATCTAGAAATTTACTTAGCAACACAGTAGCTAGTTCTGGCTTCACAGAATCAGTTTAACTGCCAAAAAAAATCGCACAACCATTGTTTGCTACCTGGCTGGTCTCTGGTTTAGTTTTTCTTCATTTTGAGATAGCTATGTTTACACATTGTCTCTTCCTCTGATTTAACTGCAGCATCCGTTACTAGTATTTCGATTTCCCCTTGGGTAAGTGTGCCATTGTATTTGTTGGCTTTGTCGGGTAGTAGTAGAGTAGTTGCCAAAGTGAGCTCCTCCCCACTTTGTGTCTATGGCTTTGCAAATTTTCCTCTCTTCAGTTCCCTGTGGTTAGCTGTGATCTGAAAATAATGAAAAAAAAATCCCAGAAAGAAAGAATTGATGAGTTTTAATCTGTGTGCTGTTCTGCCTAGAGTGATGCAATCTTGCCCTCCAGATTGGGATAGAGATCATCCCTTCCGCCAGGTATCCCCTCTGTAGACTCAGCTCCCCAGTTGGACAGCACCAGGAGCCATCCTGATCACTGTCAGATCAGCTGCCTGTACTTGCACATAGCATTCATTCAGTATTCCCAGTGGTTTTAGGATTCTACTGAGGGTCTAAGACTTTCTCCTGGCCATAATGGAAGTTGCTGCATGCCTCTCATTCCAGCATTGGGAGGAGGCCGTGGGAAGGAGCAAGAGAGATATAAGTAGATCTTACCACTCTGCCCTATTGGCTCATATACTCGGAGGTATACGGAGCCTGCTGTTCTTAACCCTCACCAAGGTCAAACCCAGTGCTACAAAACAGATTGTGTTATATATTAAACATGCTTTTTAAAAATGGGATCTGATGAATATGCTTCAAATCTCCAGGACAAGACACTCTGCTAGTTTACTTGCAGATATGTTCAAGTGTGGCAGAAAGTGGCTAAAATTGAATGATTCTCTTTGTGGTCTACTGTGAACCTTTGCTGTTGTCACCCAGAATGTTGTTCAAAGATTTATTCAGTTGTGAAAGTAGAAAGGAGTTGGTAACTCCAGGGCAGTGATAGCCACTCAAACATCAAGAAGGGAACACTGTTTTAAGAAACCCTTCTTCCCTTATGGGACTTGAAGAGGAACCTTCTCAAGATGTAGGCTGCTCTGCTGTAGAACGGCTGGCCCAAGTCTCTTGTTAACAAACTAATGTGGTGTTTCTCATTAAGGTATTTATCTAGCTCATACTCTGAGTCGTTTTTTTTTTCTTCTTCTTTATGAGTATGTATCATAGAAAAGCAATTCCCCGTAGATAGGGATTGATGGATAGTTTTATTCCAAGTCCTTTGCAAATGAAGCTTCCGAAGGCCGTTTAATCTAGTTTCTTTAGTTTGGTTGGTAATTATTGCTGTTCTCACTGGGACTTCTTTGGAAACAAAGCAGATGAGTGTGGCGCTTGCCACTCTCCGTTTTGCCTTCAGATGATATGGCTATGTTTTAGATCCGTGCTTTAAGCATGGGTTCATGATAGCAATGACTTGCTCTTGATGGTAAAAAACAAACAAACAAACAAACAAAATAATGGCTTTACTTGCGTACTTTTGTTTTCTAGGCAAGCCGAGTGCTGGTTGCTTCCCGTAACTTTGCAAATGATGCTACATTTGAGATTAAGGTAAGCGGTGTTTCCCTTTATTAGTTACTAGGTTTTTTTTTTTTTTTTGGACACGTATAGCTTGATGCAGTTTCACCTTAAAGGAGGAGGATTTTGATATTGGTGCTTTGAGGGTGGGGTCACTTTTCTTGCTGATATTCCAGAAGCAAAGGCTCAGAGAAGTTGAGCAAGAGTAACTTGCTAGTAGTTTTAAGGGAGACAGACTTTAGAAATGTACTCTGGTTCTGGTGTCCAGCCTCTTGACATTCTGACATGCTGTCATCTGCAAATATGTTGGGTTGCCCCCAGAGCTGTCCTGGGCACATGGCCCTTCTTGAGCCAAAGGTTGGATACACATGTGGTGTGGGGTGTGTTTCAGTGAAACATTGATTACCATAGATTTAAGGAACCAGAAGCATTTTGAAGCACTGTTTTTATTTTACTTTATTTTAACCCAGGGTCTCATAGAGCCTGAGTTAGCTCCAAACTATCTAGCAAAGGGATAACCTTGAACTCTTGATTCTGTAGTCAACTTTCAAGTGATGAGATCATAGGTGTATACAATCACACATCCTCCCTCCCTCTCCCTCCCCCTTCCTCCCCCTTCTCATTTTTCGTACCTCCCGATCTCCCTTTCCCCTTCTTCCTCCCTTCCTTCTTTCCTTCCCTCCTTCCTTTTTGGTTTTACCAGACACGGTCTCTCTTTGTAGCCTTGGTTGTCCTGGAACTCACTCTGTAGACCAGGCTGGCCTCAAACTCATATAGATCGCCTGCCTCTGCCTCCAGAGTGCTGGGATTAAAGGCGTGCGCCACCACGACCGGCTCACACCTTGAAGCACTTCTGAGGCCTGCATGTCTTTGCTGTTCAAGTTGTCTGTTAGTGGAGCTGGATCTTTGAATGGGCCAGCGGTATCTGTGGGGTAGTAACTGAAGGGGGGGCATCTTACTCCACTTCAGAAATGTGACCTTCATCGGCTAGAAGAGGGCCCTCCAGTCACCACAGTGCTCACCAGAGAGGATGGGCTCAAGTACTACAGGATGATGCAGACTGTGCGCCGGATGGAGCTAAAGGCGGATCAGCTGTATAAGCAGAAAATTATTCGTGGTTTCTGTCACTTGTGTGATGGTCAGGTAAGTGATAGGTTTGTTATACAGCCACGTTATTGGGATTTTTAAATAGGTTGCTTCCTTCTTTCCTTCCCTTCCTTTCCTCCTTACAATGTTCTTTTACTTCTCCTTCATCCCATCCTTATAACATTTAAAAATCACCATTTATTTACCTATTTTGTTGTGTGTGTGTGTAGGGGGGTCGGGTCCATGTATGTCACCCTGTGTATGTGTGTGGTCCATGTATGTCACCCTGTGTGTGTGTGTGGTCCATGTATGTCACCCTGTGTGTGTGTGTGTGTGTGTGTGTGTGTGGTCCATGTATGTCACCCTGTGTGTGT
>NC_034613.1:138352853-138371297 GCF_900095145.1 Mus pahari | reverse complement strand
AAAAAAAAAAAAAAAAAAAGAATTCATTCGCACCTAGAGTTTCTGAATTTTACATCTGCTCTTAGCATTTTACTGCTCTAAAATGTACTAGAACCCCACTCATCTATACTGTATAAATTCCTGGGAAAGGGGGGCTATTTTGTTGCTTTTTGGGTGTATGAGTTACTTCCTTTTGCGACAGCATAGCCAACCGAAGCAACATAAGGACACGCTGATTTTTAGCTCAGAGTTTGAAGGCACAGTCTGTCTTGGTGAGGGCACTGCAGTGGGGGCCGGCGGAGCGGGGAGCGTATTGTATCCGCAGTCAGAAAGCAGAGAGGCGAGTGTTGCTGCTCCCCTTACTGTGTCCTTTTTAAGTCACTCTGGGGGCCTAGCCTGAGGATGGTGTCCCCTCATTTAGGGTAGGTCTTCCCACTCAAACCCGAGAAACTTCCTCATAGACACACCCAGAGATTTGTCTCCTAGGTGAATCTAGAACTTTTTTTTTTAAAAAAAGAATGGTTTATTTTACATATGGGAGCTGCCTTCAGACACAGCAGAAGAGGGCATCAGATCCCATTATAGGTGGTTGTGAGCCACCATCCTCAGGACCTCTGGAAGAGCAGCCAGTGGTTCTCTTTAACCACTGGGCCATCTCTCCAGCCCCGTTCTAGAACTTTTTAAATTGACAGCTACTGTAGGCACAATTGGTTACGGCTACTGGTTCCAAATTCAGAAACTTATGGGAGCTAGTGAGGTAGAATAAATGAAGCAGGCCATGTATAATATGTAAGGTTGGATCAGTGGGGAGTTGGAATGGTTATGCCCCACCCAGAGGTACCATGACTTGGTTCTAGTTAGTTACTTCCATATGGAAACAGAGAACTAACTAAGGCGTGTTTGGTTTTCATTACATTCTATTGGGTTATTTTAAAAACTGTCCAGGCTAAAGGAGATACCACTTCGTGGGTTGGTTATGGTTTCTGGTTTGTACCTTTGTCTTTTGGATTACTAGTAGCAGGATTTACTTCCCTGATTTTTTAAAAAAAACTGATTATAATAAAAACTTTTCATTCAACGGTGGAAATGGCATTGCTTCCTGGCTCCCCCTTTACTATAGGAAGCCTGCTGCGTGGGCCTGGAGGCTGGCATAAACCCCACGGACCATCTCATCACCGCCTATCGAGCGCATGGCTTCACCTTCACTCGAGGCCTACCCGTCCGAGCAATCCTTGCAGAGCTAACAGGTTTGTTGTCGATTTACAGAGAGGGGCTAGTGCATGGAGGGGTATTCCCGTAGCTCCCATTAGGTGGCTAAGCATTATGAGTTAGTGGTTAAAAAAAAAAAAAAAAAGAAATGATCCTTCTGGCGTGGCATTTTGGTACCTCTGTTGTACCTTTGAGGAAACCATTTATGAGTCTTATCTGACCCCTCAACGTGAAATTGAAAAATCATAGCCCTGTACAGTGGGAATAAGGTTTGCCGTCACTAAAAATGCCAGTAAGAAGTCTAGTGGAGAAAGTAAATTGGGTGAAGTGCTTTGTAACATGCTGACAGATTCTAGATAGCTATTTACTATCCCTCTTTCCTGTGACATTTTTGGGTCCTATATTATTCAGTGTACCAGTGGAGAAGTCAGGTTCATGTACTCCCTCCAACCCCAATGTCAAGACGCTGTGCTAATTTAGGGGCAAACACTGGAGAGTTAGGTAGCCTTCCTTATCCAACAGGGAGACCAGGAGGAGTGCGTTCTCCTGAAGGGACAGGTGGTTAGACAATTGGATGGTTACTGCTTTGTGTGGTTGATTTTTCATGCATGGATGTGTGCTGCCATTTCTAGGACGAAGAGGAGGTTGTGCTAAAGGGAAAGGCGGGTCAATGCACATGTACGCCAAGAACTTCTATGGAGGCAATGGCATTGTTGGAGCTCAGGTAACGGAGGAAGAGCTGATGCGTTAGGAGGTTTGGTCCAGGAACTTCTTCACCCCAGAGAACTTCTCAAAGGATTGCAATAAAATTTGGGAGTTTGGTGTGTCTTTTTTTTTAAGATTTATTTATTATTATACATATGTACACTCAGACACACCAGAAGAGGGAGTCAGATCTCATTACAGATGGTTGTGAGCCACCATGTGGTTGCTGGGATTTGAACTCAGGACTTTTGGAAGAGCAGTCAGTGCTCTTTTTTTTAAAAAATAAGATTTATTTATTATTATAAGTACACTGTAGCTGTCTTCAGACGTACCAGAAGAGGGCATCAGATCTCATTATGGGTGGTTGTGAGCCACCATGTGGTTTCTGGGATTTGAACTCAGGACCTTTGGAAGAGCAGTCAGTGCTCTTACCCACTGAGCCATCTCACCAGCCCCCAGCAGTCAGTGCTCTTACCCACTGAGCCATCATGCCAGCCCTGGTTTGTCTTTAAACACTTAAATCTTACCAATGTATTAGTTAATAGGTAGTGATCTAAAGTTCATACTTTTTGCTGTGTTTCATGAGTAAAAGCCTGTAGCAGTGGAGCTATCCCTTCACCTTATTATAGTTCAGTAAGATGAACTGCGTCTCACCTCACTCTCATGCTGGGGCCCAGTTACAAGAAAGGATCTGTTAGACTGACAGCCTAATCAAAATCAAAGCCTCATTCTCCTTAGGGTGTGAGTTCTCATTCTTATCAATGAGAGGAGAAACAGGAACAGCACACAACAATGTCCCATGCAGTAGGTTTTTATTGTATAATAAACCTAGGTTCCCACTTTTACCTTGTTAGGATCAGTAGTTAAATCTTTGAGTGGACAAATGTCAGCCCTTGTTGAAACAGTATAGTACTTAGGTTTTGTTAAAAATAACCCGGTAGGTGAATGGTGACAGGTGGGAATGGAGAGTTACAGCACTAGTTTAGCTCCAGAGTCTCTCCAGAAGTTGAAATTTAAGAGTATTGTAACCGATTAATTTCTACTGGGTCCTTTCCTGGTTGTTGGTTTTGCTAGGTGCCCCTGGGAGCAGGAATTGCTCTGGCCTGCAAGTACAATGGAAAAGATGAGGTCTGTTTGACATTATACGGCGATGGTGCTGCTAATCAGGCAAGTGCATCTCTGAATTTCTAAGTTGTGACTTGTCATATTTGGACTTAAAAAGAAATGACATGTTGTTTATTGAAATATAGCACTTTGTGTGGCAGACTCACATCTGGTTTTATAGCCCTATGAAAAAGATCTACCTAGTTTTGTATGTGTGATTATTTTGCCTTTATGTATGTTTGTGTACTGCGTGTCTGCCTGGTGCCAATAGAGGTCAGAAGATCCTCTGGGGCCGGGGTTAAAGATGGTTGTGACCTGTCATGTAGGTGCTGGGAACCGAACCTGGGTCTTCTACAAGAGCAGCATGTGCTTTTAACAGGTGTCCAGCTCCACTTGTAAATATATAGACTCTTACTTTCTTGGACTCCAGGGCAATGCCAGATCCCTATAGTTTAGAACCTTAATTGTTGGTTTCTCCGTCTCATCACTCACCACTCTCTGGATCGGCACTTAGGCATGTCTCAGATGCTGAATCCGAGATGCTGCCAGGTCACTCTGATGATCTGGTCAAGTGAGTCTGGCAGATTAATGAGAGTATAAAACTAATTGGTAGCTCAGTGTTTGTCCGTGTTCTTTGTAGTGTGTCCTATATTAGCAGACCCCCACATGTATACTAGTCATACAATGCCGGCCATACCCCTACCGTGGCCAGCGTGTGCTCCATTTCCTTCCCATCAGAGTCTTTAATCCCAGCACTTGGGAGGCAGAGGCAGGTGGATTTCTGAGTTTGAGGCCAGACTGGTCTACAAAGTGAGTTCTAGGACAGCCAGGGNTATACAGAGAAACCCTGTCTCAAAAAGAAAGAAAGAAAGAAAAGAAAAGAAAAGAAAAGAAAAGAAAAGAAAGGCTCTCTAGGCCTTTGTGCAAGCTTTCTGTGTTAGGTAGAGCACCAGTTGTTGGGGATGGGGAGGGTCTTGAGAAGTGAGTAAACTAAGCCATTTGAACATTTTCTAAACTCTTTTTCAGGGTCAGATATTTGAAGCTTACAATATGGCAGCACTGTGGAAATTACCTTGCATTTTCATCTGTGAAAACAACCGCTATGGAATGGGGACATCTGTCGAGAGAGCAGCAGCCAGTACGGACTACTACAAAAGAGGAGATTTTATTCCTGGACTCAGGGTAAGGTCCCTAGCTGCTCTATGGTTTCATCACCTTTTGCCTGACTAGGTCATAGAAAAGTGGCTTAGTGGGAGAAGAGGTGTGGCTTAGTGACCTAGAACTTGCCTAGCATTTGCGAGGCTCTGGATCCCATTCTCCAGCACCACGAGTACAGTGAAATAGGTTTGTACAGTGCACTTACATTCTGCCCCTTCCACCTTTATTAACAGGTAGATGGAATGGATATCTTGTGTGTCCGAGAGGCAACAAAGTTTGCAGCTGCCTATTGCAGGTCTGGTAAGGTAAGACTGGAAATCTTTTCACAGGCTTTTTAGGTTATAAATTTAGAATGACATTTATCTCAAAGTTCAAAGAAGCCTTTCCAGATAGCAGTTAGAACTATCCTGGGGTAATGTGTTTCTCCTTGACATTTTGTCTTCACTTTGACATCGACTTGATATTTTTTTTTGTTTGGTTCAGTTAATCCTGTGTTGCCATCCCTCTGGTCGTCATAAGCCCCTTGGATGATCAAACCTGGAATCCCTCCCATGCCTACTTTTACTTAATAGGCAGTCAGGCGTAATCTGTTCTGCTGTGGTACGTGTCAGTGTGTGGCCCGGAGGGAAGAGGCAACGGTGAGACTAACTTAAAAGGAGGATCAAGTAGCAAAGTTTAACTAGTTGTCCTACGCCCAGAAAACACGCCCCTGCAATATATTTTGGTAAAATTGAGAAGGATGAAATGTGGAGTAAATAGGTCTTAAGAATCAACCAGTAGCCGGGCAGTGGTGGCACACACCTTTAATCCCAGCACTTGGAAGGCAGAGGCAGGTGGATTTCTGAGTTGGAGACCAGCCTGGTCTACAGAGTGAGTTCCAAGACAGCCAGGGCTACACAGAGAAACCCTGTCTCAAAAAAAAAAAAAAAAACCATCAACCAGTAAACTCTTGACCACTGAGATGATACATGGAAGGATTAAGAATGTATTGAATGTCAGTGGGGGCAGGAGGTGGTCTCCATTTGAGGCCAATGATTGTTGGCACCCACTCCCATCATTTGAAACACTTATGGGTTTGTTTTAGGGGCCCATCCTGATGGAGCTACAGACTTACCGCTACCATGGACATAGCATGAGTGACCCTGGAGTAAGGTAAGGTCGTGAGGGATCTGCGTGTGGTTTCCATAATAGTGGGTAGGCAGGCTTTGGGCTACTTAAAATGGCAGAGCACTGCAACATTGGTTTTTGCAACTGGATAAAATTGCAGTTTTGTTGGCATCAAGTGGTTATTTTGAGTCTTAGTCTTGAAAGCAGCCTGCAGTATATCCTATGTGTTACAGCATGAGCAGTAATTTTAAAAAGAGCATTATTACATAACTAAATTACAGGGTAGAATTGAATGTAAGGCAGGTCTGCGATACAGAATTATTTTGGGGATCATTTAGTTTAGGCATTACCCCAAATTCAGGCGTGACATGTTCTACCTGAAGAGGACTGGGGTTTGAAAATGTCACTGGTAGGGAGCAAGGCAAACTGCCACATGGGAAGTTTCAGTTGTCCTTTTTTCACTTAGCTTTAACATGGACTTCTGAATTAGGAGGTTTGCCACAGTTGAAAGAAGTCAGTTTAAAGTTTAGCCTTCATAGAATGGACTAAGGGGAGACAGAGAACAAATGTGGACAAGTAGCTATTGTGTAGCAACTGCCCCACCATAGAACCCCAATGTTTTTTCAAAAGTAACCAGGCAGAAACTTGGTGCCCAACATTTTGCTGGCCAGGCTGCTTTGGGGTCCTAGTGAGAAAGGCAAGGCATGCATGTTTCCTTGGTAGGTATTGGGATGCTTCAGAACCTGTAACTAGCACAACTGCCAGCTTCCATTTGCCCCTTCCATGTAAAAAATGGAGGCTAAAGAGGTAGAAGTGATGGCCCTGCCTTCCGGATCAAAGAAGTGAATCAAAACGTGGCCCTTTTCAGAATGACAGAGAAGCCTGAAGTTGGAGCAAATAATTTTCTTTTTTGATTTTTCATTTTTATTGGTTATTTTATTAATTATATTACAAATGTTATCCCCTTTCCTGGTTTCCGTTCTGCAACCCCCCATCCCATCCCCCCTCCCCCTGCTTCTATGAGGGTGCTCCCCCCCCCTCCCACCTCACCCGCCCTAGCATTCTCCTACACTGGGGCCTCGAGCCTTCACAGAACCAAAGGTCTCCCCTCTCATTGATGCCAGATAAGGCCATCCTCTGCTACATAGGCAGCTGGAGCCACGGGTCCCTCCATGTATATATACTCTTTGGTTGGTGGCTTAGTCCCTGGGGGGGGAGGGGGTCTGGTTGGTTCATATTGTTGTTGCTCCTATAGGGTTACAAACCCCTTCAGCTCTTCTCCTAACTCTTTTATTGGGGTCCACATGCTCAGTCCGATACTTGGCTGCAAGCAGTCGCCAAACCCAGACACTATTGCTGATGCTTGGAAGTGCTTGGTGACAGGAACCTGATATAGCTGTCCCCTGAGAGGCTCTGCCAGAGCCTGACCAATATAGATGCTAATAACTTTCTATAAAAGATGCCTAACTGCCTGCCACCCTGCTATTCCCACAGTGACATGACATTGCTATTAACTTGTTCCTCTCTTTCAAAAACACACTCCTATACTTCACTCAGCTGTCTGGTCCACAGGCATTTGTGGGTCTGTCACTCACTGCATCTCCCTTCTCCACAGCTACCGCACTCGAGAGGAGATCCAGGAAGTAAGAAGTAAGAGCGACCCTATCATGCTTCTCAAGGACAGAATGGTGAACAGCAATCTTGCCAGTGTCGAAGAATTAAAGGTATACTTGCTCTGGTGCTTTAAGTCTGCCTTTAAAATTGGGTACTATACCAGTTTCCCACCCCTCACAAAATGTCACCCTCAGACGGCCCGAGAGTTGAGTTTTTTCAAACTCAGAAAGTGCTCTGAAGGCTCACAGGGCTAAATTTTGGTCTTCTTGTTGAGAATGAACCAGGGAGATGGCTTAGTTGGTACAGTGCCTGCTGCACAAGCATCCCTGCACTCATAGACAATGGGCCTCTGGTAGGGGTAGAGAGAAGCAGATTCTTGGAACATGCTGGCCAACCCCCAGTGATAGATAATACTGACTCAAAAAACAATGAGGTGGAGAGCAGTGACATCAGCTCTAATCTCTACAGACAATTAAGAGTTACAAACTCACTGTCTTAAGTGACTAATCCCATTCATACAAAAACTTTGTTTCTCCCTTTTCCTAAAAATATGCTTTCCATTTTTAATTCATATGCTGTTGAAGAGTCACATAATATTACTAACAACAGGTTCTCAAATATTCTAGTTGGTTCCAAAACTGCCCTTGATTGAAAACAATCTCTTGTATTGTAATCTGCCGTTTAGGAGATTGATGTAGAAGTGAGGAAAGAAATCGAGGATGCTGCCCAGTTTGCCACGGCTGATCCTGAGCCACCACTGGAGGAACTAGGCTATCACATCTACAGCAGTGAGCCTCCCTTCGAAGTGCGTGGTGCCAACCAGTGGATCAAGTTTAAGTCAGTCAGTTAATGGGAGACTGTTAGATGGATGGGTGTTCCTCATCCAGGGTAAGGAACTCTTTGTGTTCTCAACTTTGACAGGAAATACCCAGACAACAAAAGTCTTGAAAACATGTAAATTAAGGGAGAGTAAAATTGCATGCAGTTTGTACATTGTGGTATTCGGTGTATTCATGTGAATAAGAGTGTATTAGATTTGTATAGGATTTGAGATGGGTAATGCAGAGTTTATAACCATCCATTATATCCTGGGTTAGGTCCTAAAAGGCACAACTCTGCCGTTTGGTGGTGTGATCATTTCTATGAATGCCCTCATGGAGGCCTGCTGGGGAAATGCAAAGCATAGGTAGGAGTGTAGCAGCCACCAGGAATTGTGGAGGCTGGCCTGGGTTCAGCACGGACCATCATGTCTCTGATCAAAGGCTATACAAAATCATGTGTTTTAAAATAAGGGTACTTCAGTCACTTCAAGGTAAAATAATTTAATTTTTTCCATAGACATTTAACAAACATGAAATTGTACTCCCATTGCAAGGCACACTTTTTAACCTTTCACATTTAAGTAATTACACTAGTTTATAAAATACATATGCTTTAATCTTTCCAGCGATATGCTGACTTTTTAAATATTAGGTCAGGGTTGACATTACTTACAATCTTGTTTATAAACAAGGATGCTCTAAAATCACACGTGCTTGAATGAACTGAACAAGGGTCTTTCTGTGTAAACTCGGCATTTGTGTGTACGCTAGCAGAAGCTTTAATCATGAGCAGGTGTAGGGTATTTTTTGCTTGGCTCCTTGTGAAGACTCCTGCATTTGTCGTCGGTGCTGGGAGACCGCATGCCAGAGCCTACAGAGGACACCACCACTGCAAAACNAATCATTTGCATAAGAAAAGCAAACTTGAAGCCAGCCATCTACTCTTTAAATGTAATCTCTACTTCAAAGCATGGCGCCTTTCTCTGGACATGGTACCATAGGAATGCTGGTGGCTCTGTGTAGANNTGTAGACATTTAAACAAGAGTGTAAAGAAAGGTCTATCACTTCATGCCTTGCNACCTTGAACCTGAGAAAATGAGCTGTGTTTGCTGTGACATAGGGAAGATTTTTGAAGTATTCACATGCTGAACTATTTATTCCCCCAAACTGTTGGGAGGCTCACTTACCGTAGTCTGAGGCACCTTAGGTCGTCCTTAGTGATATCATTGAGGATATCAGAAAGTGTATAATCCTCTTCAACAATCTGAAAGATTCAATGTATGGATAAGCAGCTTTTCAACAATATCATAGGAATACTTTGATTTAGAAATTTACCTTCTCTATTGTATTGGCATCCACTCCTTGTAGTTGCAGCCAGTCTATAAGCTCTCTGTCGGTTCCCAGTCCGTCAGGGGGTGGTGGGTTCTCTGTACCACCTATAATGATTCCAATTTTTATTGTATAATAATGTATAACCATAAAATGCTTCAAAAGTAACCAAGTGGATGTAATGATGTATCCCAGCAGAAGTGTAAATGTGATGTGAAAAGGAAATGAATTAAACTTGTTTGATTCAACTATTTTACAGTTCTTGGGTTCCCTTTCCAGAGAGCAATCAATCATCTCTACCTAAGATGATTTTTGTAAGTTTGGAACTTGAGCTCAGTCTCACTTAAATGCTTGTCCTCACTACACTGGAACAAGAAGCTTGTGTTAAGACTTTGTAGCAGAGCTTCCAGTTCTTCATTCCAAGAGCTACTTCTGTGCCTGAGGGGTACATATGAGAGTCAGCCTAATGTAGGTAACCTTTTTGATTCAAAGTCATGGAATGACTATCAAAGTCAAGATACATTTTTGTTACCCTGTCCTTTCTTAATCTTCTGAGCTCTACCCATTATGATCTCTGTTCATATAGTATGGTAACCTCACCCATTTCTCTTGTCAAGGCAGAAGTCAGAGTTTTAGTAGTTTGTCCCTCTTTGACACCTATGTCAAAGCAAAGGGACAGTGACTCACCATTGGATTTGTACTGTAACTGAAGGTGATATAATTCTTGAGTTTTCTGGTCTAGAATTAGCCGAAGAAGATTCTGGTACTCCCTCTCTTTTTGAACTAGGTGTTCCCAAAGTCTGTTTTTAAAAAACAAGAAACCCATCATGTACAAAGTATTCCCATGTCAATTCATACATTTGGTGAACATTAGATATTGGAAAAACAAACAAGCAGGTGACTAAAGATTTCTGTCCACAGGTTTCTGCCTATATAGAACTGTTTTTCTTCTTGACAGCAAAGACCCAATACTGAGAGTGTGGGTATATTTTACAATGGAGTTGATGTTTGTATCCCTCCTGAAATTCTTACTAAGATGATGTAAGAGGCCTAGAGAAGGGAAAACTAGCGCCCTGACACCATTTGAGGACACGTGAGTATATGGTATACACCAGCAGGCAGACCCTCAGACTCTTAAGTCTGCCAGTACTTTGATCATAGACTACAATGTGCAGAGCTCTGAAAAATAAATTTGATTATGTTTTTTAGAGAAGCCTTGTTTCAAAATGTATCAGGAACCAAAACTGAATTTCCTATTGATCATTAGAACTTGGCCAGAAGGACCACCTGATTATTAAAACCAGGTCAGATAAAATAGCTGAATCTAGGCTAGGTAGCCTTCTTTCTCAGCTCATTAGGAGCCCAAGCCAGAGAGTAGCATTCTGGTGAGAACAGCTGGGGAGGCTTGCTGCTAGCACTCACTGAGTACTCAAGTAGGACCCAGGACTGCCCGGAGAGCATTTCAGCCTTAGAGCAATGCTTAGGAAGTGAACATTTGTTTCCATGCACAGATTCTTTAAGCAATTTACTCAGTCTCTGAGGTAGGGCCTTACTCATTTGGGGACATTCTTACTCATGGTCTCCCTGGGACATGAAAGGCAAGTATTTGTACAGTTAAGCCTCAGACTTCCAGATCTCCACATGCTAGCTCCTTAACACTGGAAAGGAACAGGGTTGCAAGTCAGAACCATGGCTAGCCTCCTTTTGTTTGCTTATGTATCTAATAAAAAGATTAGTTTATTTTAACCACCTGGCATGCCCTTTTAGTTTATCTGTATTGGTGAACAAAGGACTCAAGGAAAAAGCTTTAAATTACTGAAGTTCATTACGGATGTTGTCCCAAGAAGGGGCAGCCGTAATATGTAAGTGGATGAAAACACTGTTTTGTGATCATTTCTTTTTGGTGGACACTTCTACCCCAGCAAGACCACAAGGCAAAAATACTAGCATTCAACAAGTCAAAAATCCTTTCTCACCTCTGCCCTGCCTGCCTCATTAAGTAGCTTGAGCCTCTGTGTGGTTACTGGAAATAATTCCCATGTTTAGGCCAGACCATAAGGATAGGCAGGCTAAGTTAGTTATTAGCTAGTCACATTAATACTGATGATCACAAATCTTCCTGCAAAAAAGAAATGCTATGAATTTTACTACCAACTTTTACATCTGTCATCATCTTAAATCTGAGTATTGCCATCATTACCATTTAAAAGTCCAGGTCTGAAAAATTAGTAACAGAAGATTAAAATCTTCTTAAAATCCAAAACATGTGCCCAGTACCTAATCTCCCCATTCAGACAGCACTGCCACAAGTAAAAAGGTGGCAATTGGAATAATCACCAGCTAGTTTATTGTGGCTGTGGATAACATTTCTTAAAAGGTTATTGACAATTATGAATTTCCAGAGCAAAGGGGAATTACATTCACTAACAAGGTTGGAAAGGCAATCTAACAAGTGACTGGGAGGACAGGGCTATTGGACACTATCACTGTCTACAAAGTGTTATATTGCCCCCTACTCCTCTAACTGCTTCTGTGGGGCAGACTGCTGGGCCACATGCCATGCCAGGGGCTTTATTATGATGACAAAACTCAGATGTTTTTCAATCTGGAAGATGTGTGTGTGATCTGTCACAAGGCACTGTACTGATGATCCCTGGCATTGAAAAGGGCGAGGCCTGTGTTCCTGTTGAAGCTGCAAATGGACCCTTGCCCCAGTTTGCTGACAGTTAATCTCTCTTTTCCATGTCTCGGGGGAAAAGTTCTTACTAGTGACCAGGGAGTCTTGTACAGGGTTTGCAAGATCCTGACCTGTTGGTCTCTTGCCTGAGTTTGTTCAGTTGGAGACTTGGGTCTTGCTGGTGGGGCTGGCCCTCCTGGATAGCCACTGAGCCAGGTCTGGTGCCTCTGGGTGTCACATGCACTTCTTGGCTGAGGAGGTCTACTAGGGGATAGTCCCCTTCTACTTCTGTGTCCTTGTCTACCCCTTCAGTCTCAGAAGCAGGCTCAAAGTGGGCTTGGAGCTCTGTGAAAACACCAAGGTACAGAATAACACTCAACAAGGCAACTCAACACAGTGCTTGCTGTGTGAGGGGACTACTGACTAAAGAGACGACTTGATTAGACTCTGCAGTGTCAATAGGGTCCTTCCCAGTTTACACAAGAAGAAACTGCCAGTGAAGGATGTGAAGGTCAGCAAGCCACGAAAGCTACAATCAGGCCAATGCTCTGCTTGGTGCCTGTTCCAGGGAACATTTGAGAGAGTAGACAGACGTGGCCAGCAAGGGTCCAGGGTCAAGAGGACGGGGCAACAACTCTAAAGCCTGCCATCCTCAGCCACAGTACCACAGGAGAAGCATCCTGGGCACTACATTTCAAAAAGAAAGCCTCATACTGAGCTTGGGGCACATAGAGAGGTACGGCATGTGCTTCAGAACACGAGACCCTGAATTGGTTCCCCAGAATGACCGTGCATGCGTATGGACCCATATATAGTAAGATCTACAGCCATTACAGGATGATTCCAAGGGAGGAAAGAGTTATATAATTATCAACTATCTAATAAGCTTGAGATCACGTACACTGAGGAAGCTGTATGAGCACTAGAGGATCCCTACCTTCAAACATTGACTCCCTGTTAAGATCAAAAGTCTAATCTCTCCACAGTCACCATTATGTCCAGGAAGTAGGTAAACAGGGCACCATGAGATGTTATCATAGACTTTTACTTCCAGAAAGCTCTATGGGAGCTTTTACTGCAGGGAAGTAGTAACAAATGGAAACAAGGCCACAGCTCTTGGATGCTGAGAATACTACTGGTCTTTTTGGCAGCCCGAATCTGATCTTGCGTGCAAGAGGGCACTTACCTGGAATGAGAATGGTAACTGCAGCCTGCACAGCTCTGCGAATGATATTGTCCATTGCAAACATCCAGTGGGGCCTAATTAAGTGGTTTCTCAAAATTCTATTGACCTAAAAAAAAAATCACAAAAGTTCTTATGTCTATTCCATTGCACTTTTGTTGTTGTTTCTTGAGACAGGGTTTTTCGGTGTAGCCCTGGCTGTCCTGGAACTCACTCTGTAGACCCAAGTCTTGGGATTAAGGTGTGTACCACCACCGCCCAGCTCCATTGGACTTTTAAGAAGCAGCCTTATTCTAATTTGTCTCTATTCCCACTAAGATGAATCACTGCTGTGCTGCCCTGGATTTCTGCCTGCTTCATTCTTCTGAATGAATCTTCCTCTGGGTGGACCCTAAGTCAAAATGGATCCTAAAAGATGGGATCAATGTCACCCTTGGTTGTTTATTCAAGGGACATTTATTGATCATCTATGACATGACAGACTGACTATATTGGGAGCATGTAACAAGATAAACCAGATCTGGCTTTATAATTGAAGTAACATACATTTGGACAGGCACAAAAGTATAGCCACTATGGTGGCCAATGCCAATTCCCATATCACATGCTCTCAGTGATCAAATGCAATTGGTACACTTCATAAAGTGATGTTACTACTATGTGCTTAATGTTTACAAACTTTGGGATTCAAGTTGTAACAAATGAGAAGGAATGGGTGCTATAGATAAACAGGGTGAGCTAACTGGTTTGGTTATCATGTTCTCCAGGGCCCGATAGTGCACTCACAGCATCTTGGAACCCAAACAGAATCAGGTGAATCTGGTTGATGGATGAGCTGTCAAAGTCCAGGTCCACCTTTAGTTTTGATATTGTGGCTGCCATCACCCTGTGCTCTGGGGAGCGGATGAAGTCCCTCAGGATTCCAATTATCTGTTTGATGTGGCTAACTGAGAGAAGCAACTCTTCTGAACTCTGAAAATGATACACACACACACACACACACACACACACACACACGAAAATCATTTTCATTTGAGTCGGAGGGAAGGCAGAAATTTACAAATGCATTGTGGGAAAATAGACACTCCATTTGCTAATGGAATTGTGGGATCCCCTGAGTAAGGATGTCTTCCTGAATCCCATCCATATCCTTCCTGGAGGTCTTGGGTCCTCCCCAATAGGTGGGTATACAGAAAACGTCAGCACTGAGCCAGCTGGGAATGGTCCTTGCTTCCTGTCTGTCCGACCACTCTACAGAGTTCACAGCAGGACAATGGCCTCTCTTCAAAGTACCTTCCTATCTATAATAACAGGAGAGAGAACACTTTGCTACTACTGTGACCTGCTTAAAACTTGGTTTTCTTCCATAACCATTCTCCCTACAGTGGCTGTTCTCTCCTGAGTGTAGGCTCTAGCTCAGTGGTTCTCGACCTTCTTAATGCTACAACCCTTTAATAGTGTTCCTCTTTTTGTGCTCCCCCAATCTGAAGATTTTTGTTGATACCTCATAACTAACTTTGATACTGTTATGAATTATCCATATCATGTGATATGTGACCCCAAGGGGGTTTCGACTTAATAGGATGAGATTCTTTGCTTCCGTGTGTCTGGGGAGAGGGGGGGACCAAGGGAGAGCTAAGCCTCTTAAAGCTTTCAGCTGACATCTAGTCTGCTTTCCACCAGAGGGCAGCACCAGCACACCAACGCCAGGAAGCATTGCAGTAAGCTGAACAACTCCTTTTTGTCAGGAAATAGAAGGGTGTTGGGAAATAAGTATAGTAATCACTACAACTCTGAGAATGTACCAGGATGTAGGACACTTTGTTGTCCCCGTTTACACCTGTTGGAGATTGGAACTGGACAGAGTGGGTAGGGTTATCAGATGCCTTTCCTCAGCCTTTACCTGGACCACACACTCCTGCAAGTTGGAAGCCACTTGGTTCTGTTCCTCCCAAAGGATTCTGTAAAGGATGGCTCTGCGCTCACTGTCCTTGCGCAGCAGAAAGAGACCAGGGTCCCTCTCCTCTGGGGGTAAGGCTGTGCTTCGGTCATCTAAGGCTGGGCTTTCATCTGGGACACTGCAGATAAACATAGTCAACAATTCCTGTGGGTCTGGGAGGGTCCTGCCCTGCGGGGAGACTCGAAAAGAGGAATTGTGGAAGAAGGCTGGTGGGTAAGGTGTGTGGTATCCCCTCCCCCCTTCTTGACTCCCCCCTTGGTATCTAGTGGGAGGGAAATAAGGAGATAAGGGGCCCTTAGGGAGGGGAAGGGAAGAGGGAGAGGAGAGGGAGGCAGAAAGGGTAGAGGAGACTAGAAAGGGGAAGTGTGGAAGGGGGAGGGGAGAGAGGAAGAACTGGGACAACCAGAGAAGAGAAAGGACAAAAAAAGGGACACTGGGTGAAAACAAGTCTCCTTGGCCATCCTGCTCCCCTGCAAAACCCCTTTCTGTGACCCAGCAAGTATTCTGCTACTGAGGAACACCCTTCAGAGGACCACCACAGGAGGACAAGGGACAATAACAGTACCTGAGAAGGTGGCTGAGTTGATGTTTGGGCACCTGGACCTTCTCAAAGAATGCATCAGGCTGGGCATCCGAGTCTGGGGAGATTGAGCCATGCTCACTGCTGCTGCTGCCCACAAGCTCTCCTGACGAAGGCAGAGCCAGAGTACCAGCGCCACTGCGAACACCCTCTGTGGAGAAATAGCCAGAGAGTGGCCAGACCCCCATACAAGGGCTTGCTAATCATGGACTGCTCTAATCTGCTGCTACACTCTCCAGTAGAAGGATCCTAGTGAAAATGTAGGGCTGGGGCGGGCCTCACACTAAGGCTAGGCTCTGCAGCGACTTGGTGAGTGACACTGTCACAGCCTCTGACTTACTCAATGAAAAGAGGAAAACTTCTTTCCTTTTAGAGGCCAACCCTAGTTCACAGACAGGACTTAACTACATGTAAATATGCCATGTAGGATTTTGTAACCTTAAGAACGGTGACCACAGGCTTCTCCAGTGTGTCCTTTTAGTAAGGTCAGTATCAACACAGGATGACAGGCCAGACTTAAAAAATGAAGCACCAGGCTCTACATGTAGGGAAGTTACAAAACCCCAGACAAGAGACCTCTTGCCTTCCTCCTCAAAGACGTACTTCAAGTACAGGAAGGGTATCAACGTGATGCTCCCTCCCTATGTCTGTCAGAAAACCTCTGGGAGAACTACTGCTGGTCTTCACAGAAGTGGGCCTAGCATGGGAAGAATGATACTCCAGGGCCCCAACTTCTTTCTCTGAGCAGGAGAGAAGCTCAAACCCGGGGCGTTCCCCAGCTTTCCAGGTCGGCCTTACCTGAAGGCTTGAAAGCAATTCGGTTCTTTTTGCCTTTGTTCACCTGTCTTAAGAACCCTTCTTGGAGAAGGTCAGCAGCAGTGACACGTTTCTGAGGGTCAGGCTCAAAACAAGACAAGATGAAGGCTCTGGCTTCAGCTGAAAGGGCCTCTGGAATTTCAGGGTGGATCTTAAACATCCCTACCTGCATTGAAGGCACAGTTAACAATGTCAGCATGGGTGAATTCCTGTGTGCGCACCTTCAACAGAAGTTGCCATCTCATGGGAAAAGCTTGGCGACATTTATTTAGATGTCCTGTTGCTACATGATGTTTCCGCTCCTCCCATCTACAAATGGAGTCAACTTCCCCTTCCCTGAAGTCTTAGCCAGTTTCTCATGACTTATACCAAGAAAATGTCAGGCAAGCAGTATGGTGAGGCTTTCAAGACCTAAGGCTTACAAAGCCTGGGAGAGCCCGCTCTTGGAATCTGGGTACCACCAATGTTTAAGAAGGGAGCCAAGATAGACAACCATGAGGGAAGAGTAGCTGATCCCTCCCTGCTGTATCCTCAGCCATGCAGGAGAGCCCTGTCAGACAGTCCTGCCCCAGCAAGGCCACCAGTTGGACACCCCCATGAGTCAACCTGAGAAGAACATTGAAAAGACCCATAGCCAACTCTGAATTGTGAGGAACAACTGTGTTTCAAGCCTCTAGAGCAGTGGTTCTCAACCTCCTACTGCTTTGACTTTAATACAGTTCCTCATGTTGTGCTGACTCTCAATCATAAAATTATTTTTGTTGCTGCTTCATGGCTGTAATTTTGCTATTGTTATGAATAGTTATATAATTATCTGATGTGGGATCCCTGTGGGGGTAGAGACCCACAGGTTGAGACTGGCTGCTCTAGAGGGTAGTGGTTTCAGGGTAGGAAAGCCTCCAGTTGAGAATATTCAAAGTTGATACTATCTTCCCAGATAAAGACTCTAAGAGATACCACTCTCCCTATCTCTATTTTACCCCCACCCCAGCCCAGATTCTTAGCCTCCAGCTCTAAATCACAAGCAAACACTGCCCGAGGCTGACACTTTACAGATAAGCAAATTGCCCATCCTACAGATAAGATGGACTCCCTTACTGGCTAAGGGGGAGATAAGTGCTTTCCTCTTAGGACTTTCAAGACCAAGTGCATCAGTTCTTCCTGCCAGCTAAAGGAGGTCCCTGTGACCCATAGTGGAGCAAGAGTCAGTTCCCAGATATATGTCCCATCAAGGCATAGAACTCTTCTGTGAAAACTGCATAACCTCTTCCTATGTAACTGTTCTCAATAGATGTTCTCATTAGAGGCTTCTTGCTAGCCTTTTTAGGAGCTGTCATTCTAACCTCCACTACATGACCCAACGGTAGAAGCCATTCTAGTCTCTGATGTCTGTGCTCACTGCCCACTCCTCAGCTCTCCTGGGGGCTCGTTTTGACTCCCTTGCTCTATTCTGTAAGCTCTAAAACTACAGAGCCTTCTGATTTTATCTCTATAAAGCTCTTAAGCAAGTGGCACATCTCATTTTCAAGACACCACACCTCATAGCTTGAACAAATGAATAGCTTAAGAAGAATATTAGATGCTGGACAGAATCCAATCACCAGGATTTGAAATGCAGGGCATTATTGGTAGCACCCCTCACGTGTGCAATGGGGAAGAGATGTTGGCAGTACCCACCAGCAAAGGACCTGAATCTAAAGAGGGAAGAGACAGTCCCTCTCCTGGCTCTTTGAAAGAAAATTGCAAAGTGGTTAGAGCCTGGCACCTTGCAAGTGTATGGCTGGGGTGGGTATAAGAAAGGGTCTCCTGTGTCCCAGTTTGGCCTCAAACTTAGTATGCGGCTGAGGATGGCCTTGAACTCCTGATCATCTTGCCTCTGCCTCCCAAGTGTGGGGGTTACAGGAGTGTGCCAAACATGCCTGGCAAAAGTATATCTCTAAAAGTGCTTTCATTATGTTTTTGTTGCAATAAAAACTGACTTCATGCCAGGCATGGTGGCGCACGCCTTTAATCCCAGCACTTGGGAGGCAGAGGCAGGTGGATTTCTGAGTTCGAGGCCAGCCTGGTCTACAGAATGAGTTCTAGGACAGCCAGGGCTACACAGAGAAACCCTGTCTAGAAAAAACTAAAAAAAACTGACTTCACCCCAAAAAGTGAATAGATGGACCAGAGTCACTGATGTGCTGATGGGAAGCTGTTCA
>NC_034613.1:138299357-138352762 GCF_900095145.1 Mus pahari | reverse complement strand
TATATATATATATATATATATATATATATATATATATATATTCAGGGTTCTATTGGGACTGAAAAGTCAGAAGACTCTTGACTTTATATCTTGGCCTTGCAATTGTCTGGGCAGCTAATGCAAGGCAAGCAAGCTGTGAGAACCTTCTGCCAGGGCCCAACTTCAGAGACAGAATCCTGTGTTTCACATCTGGGGAGTTCTACCCCAACATTCAAAACACCTAAACAGACAAGTATATTTTACCTTAAACATGGCTGCTTGTGGCTCACCAAGCTCATGGAATGGAGGCCTGCTGGTTGCCATCTCGATGATGGTGCAGCCCAAGGACCAGATATCAGCTGGAGCACCATATCCCCGAGGTCCTTGATCAATAATCTCAGGTGCCATGTACTGCAGAGTTCCTATGTGGAAAACAAATGAACAAAGACTTGGGGGCACCATACTGTTTGAAAATTAAGTGGGCTACACGTGTGGATTTCACTGCTTCAGAAATGGTGAATGGAGCCTTCTCTTGTGTGAAAACTACTTGGTTGGATCATTTTTTGACCAGTGACATGCTTTCCTTTAACATGATTCACACTGAAAGAGGATTTTTGGGTCTGGGTTACCTCACTCAGGATGATCTTTTCTAGTTCCATCCATTTGCCTGCAAGTTCATGATGTCATTGTTTTTAATAACTGAGTAAATAAATCACACTTTCTGTATCCATTCTTCAGTTGAGGGACATCTGGGTTCTTTCCAGCTTCTGGCTATTACGAATAAGGCTGCTGTGAAGATAGTGGAGCGTGTGATCTTGTTATATGGTGGAGCATCTTCTGGGTATATGCCCAGGAGTGGTATAGCTGTGTCTTCAGGAAGAACTATTTCTAATTTTCTGAGGAATTGCCAGATTGATTTCCAGAGTGGTTGTACCAGCTTGCAGTCCCACCAACAATGGTGAGGACACCAGCAAATTTTATCACTTGAGTTTATGATTTTAGCCATTCTGACTAAGTGTTAAGGTAGAATCTCAAGGTTGTTTTGATTTGCATTTCCCTGATCACTAAGGATGTTTAACATTTCTTTATAGGTGCTTCTCAGATATTCAAGTTTCCTGTGTTGAGAATTCTCTGTTTAGCTCTGTACCCCATTTTTTAATTGGGGTATTTGGGTTTTTTTGGAGTCTAACTTCTTGAGTTCTTTGTATATTTTGGATATTAGTCCTCTGTCAGATGTAGGGTTAGTTAAAATCTTTTCCCAGGGGGCTGGTGAGATGGCTCAGTGGGTAAGAGCACCCGACTGCTCTTCCGAAGGTCCAGAGTTCAAATCCCAACAACCACATGGTGGCTCATAACCATCTGTAACAAGATCTGACTCCCTCTTCTGGAGTGTCTGAAGACAGCTATAGTGTACTTACATATAATAAATAAATCTTTAAAAAAAGATTTTTTCCCAACCTGTAGGCTGCCATTTTGTCCTATTGACAGTGTCCTTTGACTCAGACCCAAAAGGACATGCATGATATGTACTCACTGATAAGTGAATATTAGCCAAAAAGTACAGAATACTTATGATACACCCCACAGACCCTAAGAAGTTAAACAAGAAGGAAGGCCCAAGTAAGGATGCTTAAATCTCACTTAGAAAAGGGAACAAAATAATCATGGGAGGCAGAGGGAAGGACATGGGTGGGAGAGGAGAGAGGAAGGGGAAAGGGGGGGCAGAATCAGGTATGGTGGTAGACAGGAGAGAGGTTCAGAGGGCCAGGAGAATGAATGAAAATATGCAACTGCAACTGCTAGGGGTGGAGTGGGGATGGGGAACCTCTAGAAGGTCCTGGAGGCCTCAGATGGGGAAGGCTCCCAAGACTCAATGTAGGTGGCCTTAGCTGAAATGTACAACAGTGGGGATATAGAACCTGAAGAGACAGGTAGTCAGACAGGGCCCTCAGTAGAAGAATGGGGACACCAACCCACCTATAAAACTGCTCCTGTCTCAAAGAAATGCAGGGATAAAAATGGAGCAGAGACTGAAGGAATAGCAGACAGTGACTGACCCAACTTGCCATCCATCCCTTGGATGGGTACCAATCCATAACATTATTGCTGATACTATATTGTGCTTGCAGACAGGAGCCTGACATGGTTGTCCTCTGAGAGGCTCTACCCAGCCACTGACTGACACAAATACATTTACTCCCAGCCAAACATTGGACAGAGACCCCTATGGAAGAGTTAGGGGAGGGATTGAAGGAACTGAAGAGGATGACAACCCCGTAGGAAGACCAACAGTGCCCATTAAATCTGGATCCCTAGGAGCTCCCAGAGACTGAACCACCAACCAAAGAACATACATGAACTGGTCCAAGGACCCCTTGCACATATGTAGCAGAGGACTGCCTTGTCTGGCATAAGTGGAAGAGGATGAGCCTAATCCTGTAGAGACTTGATGCCCCAGGGTGGGGGGATTCCAAGGGGGACACCCTTTTAGAGGCGAGAGGATGGGGAGGAATTCTGTGATCAGGAATCGGGAGGGGGTCAACGAACTCAGAAATCGCCTGCCTCTGCTTCCGAAGTGCTGGGATTAAAGACGTGCGCCACCACGCCCGGTGGGATTCTACTTTTTTTTTTTAATGTGTCAAGTTCTGATTTCTGAAGTTCAAAAACATAGCTCATAGGTGCTCAAACAACATTTAAGAGTATTTCAGAGAATGCATGTTTAGCTCAACATCCTCAGCACCTCTGTTCTGAAATCTCTCTTTGTTGTGTTTATCAATATTTTTGTAGTTTCTTTTGTTTGAAACTTGTTTGACATTTATTAGATCTAGAGGTTTTTACTCAAAGGATTTCTGAAACCTGGTTTAGAAATAATGTAAAAGATGCCAAATGAGTCAAGGTGATGGAAAGGTCTCTTTAAGGGCTGAAACGATCACGTATGTTGTTTCTGTTTACTCAGTTTTATTGCCCATGATGTTTCTAATGTTTTGGTTTGGTAGGTAGCTTTAAATTTTAAGAAAAGAATCATTTCCAGCATTGGGGACACAGAGGCAAGCGAATCTCTGTGATTTCGAAATCAGCCAGGCTACAGACAAACCCTTTCTTGGGGAAAAATATATACATTTTTTTCATCAGTGTTTCATGATGAAATGAACATAGAGGAAAAAAAATCACTCAGCTATTCTTATGTAGAAATTGTTAAAAACAAGTGTGAGATATTAAGACTTAAATAAAAGGACTGAGTTTGCAATTTTATTTTTACAAATATATATATTTTTTCTGAATGAGTCTAAGTCCCAAGAATGAGAATAATGATAATAATAAATAATGTTCTAGTTTGGGCTAAGCTATAAAAGTTTTTGAAAGACTTTATTACTACTAACTTGTTTAATTGTGGCCATGACATCAGGAGATCTGTGGAGTGGCAAAGAGAATTAGAATAAAATAGCAAGTGCAGAGTTGACCTTAGCCAAGATGTGCAGATCATACTGATATGCGGAGCAATGAAAGGGTCTTTCTCAAGGCTATAAAACAACCAAAGGAGGTTTCCTGAGTTTTTTTTTAAATCAATGAAGTTACTATATTCTTATTTTGAGAAGCCATTTTTCCTTCCTATAAAATATCAGTTAGTTAAAGGAGCTAATGTCTTACTCTATCTCAGGCCAATTTGCATCTTACTATTGTAGGCCAGGTTAACAAGGAACTGTCCTTGATCTTCCTGCCTCAGTCGCCAGAGTATTGGGTTCCCAGGTACAAACCATTAGGCCTGGCATCATTACTCATCAGTGTCTCACTATATAACCCAGGCTAGCCTGGAGCTCACCATATAGTCCAGGCTGACATTAAACTCATGTTGATTCTTCGTCCTCAGCCCTCCAAGCCTCTAAAAGTATGACCCATCATACCTAGATTCCTAGGACATTTGTGACCAATACAACGTTCTGCAACAATGGGAACGTACTCTGTGCAGTCTAACATGGTAGCCATCAACTATGTATGACTATTATGTTATGGAAATGTGGTTAGTGAGACAAAAAAGAAATGAATCTTTAAATTATTCTAAGTTACTTTCAACCACTTAAGTTATACATTAGTCAGTATTGGTAAAGACAAACAGGTTAGTGGGGTACTTATAAAAGCTTTGGCTTCCAGAGCCAAAATGAAGTGGTGGGGTGGGGGTGGGGGGACTTCTCAGCCAGTTGCAAAGTTGGGCAAGACAAAAACACATCTCCTGTGTACTTGTACTGTGAGGAAGTCCCAGTGCCTCAGGAAGGAAACTTCTGGTGTTACAATATCCCCTCCAGGCTGTTGTTGCTGTGACTAACACAGGGAGTGGTGTTGGCAGGGGATGCTCCTTCTAAGAATCTATAACTAAGTACAGAAAGATTTAGCACTCTGTTGTTTATTAAGCTCTCACGTTTCTCTGCTCTATGATGCCAGGGCTGCTATCTCCATGCCTCTTGCAGCTTTCTGCTAGCTTCTGTAACTAGAAGGCACTAGAGAGACTTCAGAAGGCTGGAGGGGGAACTTCTCTTCCCTGTATGCTTGTTCTTGTGAGCAGGCTTTGATGTGGAACCTCAATTGACTGTAATATCCAGGGATTTTTAAAAATCACTCTATACTCCTAGAACCAGCTTCCTTCCCCTCAGACATATTTATATCAGTGTAATCACATATATTCCTTCCTCAAAGTTCTGATCCCACCTTACCATCTGTACACTCCCACCCTTATGAAGGTCTCCTGATGTCTTAGTCTCCTTTCTGCCTTTTTAGTTTCAGTACTGAGAAAATGCTGTATGAAAACAATTGAAGTGGTTTATATTTTCCTGCCTGGACCACAGTTCATATACTTAAAAATTGTATATATCTTATTGATATATATTCATTGTACATAGTGATTGGTTTCATATTCATACAATTATTTCATATACTTCAAGCATATTCACACCCTTCTTATCCCCCCTTTTCCTATTTCCATTAATTTCTACAGATAGAATCTTTCTCCTACTTTTGTGTCATATTTAGATGTGATTTAAGAATCTATATAGGAGCCGGGCGTGGTGGTGCACACCTTTAATCCCAGCACTCGGGAGGCAGAGGCGGGCGGATTTCTGAGTTCGAGGCCAGCCTGGTCTACAAAGTGAGTTCCAGGACAGCCAGGGCTATATAGAGAAACCCTGTCTCGAAAAAAAAATCTATATAGGGTAAGGATCCACAAATGCAAGAAAACCTACACTCTGTCTGACTTATTTTGTTTACAGAGAGGGGCATGCAGAAGATTTGGAAGGAGGGGAAAGAAGTAGGAATGGTGTTATAATCTCAAAAATAAAATAAATTTGTAAAAAGAACATGAGAATAAATTTATATTACATAGAACTCAAAAATAGTAGTAAACCAAACAATGATGGCTAACTGACCCCAAATGACTGTCTACCTTAGCATAAACTTTACATAATTGAAATTTACTTATTTTATCACCTTAAGATAAATGTGGAATTTTCTCTGTATGAGACCACAGTTGAGTATCAACCATTATAAACGTAAGAACTCAGTAAGAACATCATATTATTTATTGCTGTGTAATAAATTACTCCCAAATTTAGAAGCTTAAAAGAATGTATTGGTATATGGGGTACAGGTCAGTAGTAGCATATTTGCCTGGCATACCTAAGGCTCTGGGATCCATCCTTAAAATAACCAAAAAAGGTTATTATGATCTTGTAAGATTGAAGGGTTGGGGCTCAGAAGCATCTGGCAGGTAGTCTCCTCTGAGACTGCAGAGCAGATGTGGATTGTGGCTACAGGGTTTAAATGTTAGACTAAGGAAGCTAGGTCTACTTTGAAGCTCCTTCATTCATCCTGGGATGAGTAGAAAGCTTCCTAATTTCAGTCTCTCGTCACATGGCATCTTCTAGAGACTGCTCAAGACAATTTCTATCAGTGAGAGTCATCTGACAGAAGGAAGTTGACACTTTGCTGTCACTATCACCTCTAACTTTTTCTTTCACTGGAAACAAGTCACTCTATCCAGTCCACATTCAACTGCAATAAAGGCCTGCCCCCCCCCATCTGACTTCTGGTCAGTATCTGATAGCCTGTCAATAATTTCCGTGTACTATGTATGTGACTTCCATAATTCTATAAGATTGGGCAAAAAAGGTGGCACCTACTATTATTCCACATTTAAAACAGGAGGAAACTAAAGGAGTTGAAGCTAGAACCCAGGCCTATCTCTGAGTTCAGAACTTGACATCATTGAATTATGTAACAAATCAAAACATATTGCTTAAGAAAAAGCTGCCTGAAAAAAAAAGGCTCATGCAGGGCTTCAAGGACACAGTATTCCCTCTTTCCCTCATACCTGGAAGATACAGAGCATTGGTGGAAACCTCAGCATTCCATTTGATTCACTACTGTATTTACATGTAAGTATCTGCTCACATGGAACAGCAACAGAGAGATGTGGAACTATACAAATACTTCAGATAAAGGACCACCCCTGGTGATATGTGTGTAGGTATATGTCAATTCTACCAGAGGCTGGACTCTGGAGGAAATCAGTGAATGGCATTGTGATACATTTGAACCATATACAAATCTTAGAAAACTGCCTTGTCCTGCACCTGGCTCTCTTTGAGGCCTTACCTCATTTGTCCCAGCCCTCAGGTACCTGCTGTGTCCAGGGTGTGGTATAGAATTCACAACACAGTATCCCAAAGACCCACAGGAGCTGACTCAAGATCCCTTGGGATATATTCCTTCCACTGGAAGCTTTTGGGTAGTTCTCAAGGCAGGATCTCCACATTTTCAGCAAAGAAAACATGGCACTAGGTGACTCTTTGACAGAGGGACCAAACTATGATCTAGGTCTGAGACAGGGACAACAGGAACATATTTTCTAAGGGAGCTTTAAAGTCCTCAGTACAAAAGTTTGCATCCCTTACTCTGGAGCCTCTCATCTAAATCAAGGGACTCAAAGACTTTGCAGAGGAAAACAAACATGTGAGGTACACAGTGAGGGCAGCTTCTTTTGACAATGGGGCCAGTTGTTTACTTGGTGACAAATAAGAGGAGTGAGACTGGGGGGATCCCTAGAAGGGTATGGCTCATAGCAACTCAAGCAGTTCAGTGGATTCCAGATACCCACTGTTGAAGAGACCACACATGTTAGTGTCTCCCATGAGCTCCTTGAGATTTTGTTAGTATCCTAAATTTCTCCCCCTCCCCTCTCTCTCTTTTGTTTTTTCGAGACAGGGTTTCTCTGTGTAGCCCTGGCTGTCCTGAAACTCACTCTGTAGAGCAGGCTGGCCTCGAACTCAGAGATCCACCTGCCTCTGCCTCCCAAGTGCTGGGATTAAAGGCATGCACCACCACTGCCCAGCAAATTTCAACTCTTTATATTAAAAGAGTAGTGAAAAGAGAAGTATAGTACAACCTTCCATGGTGGTAGAAAAGGTCCTAATCATGCTGCCTGGTGATAGCCTTTGACACTGTAAGGTCTGTGGATACAGCCACACCCCTTTCAATGCTGAGTTGAAGGTAACACAAACCTCAGATTCAAGAGGTGGGGCAAGTTATTGCCATGTAGCTTTTGGGTATTTTTCAAAGAACTACAGAAACAGTCTTCCAGGTTTGAATGGCTCCATGGAAAGAAAAAGAGCAATGAGTACAATGTGAAGAGGTTGGAGAGGTTCAGGGGACACTTAGCCAATAGCCAGTTCAAATATCCATCCATGACATGGGGGGGTCACATTCAGCGGGATCCAGCAAAAGAAATGAACATCAAATACCAGGCCCCAAAGTGCAGAGATCCAGATCCAGTTTACAATGGTGTTACCTAAGATACAAGCTGCCATTTCCCTGCGTTTGCCTTTTTGAAGATGGTTACTTAGGAAAGAGTTGAGAAAAGAAGCTAACACTACTGACTGTAGGGTAGAGGCCAACACTACACTGGGCAGGGAGAGGGGCAAGTGAGTTAGCACCATGAGTGAGGACGAGAGCACTGTTGAGTACACAGCCTAGACCTTTCCATCACCCGCTCTGACCTGCTGCTGCTCCTCCAGGTTTCACTGTGATTCTGTCATCCAAAGCAGCTGATAAAGTCATAGGACAAACCACAAAACTGCTCTGGGCTAAATGTAAGGGACAGGAGGAGACAAAAACTTTTATGACACCTTATGTGTCCCACAGGTTCAACATGTTAATTCCATATGGAAACTCAGTTCTCTTAAAGACCCCCCCCCACTCTAAAGGTTTATATATTCAACATGCAAATTCATATTGATTATATTTATTTAGTGAACAAATATTTTAATTTCACTTGCTATAATACTGGTACTTGTCAAAATATTTCAATATTGATCCATTTCAACTTTGGTAGCCCCCCTGATATCTGTTTTTGAGAGCTTTCCCATTTGTTGTGTAACAGTTTCTATGAGATGAACTTTCCATTTTTGTAGAAAACTTGTTAAAACGGGATGTTTACAGGGAGGCGAAACAACTGGGCACCCTAAGGGGAAGCAAAATATTGCACGGAAGTACACAACTCAAACTATCTTCAGGAAGTCCATGAAACTGACCAGATTCTCTATTTATGCTTGAAGAAGGAGGGTCCTAAACAGTAAAGACTGCTGAGAGTTACTCTCAGATGAGGCAACCTGCAAAGAATACTCTCAGACTAGTCCAGCTGACTAGAAGAAGCAGAGGTGAACCAAGAGAAGAGGAGAGGAGAGGAGAGGAGAGGAGAGGAGAGGAGAGGAGAGGAGAGGAGACGGGACGGGACGGGACGGGACGGGACGGGACGGGACGGGACGGGACGGGACAGGACCGGACCAGACCGGACTGGACCGGACCAGCAAAGACCAACCAAATTGGCTATTAGAAATGAAACCAAGCCAAGCTGCCTAGAAGAGGCTTAGACCAACTGAGTCACCTGAAAAGGTCATTTTCCAAACTTTTTGGCTACCTACAGGCTGTGCAGTGTGCTCCAAGTACCCAGCTTTTGTGAACTATCATCCATGTTGGGGTGGGATTTGATTATCTAGCTGCTTTTAAGTCATTTCTACTCCTGTAAGTAACCTTTCACCCATATTCCTGTAAGTAACTCCAATAATATTGATTCATCAAGTTGGATTTTGGTATATCCATACTTTGGTCTGTCATGGACTCCTCTATTTGTGGAAAAGTTTGTCGTACAACACCATTTTACTCAATAAAAATCCAAGGCATAGATATACAGACAGAGTAATTTACATGTCTAAGGTGACACAGGTAGCAAGTGGTTGAACCAGAAATTGGGATTTATATTTATATAAGAAACTATAACTTCAACATATTCTTTATGTGGGAAACACTAATTGAGTCTTGGTGTAGCCTTGTCCCATTTTAAGACACATGTACTTCTACTGGCCATACAACTAAAAAGTTGTTTTTTAATAGATTCATATTTTTTTTGATGGGGAGCATGTTTCCATTGTGGGTGCCCAGGGATTAATAAACAACATTCTCTTATTGAAGAAAATTCTTTTAGATCTGGAACATTATTTACCATAGATAAGGCCAACTTTGTCCATTGTACAACTTTGGCCATTTCAAGGACAGCACAAGCACCTGCCATCTATACCTTATTCCAGAACTATAAGGTTATGAGAGCTGTTTCACAGGTCTACCCAGCATGCTCTTTGTGATCATCATGTTCCTCTTTGGGAGACCACAATCTTATTAAAAATCAGCACTTCTTTCCAAGGATCAAGGTTTTAGCTATAGTTGCTTTTAAGCAGGAATTTCAAAAAGCCACAGGTAGCTTGCAAGAAGACCTTCTACCTACTGGCCTGGTAAATGGAAAAGCAGCTGGTAATTTATATCACCTTTGAGTCCAGTCCCTGTCAATATTCAGAGTGTTTCATCACCATCAGGTGGACGAGTAAATGCAGTTTTTCAAACTCACATAAAATATCCTATTTCCCCAGAAGAATTAGCCTCCCTTGGAAACATAATCATATCAAAATGCAAAGTGTTAGAATTCACTATGGTAAAGAGCTATCTTTATGACAGACCAATAAAATGTCCTAGTAAGTTACACAAAATTACCCAATATTTTGACTGGTGTGCTATCAACTGTGAAGACATACTGCCATTTTACTGAGTAAGAACCCTTAGGATATTTCAGCAGAATTATTTGTCAATCCAACTTGTAAAAAGCTAAGAGGAAAGTAGGGTGTCACAGATAGCTATATCAGATAATCATCTCACTCTAATAATGTTAAAACACTTTAAAGTCAAGGACAATATTTCATGTGCATTAAGAATCAAAATGGATAAAGCTTCAAACAACCATCCCAAGTGAGGTAATTCAGACCCCAAAAGACACAGAGTGTGTTTTCTCTTATATATGGATGTAAACATCTAAAATTGAAATATATGTTTTTAATCTGAAAAGCCACAGAAGTTAGGTAGCTAGTAAGTGACCAGGGGGAAGACAGGATCTATCTTCCAAGGAAGGGGAAACAGAGTATAGGGCTACAAAAAAATATAAAGGGGAAACTAGAATAAGGAGGATTAGTGGGGAGGGGGATGGAAGAAAAGAGTAAAGGAAGGAATATGGGGGATGGATCATTAACACTAAAGCCTTTTGAAAAGTCATATGGAAACTTGCTACCATAGAAGCTTCCTAAAATATATCTACATATGAGAGGAAGTTAAATGGAGTCATTATATAATGGGAGAGACAATGCTCCAACTAGATACTCTATGCCACTAAGTAAATGCTCCACAGCTAGGAATGAGTTCCATCTTGTTGGGACATTACCTAAAGGGGTTCCATAGAACTCCCAAACAACACTAGTATCATCAAGTTTACTGATTGTTTTCCATAACCTGATGGAAGTCGCTATTGCTAAAGACACAAGTTATTTAGAACATTGAACATGGAGAAATTGATCTGCTGCTCAACCAGAAGTTTTACCCATACTAATTAAGGTTCATGATGTTGGAAAATACATTGTTCAGTAGCAGAGGAAAAAAAAAGCAAGCATCAATATCACCTAGCTATAAATAAACCCTGTCACCTAGGGCAGTGATAACCCTGCAAAATATACTTGTACAATAGTGACATAAATGTTATAGGAGAAACCAACCTCTTTCCCAGTTGGATTTAAGGCCCACTCCATGAGATGACACACATACCGGACACTGCTCAAGTACCAAGAACCTGAGAAACCACATACTTTATTGGTCTAGGGGAAAACTTGTTACTACTAGTATGCTAGAGAGGCAGTTCTCAACCTGTGGATCATGACCCCTTTGAACGCCACATATCAGTGATGGATCAAGGAAACAGTGTCTTTCAGACACAATAGGACTGATACATATATGAACTCACAGAGGCTGTGACAATATGCCCAAGACCTGCACAAGTTCAAAGCACACAAAAGTCCCAACACTGAGAAGAGGCAAAGTCCCACCCCTAAGCAAAAAAATATTTGCAATAGATACCTGCTGGGACAGGGAAAAACTTAGACTGTCATTTGGTATATTACCTATAGTACAGGGCAGGTAGGCTAAGAGTATTTGCCCAAGAGTAATTGCCAATATGAAACAGATTCCTGTTGTTTTGCACTTTTTGTTTTGCTTGATTATTTAAAATAATTTTATTTGCTTGATTAAAATCTATTTGTCTTAATAGATTTCATGATGGTTATTTATTTATTATTTTATTTACATCACAAATGTTGTCCCCTCCCTGTTCCTCCTAGAAGAGTTCTTCCTCCCTCCTCTTCACTTCTGAGAGGGTGCTCCCCCCCCACATATCCCCCAACCCTGGGGCATTAGGTCTCAATAGGATCATTCTCTCCCACTGAGACCAGATATGGCAGTCCTCTGCTCCATTTGTGCCGGGCACCTTGGACCAGCCCATGCATGCTCTTTGGTTGGTGGCTCAGCCTCTGGGAGCTTGTTTTTTAAAAACATGCACACTGAGTAGGAGGAGGGAGAAAAAGAGGGGAGAGAAGGGGAGAGAGGGAGAGAGAACATGACATTGGGTAGATAGGGTGGTGGGAAGGATCTTGGAAGAGCTGGGGAGCAGAAAGTATAATCAAACTATATTCTATGGAATTCTATATGTATTCTATAAAATATTACATTCTAAAATATTTTTAAAACTTAGAAAAATCAAAATGATACTGTGTTGAGAAGGTGACCAGTAGTTGCTGGGCAGTGGTGGTGCATGCCTTTAATCCCAGCACTAGGGAGGCAGAGGCAGGCGGATTTCTGAGTTCGAGGCCAGCCTGGTCTACAGAGTGAGAAGGTTACCAATAAGTAGTTCTCAGATGACCACAGACTGAGGAGAAAGCTTAGATCCAAGATGGCACTACATAACCAGCTATGCTCTGCTTACCTGTAAAGGTCTCGGTGCATGGATTAATTCCTGCGAGGCGTTTAGAGGTTCCAAAATCAGAGATTTTTACCACTCCACTATAGGTGTTCACCAGAACGTTATCTCCCTTTAGAAAAAGAACAGCATTGAATATATAAAGGAAGATTTAATTGAACCAGCACCCTATAGTGTGGTGCCTTTAAATAAACTCTACTAAGAATGGACCTGACATGGGGTGGGGCTGTCTTGATAAGCTGCCTCCCTGTGAGTGGACTATTCAGGCATACTATAGTGACAGCTTGGAAAAAACACCTCCTTGGTTACTTAGAGATCCCATACCTTTATGTCTCTGTGCACTATCTGGTTTTCATGGAGATACTTCAGGCCTTCCAGGATCTGTTTGGTATAAAACTTGATGGTGGGTTCCTTCATGGGTCCCCATTTAGATCGTAAGAGAGCAGAAAGGCTTCCTAGAAAGTGACACAGCAAAACCAAACCAAGAAACAAATTAAAAAACAACAAACAAACAAACAAAAACTCACCAGGATACAAAGATTCATTTGTAAGGAATCAGTGAAGTAAACTCAAGTGATAGTTCTAACCTAACACTGGTATTCAGATCATCACTATTCAAATAAAATAGCATAAGATTATTATTTCAATGTACACACTTATTTTACCCAGTTGCTCACTGCCAAGCACGTTTCCAGAAGCTATTACAAATATCATCTAATTTAACCCACCCAATAATTGGCTGAGATATAGGCCTACTAATATTCCAATGATGCTTACTTCAAGTATTACTACTGTAACAGTGTATTTACTTAACCACAAAACTGAGATTCCAGACTCATAATAGCTGGACCCATTCAAACTACCAGTTCTAGATCCCTTACTTCTAATACCCTATTGCCTACATGTAGGGACTTTATATGGAAAGCACTAGTAATTGGTTTTATTATCCACTTGTTATTTTGCAACATCTCTTTAAAAGAAACTGTACCCACTGTGATATGAAAGGGTTAGGGATACCAGGTATAAAAAGGTTTAAAGGGTGTGGAAGTTTGGATGTCATTGGCCTTCACGGACTCATAGGGAGGAATACTATTAGGAGTTGTGACCTTGTTGGAGGAAATGTGTCACTGTGGAGATAGGCTTTGATGTTTCATAAATGCTCAAGCCATGCCCAGTGGGACAGTCTCCTTTTGCCTGTGGATTAAGATGTAGAACTCTCAGTTCTTTCTTCAGCACCATGCCTGTTGTCACACTGCCATGTTTCCTGCCTTGATGATAATGGACTGAACCTCCTAAACTGTAAGCCAGCCCCAAATTAAATATTTTCTTTTATAACCATGGTCATGTTGCCTTTTTACAACACAAAAAAACCACCCCAAAACAAAACAAACAAACAAACAAAAAACCCTAACTGTGAAACAGGGGATGGCCTAGACGGAGGAAAGGCAGGAATGGCAGGAGGGTTTATCAAACTAAGGGTGTATAAAAATGCTGTATAAACTAGGCAGTGATGACACATGCCTTTAATCCTAGCACTAAGGAGGCAGAGGTAGGAGAATCTCTTAGTTTGAGGCCAGCCTGGTCTACAGAGTAAGTTCTAGGACTGCCAGGAATACAAAGAGAAAACGTGTCTTGAAAAACAAAGTAAAAAAGTCATATAAGAAGGCCATTATTGGGCTGGTGAGATGGCTCAGCAGGTAAGAGCACTGACTGCTCTTCCAAAGGTCCTGAGTTCAAATCCCAGCAACCACATGGTGGCTCACAGCCACCCATAATGAGATCTGATGCCCTCTTCTGATGTGTTGGAAAACAGCTACAGTGTACTTATGTATAATAATAAATATATCTTTGGGCAGGAGCGAACAGGGAGTGAGCGAGCAAGGCCAACTAGAGCGAACAGAGGTCCTAAATTCAATTCCCAACAACCACATGAAGGCTCACAACCATCTGTACAGCTACAGTGTACTCATATACATAAAATAAAAAAAAATCTCTAAAAAAAGAAGGCCATTATTTTGTAAACTATTTTAAAAATACAACATCATCATCATCAACAACAACAACGATAATAGTAATAAAATATTTAAAGGGAGGTATCTTGCAAGGGTGGGTAATACTGCTCCCAGAAGCCATACATTTTTATAAATTAATTTTGTTTTGTATATATGTGTTTTTGCATGATTTGGGGCCTGTATGTGCACCATGTACATGCAGGAGCCTCCAGATGTAAAAAGAGGGTTTCGGGTCCTTTGATACTGAAGTTACAGGCATTTGTGAACCATTATGTACATTCTGGGGGCAGTAAGTGCTCTTAACCACTAAGCCATCTTCACAGCTCAAGCTATAGTTTTTAAGATGAAAATCCCAGTGCAAGGTGTGGGATACCTTCCTTTGAATTTCTAACCAGCAAGGCCCCAAAGGCTCTTAAAACAATATAGGCTACTGCCATTGCTCTTGGTTGCCCAACAGAAGTAGTTAGTAGAGCTATTTCTGAATACAACATTGCTTATAGGACACAGAAGAGAAATCAAGCTGGAACTGACCAGGGAGCTTTCTCTCTGCTGGCTGCTTTTCATAGGTTTGTAAAGTGTTATGCATTCTGGTAGTGTAGAAAGGTAATCAATGGTATACACAGTGGTTAAACCATACATATTCCAATACTGACCAAGCTATCAAGATGTACTCACTGAGGCAATAGTGACATAATGGTTATGGGGGACAACCAACCATTTTCTGTTGGATTTTAGTTCCATCGCCCAAGAGGGAATACATACCTGGTATTGTGAATCATCTGTTCAAAAGCCTATGACTGGGGAGATCATAAGCCCTAGAGGAGAATCTATTACTGTTGTATAGCTAATACACATGTTACACTGCCTTCTAAATATTTGTGTTTATACCTATAGTCTGGTGCTACTTCCAGACCTAGTCAGTGAAGTCTTTTGATAGTGGGCAGTAGTTAATGCAGGCTCACAACTGGTCAAAGTACTGAGAATAAAGTATTGTTGAGTGCTGAGTCCTAAGTGGGACATCTTTATCACTATTCCTGAAAAATAAGAGACCATTGCAGATAAGAAAGTAGAAATAATCTGAGACAGAAAATGGGGAGGAATGCTAAAAAACATTGTCATTTGGATATGACATGGCCATTGTGATTATAAACACATAGCAACTTAAGGTACCCTGCATATGAGCTACACATGATTGGGTCCTCATTATGTCATCATGAATAGGAGAAGGCCAGTGAGGCTATTAGTAGTTAACAGTTTTGGAGGTGGTTTTCTTTGGTGATGTAGATACTGATATGTTTTCCATGCTCCAGCTAAAACAAAACCAAACCCTAATCATGCTCATATAAGCAACCCTATTTAAACTCAGTGGGTCACAAAAAAGATATGAAAAAAAAGACTAGTTGGGAAGGTGGGTCAGTGAGAAAGGGAAAACAGAGGGTAATATGGGGTGAATATAATAATACACTATATATGTGTAAAATTATGACAAAAGTTCCAGTGTCCCTTTTGCATCCTTTTCTAAACCACCTCCATACTCCTAGACTGTGAAGATCAGAGCTCAGGGCCAGAGATTTTGCTCTTTCCAACTCTTTGTCTCCGATGTTAGCACTTGGTAGACAGTGAGAATTTTAGGCTGAATAAACAAGTCAGAAATGAACTGTCTGTGTGACATTTGCAAAGTTGTATACAACTTTTCTATGAAGCCACTGTTTTCCAATCTCTAAAAGGTCTGTTCTTTGTTAAATGGTGAGGCAATCAACGATATCCAGATTGTATGCTCATGAATGATTTTCAGATTGTGAGAACAAAAGAAAGCAGCTATTTACCTCCAGGCACCTGCTCCATAAATATCTTAATGTAGCCATTCTCTGAAACAGAGCCAAGGTACTGGACAATGTTGCGATGTTTGAGATACTTGTGCAGAGCTATTTCTTCATGCAGAGGCTGAGAGTACCTATTGCAGAGGAAGAAAAAAAAACCTATCACCTGCCAAATACTAGGGCTCTAGGCCCTCATAGTCCCGTAACAGTAACCACCCTACTGGTTCCCTTCTGGAATATCTTCCTTAGCTTCCATGAGAATATTCAACTTCCCATCTGTAAAACATGGCATACAGGCTGAGTATCCCTAATCAAAAACAAAACAAAACAAAATAAAGCAAAAAAAAACCCCAATATGATCCAGAATATTTTGAGTATCAACATGACACCAGTAGAAAATCACACCTGACAGTGTGTGATCGGTTACTGTTAAAATGTAGACATAACAAAGTTTTATCTAAAGTTACCTTCAGGCTATGGGTACAGGAATTTTGTGTTTAGATTTATGTCCCATACCCTACACATACTTCATTATGTATATACAAACATTGCAAAATCTGGAAAAAAATCTTATCTGAGACTCTTTTTGCTTCTTGTAAGAAGTTCAGATCAGGAATATTCAATCTGTAACAAGACAGCCATGTAGGGCTTCTAGAGGATCAAGGTACCCCAAGTTTCTTAGGCACTGTTATGTGGTAAAAACTCAATTAGGGATTACTATTTCTACTAGTACTATTGCTTCTGTATAGATTCTCCAACGAATTTTCATGTCTTTCAACAATCCTCTTCCTTCTATGGAAGGTGGTGGTCTGGAAAATCCTACCTTAAAATGGCTTCTAGTTTTACTCTACAGTCAACCCAGAACTAATGAGTTGCCCAGTCCCAGCCTCTGGACTTTCAATTTCATTCCCCCTGCCCTACCTCTTTATAAAACACGAATTTCACTTTACGACTTCTCTTCATAGACTCCACGTCAATACCGTATTTTTTAAGGTGACAAAAAGGACCTTCCAATCAGGTCAGATGATCCCTTTTAACATTTTTGCCTCATGAGCTTTCACTAGCCCAGAGCCTACATTCAACCTTTGCAGGAATTGGTTGCTTTCTCGATATACTTTTATTTCTTAACAGCTCTGGTGTTCCCTCATAGGCCTCATCCCCTACGAAGGTTATGTCCTACTTATTCCTCAACAAAACTAGCTTGAAGATGATATGTTCTTTCAAATTTGTAATAGCTTATTCAGGAAAAGTTAGGCTCCCTGTTTTCTAAAGACAGTTTGTGTACCCTTCTGTTACAGCACTTTCATCTTAACTCGTGGGCACAATATCTCCACTGTCTGCCAATGCTACACCCTGGGGTCAGGACAGCATCCCAGTCACCTCTTACTTCCTAACACCAGCCCGGATTCATGAATGAAAAACATGCCTAGTCATTCTCAATTCACCGTGACAATTTTATGAATTGGACAAAATGATGTTTCAGGCCCTTTCTAGCTCAAAAACCCCAGGAACTTCTATGGGCAAGGAAAAGCTAGAACAGCTAGTACATGCCACGAATATCTCCAGATCTATGCAACTTCAACAGCTTATCTATGGCACGAGTAAGAGAATATGCAATGAGGGGTTCAAGAGACTGGAATGCATATCTGTCCCTTTGGGGACAGATCTCCATCAAGCTTGGTTTCCATATTGGTAATATGAAGAGATCAGATTAATTTGTTTCAGGTCTTTGTTATAATTCACATACTATACTATCCCACTGAAAATGAACAAATTAGGGAATGAATGGATGGTCAGACAGTTGCTAGAAATCCTGTGTAACCCAGCCTTAGACAGTGGTCGCCCAGATGGAGGAAATGTGTGCACATATCCATCAGCAACCAGTGCTGGATGTGCCTATGGCCCATGGATGGTTATTTCTGTTGATGTCATGATTTCATTCAACAGTAGATTTAGATGGGGTTTAAATTTTAAATGACATAAACTTAAAGAACATGAAGTTGGGTGGGTAGGGAAGTGGAAAGGATCTGGGAGGACTTAGGGGAGGGGGAGAATAAGATAAAAATTTACTGTATGAAAAATTAAAGAAATAAATGTAAAAATAAAATTGCTGAGTAAGTTGTAATACTAATGGTACAAGCACAGCCCCTAGTCTATGAGAAGGTTGAAGGGGTACACTTATCAACAAAATTTGTATGGTGAAACCATTTGTTAACAGCATTTAAGTTCTGTAATGACAGAGCCAGACAAATCAGAGCCATTTGCAATTGTTACAGTGTAAATTTAAAAGCACTCAGTCAAGGCTGGAGGTGGAGCTCAGTGGTAGAGTGCTTGCCTAGCATGCTCGAGGACCTGGGTTCTAGCCCCAGCACTGAAAAACAAAGAGAAAAAAATTTCTCAGTTACATTTTTAAAATATTTTCAAAATAGCTGTATAAAAAAATGTAAACTTTTAGACATAGTTGTGGGTAGAAATACAGTTTTCTTATCAACTATGACCTTCTGTAATCCATTAACCTCTTAGTGGTCTGCTTTTTCTCAACATATTTATTAATATGCAGAGAATAAAAGCAGATCACCCTTTAAACCAGAACATCACAAGATCTGACAACATAAAGTAGCCACATCATTCTGTTGATACAGATTAAATCATTAAATCTTTTCCCCATCAGTGGTAGGCCTGGGATATAGAATGTTGAGATAGCAAATGTAGAATATTGAAGGCAGTCTCCACTTGCCTGATATCTCTCTCTGGGATTTCCTTGATGGCTATCCGTACTTGATTACTGAGATCACGGCCGGCATACACAATCCCGTAGGAGCCTTTCCCCAAGACAACTCTCTCCCCATTCGCATCATGGTCATATTCATACTAAACAAGGTAAGACAACAGAATAAACAAACAAACAAGCAAACATAAATAAGTGACAAAACAATCATGCCAAAGAGAAACCCAAAGGTTATCTAACAAGTTTTCAAAACTATAAAGCATCAGTTGAGTGTCGAGCAAAATACAATTCTTAGGTTATACACTCTTTCATTTAACAATTATTCTCATTTGTTCATGCGTTTATAGAATGACTTAACGAAGTAGAATTCAGGATAGTAAACAAATAACACTCACCTGTAAATTACCTGGCTCACCTTTGGGAGATTTTTCACCACTTTAATGCTGCAATTTAAAACTTTCTAAGCATGTTATGAACCACAAATAAATATCTTCCTGCATGGTCTCTTATTAACTCATCAGGAAACAAACCTCTTTCAACAGCCCAGGAAAGAATTAAAAGTTAAAGTTAATATTATCTTGATATAGAATAGACAACATGTTTAGAGGTCCTCTTTCCTTCACAGAGAGCTACTACTTTCTGCAAATATACTTTACAATTAGGATTGCTAGTCTGTCTCACCAGTCTTCTTATTAAGACTTGTTGCAGCCCTGCTGGATATGGTTAGCACATGCCTATAATTCCACACTCTGGAGGCTAAGGTAGGAAGTTCTTGAGAGCTCTGGGTTAGCCTGGACCACAGAGGAAAAACTGTTTTAAAACAACAAAAACAAGGCCAGTGAGATGGCTCAGTGTGTAATGGTGCTTATCATGAAAGCCTGGTGACCCAAAGTCAACCCTCCAAATCCATAGAAAGAGAGGAGAATCAATCCCACAAAGTTATCCTTTGACCTCCACACATGTGCCCACACAGAGGGTGCACACACACAGTAAGTTGAAAATGACAAAAATAGTAAGCCACTGCATGCATTCAAGTTTATTTTCGTTCATGATTAAAACAAAGGTGACAGTAGTCTAAGCAACTCTTATGTAAAACATAGAGAAAGCAATGAATATTTCTGGGGTTTGGCATGCCCCTACTGTTTCTATTTACCCCACATTAATTTATACAGTGAATAATGTATATGTTTCTTCCTATATACCTGAAGATGCTCATGTCAATTAACATACAATTAAGATAACTTAAGGGTCTCTACTGTCTGACAGAACGAGAAACAAGTCTGCTCCCTCTCTTTGTCACATCTGTTGCCTTTAATGACAACCATTTAGTCCACTTCTATAACACACTTTGACTGTACCTAATAATTCTTGTACATGACCCAATTTCTAAAACAAATCCTTTAGCAATTTTTGAAGAAAACCTTAAGAAATTAATTTCAGTCTAACTTCAAAATATATAATAAAATCTCATTAAATTATAATTACTGGAAGAACTTGAATTAGTGACAAATCTGAATGACTGCAAGATTAAAGCACACATAAATGGTGTAGTCACTGTAGACTACAACTCTGCTGTCCAAACAAGCTTATGATAGTGTCATTTTCTTTAAAGTGATTTAAACATTTCTATAGATACTTTAAACCTCTGAGACCCATTGACAATGATATCTGGCTGGTTCAAAGGTTATCTTTAACTATACTCGGTAAAGGATTTCAAATGCAAATTGGGACACTCTTCTTTAGGCACCAAAGGTATTATTAAAGGATGTTTTGCTAGTTCTGGGTCTTCTGTGACTTACCTCTAAGGTGTCTCCATCAGCCTCTCCCTCCAACTCCACTGTACTGCCCACTCCATTGTTTAGCATCTCTTTGACCAAAGAGCAAAATCTAGAACAGCAATGCCCCAGAGTATTACCCATCAATCACTCTTGCTCCTTATGTAGTCAAAATTTAGTAGTCAAAAAGTAGACTAAATTTAATGCAATCACTCTATTGCATTAAATTGTACTCAAACATAAACTAAACCTCTACAAGTTGTGGAGCAACCATTCCACTCTTGATTTGACATGGTACATTAGTGATTACCTAATCCAGTTCTAAAACATATGTGATACTTAAGTCCTCTCCATGTAGTATCTCAACTAGCTGGTTACCAAATGCCAAAGCACCTCTCTTAAATGCAGCACATATGTAGAATTCAACAAGAACAGTTTCTCTTCTATTAAACTAAAGCATTCATTCACTTTTGTGGGTTCCACCCACAGCTGTAGAGTTAAAACTACATTCATTTTTGTATAGGTACCATATTTTCTTTATCCATATATCATTTGTGGACACTTGGACTGTTTCTACTTTTTGACTACTAAGTGCTGCAATAAACTTGGGAGTGTAGATGTCTCTTTGACAGACTGATTTCAGGTCAGAAAAGAGTGGTGATTACTAAAGACAGGGGACAGCAGAGCAAAGGGAGGGGTTGAAAAGGATGATCAGGGGCTGAATGAGGAGATGGCTCAGTGGTTAAGAGCATAAGTGAGATGCTGCTCTTCCAGGCGGCCTAGGTTCAATTCCCAGTACCCACATGTTTACATATTTAGTTACAACTATTTAAACTAAGTTTCATTTTTAAAAAGTCCCAGAAGATCTGACACCCTCATACGGACACACATGCAGGAAAAACACCAACAAAGTAAATACATACATACATACATACATACATACATAGAAAAGGATCATCAATGGATACTGGGTATATCTAGTTAGGAAAAAGGAAATATTGGTGCTGTGTGTAAGTAGAGTGTCTATAGATAACAATAATACACTGTACTTTCAAGTGTTGTTTATTTTTGGTTTCTTGAAACAGAGTTTCTCACTCATAGCCCAGTCAGCTGGGGTCTCACTATACAGCCCAGGCTGGTATAGAACTTGTGGTGATCCTTTTGCCTTGACCTCCTAAGTGCTAGGATTATAGAACTGCATCACTATGCCTCAATATACTATAATATTCAAAACTATTAGGAGACGGTTTTAACATTTTCATTATAGAAGTCAAAATTGTAAAGGAGATTAACTATTTGTTCTAATTTAAACATTACATAGTGTATGCATATATTGAAACACAATGTGGTATCCTATAAAACATGTGTAACTTTGTGTATCAGTTAAAAATAAAAAATTAAACAGAGAAATAAATTTTTCTACATAACAGCACCCATTAGAAATGTAAATACCCAGTCAGGCACAGTGGCTTATGTCTTTAATCCCAGTCTTTAAATACCCAGGCAGAGTCAAGTGGGTATCTGTGAGTTGGATGTCAGCCTAGTTTACTTAACAAGTTCCAGGACAGCTGGGACACCATAGTTTGACACTGTCTCAAAAAAGAAAAAAAATAAAGGTCCCTATAAGCCTTTTCTACTTCGCCTTTATTGTTCTTCCCAGGTCTATTTTGGGAGCCATTCTATTAGCAAATGTGTCCCTGCACTACACTTTAACTCTGGCTTTGAGACTAGTATTCAGATGCAAACTAATCAGTGCCAAGGATACTGGAACTTTCTCCTCTCAAGATGTGGGCAGTCCAGATCTCAGTGAGGCAGAAAGTCTTATATGAGGAAAGACGATGAGGAAATGCATAAAGTGCCCATGTCTTTCTGTTGACAGAAATGAAGCCTAGCATCAACAGTTACCCAGATAACTTTATCACAAACGCTGAGCAGCATATGCCCCATTGACTCAGTAGACAATGGTTAGCCATAGTTCTCCATTAAGATGTTAGGGAAGAATTATATAAAATTTAACATTACAGCCGGGCGTGGTGGCGCATGCCTTTAATCCCAGCACTTGGGAGCCAGAGACAGGCGGATTTCTGAGTTCGAGGCCAGCCTGGCTTACAGAGTGAGTTCCAGGACATCCACAGCTAGACAGAGAAACCCTGTCTCGAAAAACCAAGAAAACAAAACAAAAACAAAAAACCCAAAAGCTGTTGCCAAACATATAAAGGAACCAGACCCCTTATATGTTGTTAGTGGGAATGTAAACTTTTGCAATCACTTTGGAAAATTGCTGGCACTAACTATAAGCCAAAGCTGAATATAAACCTCTTTTGTGATAGAACAGTCTACTTCTAGGTGTATACTCAGCAGATTCGATGTTTGTGCTCATGCATAAGATTATTCGTAGAGGCTTTGTTTATCAGAGCTCCAAATGGACATGATCTAAATGTTCATTAGTAGGAGAACAGATAAGCTGCTGCATATTTGTGCAATGGAACACTTCAAGAAATAAAAGGGATAAATAATCACAAACAGCATGGCTTACTTAATCTCATGGCTATTATTTTAAGGAACCAGGGGTAAGACTACAAATGATTTAATTTTATTTATTTGAAGGAGAAAAATGGGCACAATTAACCATGGTGATAGAAATCAAAGTAATTATCACTAGAGGGGGTTTTAATGACTAGGGTGGGACAGAAGGCATCTTCTGGAGTGATGATGCAAAAAAGAGTCACATGAGTATAGATTTATGTCAGGTACACTGGTACAGATATAAAGGTATCTAACTGCATATTTCAGTGAAATGTATATACTTGTATGTATGGCACACCCCAAGTAAAATTTATTAAACTATGTGATATAAAGTAATTAAGTACTATACTAGACTCTGTAATAAAACAGTGTTTTGCCCAATATTTGGCAGCATTTTCTTACTGTAAATTGAGGGTGGTGACTCAATATGTTCTGCAGCATGCTATTTACCCTGATCTCTGAAGATACTGTGATAATGACTGAGATGGAGTGAGCTAAAGTTTCCTCAAATTACCCAATATAGGTACTCAAAATAGGAATAAAAGAAATCCCTTTAGCCTAATAAAGGCTGTCCGTGAAAACTGGCTGCTAAAATCATACTTAAAGAGGAAACACTGGTTGCTTTCTTCTTAAGATCAGGACCAAGAATAGGCTGTCCCGTCCTGCCATGCCTATTCTACACTATACTAGAGTTAAAGAGTCAGGGTGTTTAGGCAAGAAAGATACACAGAGCCATCTATTTTGGAAAGGAAGAAGCACCATGCCGTTAGATCTTAGCAGAAAACCCTAAAGGATTTAATTAAAACTATTAGCACTCATGGCTAGAGTGATGGCTCAGTGGTTAACAGTCTTGCCGATGGCTCATGTTTGGTTCCCAATCCTCTCATAGTGTGGCTCACAACAACCTGGAACTCCAATTCCACGGGACTTGATGCCCTCCTTCCAGCTTCTGTCCACATGTGGTATACATGCACACAGTCAGACAACACATATATACACAAAAAATCATAAAGTAGTATTTTCAAAACTATCAGAATTAATGAGTTCATTAAGGCTATAAAACCAATATATAACAGTTAAATGCATTTTGAAATTAATAAAAAAACTTCATTTACAAAAGCCTCAAAAGAATAAAACATTCAGGCAAAAGAAGTATAAAATTTATGTACTGAAAGTATAAAGTGGTGATAAAAGAAATTTAATAAAACATAAGTATATAGAAAGATCCTTCAATATTATCTGTCATAAATACATTGCACATACCTAAATTACCTATAACTCACCTATTACACTGGTCTTCAGTGGAAAAGTAGATTTGAAAGTCATCAGAATTATCATGGACATAAAGAAAACAGCACCGTTCATCAAACTTGGATAGGCTGTAAAATTTCAAAACATAAGAATGCTTATACAAAGCCAGGTATGGTGGTACCCACTTTTAACCCCAGCATTGAGAAGTACAGATAGGTGGATCTCTGAATTTGAGGCCAGCCTGGTCTATGGAGCAAGTTCCAGGACAGCCAGTGCTACACAGAGAGACCTTTTCTTATAAACAAAAAACAAAGAGAACTTCTAATTTTTAATTTTATTTTTTCATCCAGTCCCAGCAGGACTAAGCACCTCCTCTCCCACTGAGGCTCAACCAAACAGTGCAGATAGGGGGAGGGTATCCAATGCAGGCAACATAGTCAGAGCCAGATCCCCTGCTCCAATTGTTAGGGGACTTACATGAAGACCAAGATGCACATCTGTTACAAACCAATTTTATATTATTTTTTATTTAATTTTTTGTTCACTTTCTAAGTTCCTGATTTTATTAATCATTATTTTTAAAGCATTTTTATTTTTAAATTGTATATGTAATGTATGTATATATATGTATGTGCTGGGATCTGAAGTCAGGTCTTCTACAAGAGCAGTGAGTGTTCTTGACTACTGAGTCACCTCTCTAGTACCAATGCTTCATTAATCTTTTAGGAAATACTCCCACAATTTGACTTTTCTTAGTCTATGAAATTTAAATTTAGAGGTAACATTGCAAAGGCATTGGGCCTTCATAGGACCAAGGGCCTTTCCTCCCATTCAGAACCTGTCTTTTATCTGTTTGTTTTGAGATGAGATATTGTTGTACAATTTAGGATGGTGCTAAGCTTGCTATGCAGCTTCACTAGACTCCAACTCATGATTCTTCTGCATTAGCCTCTCAATAGATCACAAATGTCTTAAACTATTCTTAATGCTACAGATGACACAAAGATGTATTAAAATAGCAACAGCTTAGGGTGATTCAAAACAAATTAAAGTTAGGTTATACAAGAGCCAGTTTTGAAAAAGGAATCTACAAAAAATAACAACAATAGGATCCAAGGAATGCCTGTCATGTTATGCTAGTCCTAAGGACGTGTCACAGCCCTATGTAAATCCCTATTGATGGCAGGATTGGAAGCTAGAGGTATTTCTATGAATATAAACAAAAGGCCTAGTCTACAACTTTTGTACAACACTACGTCACATAAGATAGTCTTTTCTCCTGGTTTCAAGGCAGGATTATGCAAGCACACCATTATTCCTATATAAACACTGATATTTTCAGGACAGGATCATTCTCAGTGTGGAGGTAGTAAGGGATTCATTCTGTGGCTCTTGAGTTAAGTCTTATGTTTAGAGAAAGAACAGAAAGCTCTAGCCCAAACTCTCATTTGATTAAAACAGAAAAAGCAGAATCCTACAGAGGCTGGGTGATTTTTATAATGCTACATAGCAAAGAGAGAACTCATATCTACTTCACGATAAACTCCCACCTTTGGACATCCTGGTAAGCTGATTAGGGCATCTGAGATGTGTTAGTATGTCTTGGGATAATCCACGAAAGCTCACCATTTCTGATCCCAATAGAGAATGGCATACTATTTGGAATTTATCATCTCTGTTCCTATTAACAGTATCCCTGCCTCCAGAGCTCTGTTCAGGAAGCCTACTCAAGTTCTGGATGCAAGTACTGACTTCAGTCCTGGGGTGGTGCTGGTGGTGATGGTGTTGCTGGTGGTGGTGGTGGTGGTGATGGTGATGAAGGAGGAGGAGGAGGAGGGAGGAAGAGGAGAAGGAGGAGAAGAAAGAGGAGGAAGAGGAGGAAGAGGAAGAAGAAGAGGAGGAGGAGGAGAGGAGGAGGAGAGGAGAGCTCTTGAATTTTGGCTCTAAAAATATTCTTTTTTTCAGTCAACATTTTATCTTTAAAGTGTGATAACTAATCATTTCTTCTACAGGATTGGAAAAGTTACTATATTACAAGTCAAGAGGGTCTTAGTAACACACACTGTGAATATCATATGGGGCAACAATAAAGAAAATATTCTGTTAAGTTCTGTTAAAAATAAGAACATCACATCTTATAAATGAGTAGAAATATCAAAGTACCTTAAACCCCTCCATTATTCATATTAAGACAGACAGCAGTTACATTTTTCTGTTGTGTTCTTACCTTATTCCTTTAATAGAAGAGGCTGTAAAATTCCACTCATGGATTTGTTTCTGCAAGTATAAAAGACAGAAGTCAAGAGCTGGAATTTTCACAATAAAGTATCATTTCCGATTTCATCGTCAATTACTTCTAGTTTATTTTCAATAGTGATTATGGGTTAGAGCAATATACTTTGCAAAACTTGGAACACACAAAACATTTTCTGAGATATGAAAATTCATGCCTGTGATCCAGTTTCAAGCAAACAATATAAATTTGAAATACGTGGCTTAGGATAGATACACTACACACGTTGAGTAGTCTTTCATCTTCTGTCAACACAGCAGGCAAACTCTAAAATAGGCTTAGGAACAGCCCAACTCAGTTATAAAAATATTTAGAGATGCAAGACTGACTAACCTTATTTACCTTCATTTCAGTCTCTCCTTGGGCTCACAGCTAAACCAAATTTCTGTCTCCCTTGCACTTAGATGAGGCTATATGTCAGCGTCCTGACCAATGGGGTATGAGAAGCTCTTAAAAACCTCCATGAAAGCTGAGCAAAGGGGTACAAATCTGTGATATTAGCAATAAAAAGGCAAAAGATTGCCACAAATCCCAGATTGGTCTGATCTACATGGTAAATTGCAGGGCTACATGATGAGAGCCTGACTCAAGTATTTAATATACACAGTGCAGGAAAAAAGCAAGCACATCATGGTGCTCATCCTCATTAATGATTTCTAACTGTATTTTCAACAAAAAGAGTGCTCCTGAGTTAAATATTAGACAAGGTTAATGGTCTTCATTTGAGATTTGACTAATCAGGTAAGGTATTTCTAATCTGAATTTGAGCCTCTGTTTATTTTACCATGCTGTATTTTATTTGTGAAGATAATGCTTATTTTCACCTGATAACATAATCATTCCCATTTTTGCTAACAAAGAGGAAAATAATCTTCCTTTGCTCAGCTAATGGTAGAAGTTCCCTCCTACTCCATGGAAACACACGTACAGCAAATAAACCTATCTAATGTGCTTGTCACACGCACTGTGCTTCATTACTACAGAACTTACGGAAAAATGTACTTCAGATAAACAGATGAGGGTACTGGTATTACCACAAACCTGAAGACCCAGCTCAGCATTCTGTAATATTGATAATGGGCAATTATAATTGTTAGTATAATATAAGCTTGTATAAATTTGACTATCAAAGTTCTAAATATACATAGTCTGGTGTCAAGCAAGCCCATCTAAGATACAAACTGGCATGTCATTGGCAAGGGTGAAGAATGGAAGAATGTTATTAAGTTATCAATGAGAAAGGTGGAATACAGTAAGTACATCTAGACTGAGAAACATGCCATACAATAAGAAAACATAAGGAAAATGACATTTTAAAAATCAGGTGGCTGGGTGTTTGGTTTGTGAAAAATTGTTCAGGGTTTATAGAACTCTTTAAAAACAAGTTTCAAAAGAAAAAAATTGTTAGGCCAATGTAAAAGCACTTGGTTCACAAACCTATGACCTATTTGATCCCCAAATCCCACAGTGGAAGGAGAGAACCAAAATTTGAAAGCTGTCTTCTGACCTTCATGTACAACTGTGACTATGTACATACGTGTGTGTGTACGCGCATGCACACACATGCACACATATGTGTACAGTACATATACAGTATCATAATTTAGAAGTTAACCATAGGTGTCCATTATCTCTAAAACTACCACATAAACTGTCCTATTTCCAAATCAAATCATTGATTAAATCATATAAAAGAAAGTTCTAGTCATAATTTTTCCCTTACCATTTCTGTGGGCGAGACATGCCATAAAGAAACAGTTCTTTCTTCAGCTTCATTATTGATAGAAACATAAGAAGGCTGGTAGACTTTGGTTGGCTCTATTACCAGAACCTAAAATAAGGGAATATTTTTTTCAAAACATAGCATTCACACAGGTAACCCTGCCCAGTGAGGAAGTCAAAGAATTCATAATTTATACTCAACAAATACTGAAGAGCAACTATGCCAGGCAAGGCTCCAGGAGCCAGGCCTATAGCATGGCACACAAGTCCCTATCTACATGAAGGCTCTGTTCCAAGAAGGGCACCCAGAACATCAAATACACCAAGCTATTCAATCTAATGCCACCTAACACTCCAAAAAGAGTAAGTCAGATGCAGGGAGGTCAAGAAGGGCCTGCTTGAAAAGGTGACAGAAGAAGAAAGTAAGTTACAGTTTTTGAGATAAATAAGGTATTAGAAAGGTTGGCCAGCAAGTACCAATATGTACATATGCAAGGAAATGAAAAGTGAGTGGTGTTTCCATCAGTAATGCTAGTTAATTGCTTAAGAACATGGAAGGGCAAAGCGGAAGAAAGTGAAGAAGAGAGAAAGAGGGCAGGAGATGTAGTGGGGAGAGGATGAGGAACTGAATCTCCCAAACAAAACAACCAACATGTTTGGCATGGTAAACCCGTATAGAGCCTACACTAGTACTGTTTGTTACTGATTTGTACCTATGCAGTTTGAAACATTTTAAAATTAAAACAAGATTTTAAAATGTACAACCCCAAACAAAAAAACCTTATAAGCATTTTCAACAACTGCATTTTGAGTAGTTAATGAAATTCTTTTTAAAAATAGCCATATTCACAAAAGTCTCATGGCATAAATATAACATACAATTATTGAAATACGGTGTCTAGAATACTTATCTCACTTATAAAAATTTATGAGATGTCCGTAAAACTGAAATAAAAACAAATGAAAAGCTAAAAGCAAGTCTGCTTTTTCAACAAGGTTTTAAATATTAATTAGTAGCACTGGAGGCAAAACACAGCTTAGGAAAACACAGCTTTAAAGTTCATGTTCAACTTTTTTAAGAACAAGATTTTTAATGTTCACCCTATTATTTTTCAAGTAGATAATTATTGTGTGGGGGAGGTACCGTTTCATGCATTGGGGAACATTTAGCAGCCCACCTAGTCCTTATATCTTATTGACTGTATCATCAACTCTTACCCCTAGTTCTAACACCCAAAAATGTCTACAATTCTGCCAAATATCTCTTGAATAGAACAAAATTACATTCAGTCGAGAGACAATATTTGAGAGGACATGAACAACTTTCCCCGAGTCTATCTACAGAGGACTGTTATCCTAATATTCTAAGTCACAGGTTTTTTTCCTTTTTAGAGTTTTTTATTATTATTTTATTAGATATTTTCTTCATTTACATTTCAAATGCTACCCCGAATGCCCCCTATACCCTCCCCCACCCTGCTCCCCTACCCACCCACTCCCACTTCTTGGCCCTGGCCTTCCCCTGTGCTGGGTCATATAAAGTTTGCAAGACCAAGGGGCCTCTCTTCCCAGTGATGGCCGATTAGGCCATCTTCTGTTACATATGCAGCTAGAGACACAAGCTCAGGGGGTACTGGTTAGTTCATATTGTTGTTCCACCTACAGGGTTGCATCCCCCTACAACTCCTTGGGTACTTTCTCTACCTCCTCCATTGGGGACCCTGTGTTCCATCCAATAGCTGACTGTGTGCATCCACTTCTTTGTTTGTCAGGCACTGGAATAGCCTCACAAGAGGCTGCTATATCAGGGTACCTTCAGCAGAATCTTTCTGGCATGTGCAATAGTGTCTGGGATTGGTGGCTGATGATGGAATGGATCCCCGGGTGGGGTAGTTTCTGGATAGTCCATCCTTTATGTAGCATGAACCTCTAGATTCTTTTGTTGATCTTAAAGGACTGGGGTTAGTCATATAGCACAGTGTTAGAATTTCTATTTGCCTAGCATGTACCAGTTTTAAGGTTTGATCCCAGAAAAGAAACAAACAAGCAACCCCCTGCCCAGTTAGTACATCTTACTGGAAATCTGAGTCCATTAGTAACTTCATTCGTTGCTTCAAAAATGATATCTAACCAGAAGTTAAGCCGTTCCTGCCTGGGTGAATGTTCTGTAATGGGTTTCTTGAAGCGTTGAATTAACAGCAAGTTCTGAACTAATGACCGTAAGTACCTGGAAAAAAAAAATCACAAACCTCATAAATTAGATTCCCAAAGAAACTGAAATCAATTCTAAACCCTTTAAAAGAAGCTTCTCAAAGCCTTACGCACTTCAATTTGCATTTGTTATGAGTTCTTCATAAAGTTACTGAACAGACACATAACTAATCACAAGAAATGCAAACAGCAGACAAAATCAATACAACAAAATTCTAAAAGACAAGCTTTTTATTAACACTCCAATTTTAGTACATACTGTCCAATGTTTCTTGGCCTTTTGGCTAAGACCAAGCATCAGTAGGACATCTAACCGTAGTAGAAAGCATGGGATAACTGTTTTAGAAAACAGAAAAAGCAATTACAAAATGACAACATGTCAAACCCCTTTTAGAAAATTTTAAGTAACCTTATATATTTTGAGGTATTTTTAGAAATAGTATATAGAAATCTGTATATCCTTGATCCAGTATGCTCTACTAACATCTTGCAAATTCACCGTACATTATCACAATCAAAATTCTGGCATTGCTAGAGTCAAGGTAGAGTTTATGCCCACCACTATGAGCCCCCTTCATGTTGCTGTCCTACAGTAATAACTACTTCTTTCCTATCCCCATCCTCTCCCTCAATTCCAGCAACTGCTTATCTAAAACCTGTTGCTTTTTACTTACAAAAATCATAAGGTACATTTTCAGGAAGCTTTGACTCTGTTCATGCTTTGCTGTCTTCAAGCAAACTCAGTATTTGAAAATAAAGTTGTCAGGCAGTGGTGGTCACTCTCTCTCTGGCACTAAATAGGGATGGTTCATATGAAGCATCACTGTGTTATTTGGTTCTTTGAGGATAAAGTATAGCATTATTTAGGAAAGTATACCAGTTTCAACTCTAGCTGACTTTTTGGGTACTTAATCACCCATACTTGACACATTCTGGCCCTTTTCTAGATGCTAACATTGCTCTACACTCTGGAATATCCTGTCTGCTAAGACTGTTTTCCAAGGGCCATGCTAGAGAGTCTTCACTAACAATATGACTCATGTTGGAAGCCTTGGTCCATGCATCATATCAGTTTGACCTCTGGAAAAGCTGAAGACTGCAATATTAAGAGCAGCCACATGGACATTTTGTGCCTACATAATTCATCCTAATAAAAAAGCTGCACATCAAGGCTTATTGAACTTTCCTGGCTGTCAGCACTTTATCCCTGATGTCATATATTGGTGATAGAATAATTATTCCCATCTGTACATGCTATTCCACTGGGAGATGAGAATCGAAAGTGTGTACATAATCTCCTCTAGACACATGTTTCAAGTATCTTCCGCCATCACTAACTTAATCTGTATTATTTCAATGTAACAAGTCATAACAATGAATGTAATAACATTTCTGAGTTCTGTTTGAGTCCTAAACACCAGACTGGCTTTTAGGTACTGGGCACTCTTGATGGTAAGCACAACACTGTTAGTCAACCCAGGTACTAATATGAGAGCACTGGATCCAACCCTGGGGTTTCCTTTCTCTGGATTCTACTCTATTTGGTCTAGACATAGCATCGTACTTTAAGATTAGGATACTATACACAGCAGCCATTCTTGGAGGGCTGGAGACCCTATGTGGATGCACTCATTTAGTTTAAGAACTTCCAAAATGTTGGTATGGTCTGAAAACCAAATGTTAGTTTTCTCAGACTGGAGAGAATAAAGATTGAAAAAATGGGAGGAAGAAATTCCCACCCTCAGAATTCAGCTGGTGTATTACATTGGAAAGTAAGAAGTAGCAGGTGAACATGGGCTATTTCAAACCTATTTAAGTCTGAGTCCTAATCAGAGAACCAGGAGTCTGAAATAGTCAAGACCTCCACACTTTTTGATTGTTGAGTCTACAGTGCTGTAGTAGAATCATGCAATCAGCCTAGGTGTCCATCAACAGGGAAAACATGGTCTACATAAACAACTGAGTGTTATCTGACTATGAAGGAAAATGGATGGAACTAAAGATCATCAGGTTAAGCAAAATAATCCAGGCCACGGAGGAAAAATATGGTGAAGTGTATTCTTCATTTTATAAAAGACTTGAAAGTAAAAGGAGCACTATTTTAGAATAGGAAGGAGACCAGACGGAAGGGAGACGGAAGAAGGTAATGGGAGTAGCTGCAATCATCATGCAGATCACTCATGCAGAATTTAACAAGGAAAGACAGCATTTTGTATAATTAACATACACACAAAATTTAAGTTTTGGGTTTTGAAGCTCTATTTGTATAGTGAAGTCTATACAAATATTTAAAAAAATCCAAACTCCCAAATCTGAAAAGCTTTAGCGTTCCAAGTATTTCAGATAAGGAATATTCAACCGGAAATGGATCTGTATTTTAGAAAACTCAGATAACATCAATAAGAGAGAACACAAAATTAAAACTTTTATAAGGTCATCTCTTTAAGATAAGCACTGTCAATATCTAGGATAACATCTCTTTATCATTAACTGATTATGTGTCTGCTAAGCATTTTTATGAGACTAGTAATCAATGAGGTAACCACAACTGTCATGAAGCTTCATGCATCTATGGGAGAGTCTGATATTGCCCATGCTTTTTCTATGAGTAGCATACCAGGTATACATTTTTAAATTAAAACTAGAGAACAACAGTTCTCCAAGTGTGGTTCCCCAGGAACAGGATACATTGTGGAGTAGCCAGGTCACTGCAGGCCTCCTGCTCAGGAACATTGTTTTCTTGGTGTTGTTTTTCAGCTTTACTATAGAAGCTTTATCACAAACACTTATAAATACTAATATCAAACAGCATTTTGCTCTTGAAGACATAAACTAAAAGGAGTCAAGAGGACTGATATTCTAGTCTCAGGGATAGAGCATACAAGGATACATTCCAGGTGAGCATATATCTCTCTCTTCTACCCTGCACATAAAAGCAATGAACTCTCGGAGCTGTTATGTCTATCTTAACTGCTTTAATGAAGAAGTCAGACAGTTGTTGCTCTTTTGCATTTCACATTTTCCCCTTGAATGAGATATTTCAGAACAGGATAAGATAGGAGACATGAGATTACTACGCACAGATGCAACTTACCAGACAGGGGGTTTCAGTTTGAACAACCTCTCTGCTGCCTGGACAGCTTTCCCAATATCACTTGCCAGCATGCTGACGGTGAAGAACTGACCTACATCCCAGTAATTGTTCATTTTCTCCAGGCTCCCTTTTCTTCCCAATAAACTGTTCAGCCGGACACCTAAGAATTTGAATTTTGATATCATGAAAGAACTGTCTAGTTCTGACCAATAATATAAGACTTTAGGAAAAGGACAAGCAGGCAGGCATTTTATTTGGCTGCTGTCTCAGGTATGCCACTGGAAAGTACTTGAAAAGCATCATTAGTTATTTAAAATCCATGCACGCACACACACACACACACACACACACACACACACACACACAATCTCAGGTCTTGCTATGTAGGCCTGGCTATCTGGAAGTCACCATGTAAAACAGGCTAGTCTCATTTAGGAAGATTCACCTGCCTGTGCCTTTGCCTTCTGAGTGCTATGATTAAAGATGCATGCCACCATACCCAGCAAATTGAACAGATTTTTTTCAATGTTCAACTTGTATAACTAAAATATAAATGCCTGCAATAATAAACGGCTTTACCTATTTTCCTTAGTTCCATCGAAGTTTCAAACTGTTGTCCAGAAACTATCAGCAAAACTGCAAGGTTAATTCCTGAATAAAGGGATGATTGGAGTTCAAACCCTTTGCGATACCTATAATTATAGAACCACCAAATTCTTATTATAACATCTTACTTTAAAGTGAAATGTGTAGATAATAATATAAACTACATTCTCATAAAAATGATTATTACTCTAATGTTTTATAGTTCCTCCGATAATTCTGACAGGTCCACACAGCATTAATGCTTTGACAATGTAAGAGCAACGCAGTAACTTATGCCAAGAAGTTTTAAATTTTTATCCTTATATTTTGATCATAAAAGCACATATTGACTAAATAAAAGGGGAATCATAAAGCATTCAAAAACTTAAAATCCATTATAATCTTCCCAAATGACCATAATTTGATACTTAAATCTCGTTTTAAGTTAAACTTTCAGTTTATACTTGATATTTTTATTTTATAGAAATGGCATCAATCATGAGTTATTTCTCTACTTGTCATTTGTTTGCTTGCTTACATTATCACAACACTGAATCAATTCTTCATGTATGAAGATAATGTCTGAATCCCAGACCCTAAATGGCTATCAATGCCAATGTACAGGGGGAAGAATGGGTAGGGAATCTACCACATTAGGATAGGGAATGAGATAAAAAGAAGGAGTGCCATTTATACAGTTTCATTTTAACTCTTTGCTATATTCTTTACTAGACATAAAATGTTTATTTATTAGCAAGTATGACTTCTTTGAGAAGGAAAAGCAATTTAAATTCAATGGAGTGGTAACATGAAGTTGGTACCATGGATTTACAAACCAGGAGTGATTTTCTTTTCATTTATATGACAAGAGAATTTAGTGGCCCACTCCCTATCAAAGGGAAAGGTTATTTAGTTGGTTAAAATGTGGTCTTAGGAACTTTCAGGGATAACGCAAGTACCGCTACAGAGACTCGAGGACACCAAGACGTCACTGATACTCAACAAAACTCCAACCTTTCTCTAGCCCTTGCAATGGTCTAAGACTTAAAATTTCATCTTACTGGATTTTCTCATGTTTCTGTCACAATGAAAAGTTATACCAAAGCTAAGCAGGTAAAGATTCATGCTTCTATCCCCAGAACTTGAGATGCTGAGGCAAGAGATTTGCAATGAACTCCACATCAACAACACTTTTAAGAAGAACAGGTAGGGGCAAAGAGGATGATATGGGATCATAGTCTAAGAGGGTAGTTGAGAGGGAGCTCTCTAAGGGCCCTAAGGTATGGGAGTGGCTGGGAATCCCAGCAAAATTTATGTACATAGAAATTGTGTTCATAGCATATTTCTCTGCCCTTTTGATTCTGGTAGGCCACCTGACTTATGTTAACCAAATGTGGCAGAAGTGAGTTTAAGTGGGTTCCTGAACATAAGCTCCAACAGGCCTTGTAGGTCCCACCTTTACTTTCAATATCAGCTGTCAGATATGAATGGGGTCATATTAGATTTTCTAGCTGTGCCAAACCCTCAAGCTGACACCAACTTTAGGAGTGAGTCCTAGAAAAGGAACTGCCTTAAAACCACACAGAATTACAACCCACAAATGGCTACAATGGGAAGCTACTAACATTCAGGGATGCTAGGTAGTAAGCCACAGAAGGGACATTCCCTAAAATATACCCGTTGCCTAAAACAGAATACTCCTGTTAAAAAATGCGTATCAGATATCATCAGTCCTTGATCAAAATTATCCGATGATATCCCTTCCCCATTTAAGAGGAAAATAATCTTTATGTCTCATTCATTCATCTTATTTTTGCTTATTCCTTACCATAACTGAGTGGGTCCAACACGGTTCCTCCCCCAACATTTTTGCCTTTGCTCTTCCCCTTATGAGGAACACTTTCTTCAGAGTTATCTGTGAAGCCTATTCCTTCACTGCCTTCCTATCTCCACCTGCCTTCACTATCCTACTTAAAACCACAAACTATGGACTAGAAATATAGATCAATGAGAGAGCACTTGCCTAGCATGCACAAGCCCTGGGTTTGATCTCTAGAAACCCCAAAATAAAACAAAATAAATTAAAAATATAAGACCATTCTCCCAGACTTCCTTTTACTCTCTTTCCCTGATTACCCACCCCAAGCCTTTACCATCAGCTGATATTCTATAGATTTTATTTGCTTGCTGACTTTTCTTACTAGTAAGGCCAGGTCTCCAAAGACAAGGATTCATATCTACTATGTCTGTTCAACTCATCTAAAAGTGCGTAGCCCAAAGCAAGCCTTCAATAAATTCAATAATAAATAAATAAATAAATAAATAAATAAATAAATAAATAAATAAATAGATAAAAATCGATTGACTAAAGACAGGCAGACATGAACAGCTTACTGGGAAGATGAAGCCCTATGGTGGTGGAGACAATTCTGGAAAGGGTAGCTGGTTCTGAGTATGTGAAGCCTCATTCCCGTCTCAGGAATGTGGAGATGTATGGGGTAAGCATAATCAACAGGAACCACTATTTCTCATGGTTTTCTCTCAGATCCAGGAATCTGAACATTCCTTGACCACATACATATATTGCAATTGTTTTCAGTCAGTCAGCAGCCATACACACACTAGGGAAAGACCTGACTACTCTGCCTACATGGTTCTGTTCTATGAAGCACTGTGCGTGTACTATTTACCACTCAATGGCACTGTCTCTGCTTGCATCCTCTTCACAACCTGAATCCAGGAAGATGTCCTTGTATATCCTCCCACACAGGCAAAACATGTCAGGAGCTGGGTGGTCACAGCTTTGCAGAACTTGGAGCATGACCTGAAGAGCCTTTTCACGGTCACCTGTGTTGTTTCTCCTGAAAGATATGTTATAAGATCACAGTCATGTAATTTAACATGTTTATGTATATATTTGTTCTGCTCAAAGGAAAAATACTTTAAGATTTCTTTTTTCTTTTTTTGCCTGTAGCCTCAGCCCCCATAACCATACAAGATAATTCTTTTTTTTTTTTTGGCTCGATTTTTTTTTAAATTTTTTTTATTATTATTTTCTTTATTTACATTTCAAATGCTATCCCAAAAGTTTCCCATACCCCTCCCCCCACCTCTGTTCCCCTACCCACCCACTCCCACTACTTGGCCCAGGCCTTGCCTAAGATAATTCTAATAATAAATAGTATTTTATTTCTATTCTTGTCATCCTTTTTGGACATGATCTCACTTTGTAGCCCTGGCTGTTCCCTGAACAAGCTGTTTACTCAAACTCGCAGCGATTCTTCTGCCTTTGCCTCTCTGGTGCTGGTACAGACACGTGCCACCATGCCAGGCTCTTCTTAGATTTCTCTGTTTCCCATTGGTCTGTGACTATGAAGGTTTTTTGCCTATAGCTACCATTTTCTCCACTTTTTAATACTTTTAACATTTTACATAAAAATGTAAAAGGCAAACATCCTGATTTAACAATTCCACTTCTAGAATTTATAATGTATAATTTCCCGAACAAATGTTGAAAGAGACATTTGTTATGGCATTGCTTTTAATAGTGAACAATTGGGGATGGTTGCAAATGTCTGTTAACAATAAATGAACAGATAGATATATTGTATAACAACCAAGCTATGTAATACCATTATGCAGTTCTTAGAATAATAATATAAATAATAATGTTGAATAATATACATAATGTTTTATGGAAAATGCTAATGGAGGGGCTGGAGAAATGGTTCAGCGGTTAAGAGCACTGATTGCTCTTCCAGAGGTCCTGAGTTCAAATCCCAGCAACCACATGGTGGCTCACAACCATCCATAATGAGATCTTATGCCCTCTTCTGGTGCTGTCTGAAGACAGTTTAGATATAATAATAAATAAATCTTAAAAAGATGCCAATAGAAAGCATGATCTTGTTCTTTGAAATAAATACTACTAACATATATATTCATGCATATAGACAGATGCCTGGAAGGATACACATTCAACTTTTTAGAAAACTCCTGTGAGGACTTACGTAAAGTGGTATTTTTTATGCCTTGTTAATAACTGATAACAATAGTGAATTTTTAAAATATTTTAGTTGGGATATGCCACCCAGCTCTAACTGGAATGAAATTCACTATGTAGCCCCAGTCTGGCCTCAACTTCATGGTAATCCTTCTGCCTCAGCCTCCCAAATTCTGAGATTACATGTGCCAACTACTATACCAAGCTTTATTTTAGTAAACCAATAAAAATTATCCTTAATTTCTTGGTACTTTTATATCAGGTGTGCTTTCCTAAAGATATATACCTCAAAAACACACTTCATTATCCAAGAGACATAATAGTACCTAGTGTTTCTCAACAAGGAATCCTCTTTACAATTAAATCCTAGAGAACATCACTGCATCATTTGAATGACTATTTTCTAAATTCTCCCAAAGATGGAACATGACTAGTTCCATTGTACATGCATGAGATAAATTTATTATGTCATACAGTGGGTCCCATAGGGCATTAGGGTTTAATTCCCGTGTTGGAACTCAACCCAGGATGAGAAGGGACAATCTAGACACTTGGCATCCTTCTGGAAGCCTGTAATAATTAAGCCTGTTTTCCACTCTGTCTTTTTTTTATCCTCTACTTTGGTCTTGTTTTAATATATTTGATTTCTTCTCTGTCATACAGTGTCTAATTTAGTCAGCCTGCAAAACAGATTGCTTTTTGTATGGCCTATCATGGCATTCTTTAATTGTTAGAGATAACAGATACTAAACCAACTCAAATTTACTAAAGCATCTATAACATCTATAGTAAGAATAAGGAAAACAGTTCTATACCGGATACTAGCCAACTTTTGAGTCATGCAATATTCAGGATTTTGCAAAGAACGTACTTAATTCACCTAAATGCTTAATTATTGATGATAATTCGGGTTAGATTTTTTTTCTGGACTAGTTATACTAAGATTTCCTTTTCAGTTTTTAAATTATTACTATTAACTTGCACTTACCCTTATTAAAACAAAATGTCTTTTTGAATATACACAAAACAAAACAAAAATCAAGCACCTGAAAAAATTAAAAGCCAAGAGATTTTTCAGCTTAAATGCCACTTTAAGACAGGTGCTAAAGAGCTAATACCTTTAGCGGTTACTAATCAGCTTTCAGTTCTGCTTATCATTTTCAGATCCCAAGTATCCAGAAACAAGTCCTAAAGACAACTCCTCCTGGGTTTATTCAGTCAGAGGTTTAGTCACAGAAGGGACACTCCCTAAAATATACCCATTGCCTAAAACTGAGAATACTCCTGTTAAAAATACATATCAGATATCATCAGTCCTTGATCAAAATTATCCACTGATGTCCCCTCCCCATTTAAGAGGAAAATAATCTTTATATCTTATTCATTCATCTTATTTTTGCTTATTCCTCACCATTACTGACTATGTCCAACATGGTTCCTCCCCCAATATCTTTGCCTTTGCTCTTCCCCTTATGACCGATTTACAAGGAAGAGAAAGTAAAGATGATAGGGTCTTAATTGTATTAGACATACCTAGGGGTCTTTAAAAGTCTAGGGATCCAGTATGTGCCCTAGATCAATTACATGTGAATCTCCAGAGATGATATTTGGATCCCCATGCCTTGTATCTTGCACATTCTGATCCAGTATGTTGGCACTACTACTAAGTCTATTGAACAATCCTCAGGCTGATTGTTTGATCTACACATACATTTGACTAATGTGTGCATTTGATCTGTGTGTGCACTTTATAACTGTGACTACTTTTTCATTCATGTGATGTCCCCCAATCCTGTTTATCCATCAAGTACATGCCACTGGTTTTTATTTCACACCATATCTTAAGTTAGTCCACTCTTTATAACTTTCAGTTACCACCATAGCACAAGCCACTCATTTCCTACCATCTCCCTTGCTTCTCCACAATCTATTCTTAACACAGAAGTCATTGATCCTGCAACAATTTAATGTCAGGTAACAGATGGTTCTAATCTAGCCTCTCCTGGGTCAAGCTGGGTATGGTGGTGTATGCCTGTAATCCCAGACCTCTGGAGGCTAAAGCAGGAGGAATACTGTAAATCTGAGGCCTGGGCCACAGTAAGACTTTGTGTCTAATAACAAGACAGCAGCAGCAGCAACAACAACAACACAATAACAACAAACTCTTCAGGCACTCTTAGAAGTATCATCTTCTAAAAATGGTCTTCAATATTTCCCAAGATCTTGTCGCTAGCTATTTCTCCAATCTCATCTCTTAATATCTAACACTCCCTATAATCTATTCTGCTCAAGCTCTGCAAGCCTTCTTATTGTTCCCAGGGCTGGTAAATACATGACATGGCCCCTGATTACTTTGACTTTACTCCATATAACTTTCTAATAACTCAGGTCCTCTCCAATGAGACCACTCTCCTTTCTAGAACACTGTCTTGCAACTGCTGTAAATATAATAGATTTTTAAGGTACACAAACATGTACAGAATCATTTCTGTCGTGGGAAGTCAGGATGAGTTCAATTCTTGAACTATCACAATTTCCACATTTGTTTACCTGGTAAATGTAGATGACTAAAGGAAAGAATCTTTCTTTGATAGTAAAGACAAGGAGCAAAGCAGCTTTTTTTTTTTTAAAGAAAAAAATAGTAGGTGATAGAATAAAATGCAATCTAGAATCATTCTTAAGCAAAACAAAATCACTTATCCTAAACATTTTCTTGCTTCATCCCCACCCTCTGAATTTAGTCTAGAAAGCCACAAATGAAAGAGATATGCAGAAACCAAAAGCTGCTGTATGTGTTAGTCACAACACTTAGATTCCAGGTCCTGCAAGAACTGAATCCAAAGATATCAGGAATGGCAGTCCCTGGCCCTTCCTGTACAAATATTGACAAGACAGAAACAGCAGCAGGGGACAGGAGGTTGGGGTTGGGCTAATCACAACTGAAGTGAATCAAATTAAAAAATGCAATCCACTTTCAACCCAGCTATTCTCTAAAACCATAAAAAAGCCATAAATGCTAATCACCAGGCCTAGACAAGGTCTCTAATATTCACAGTAACAAACAAAATAAAACCACACTTCAGACTTAGGTCTTTTACGTATGTGTGGAGTATAGTAAAATATTGAGATGTGCAGAGAAGCAGAAAAATGCAATGCAATAATTGATATATAACATAACCAACTGGACTGATCAATGATGACTTTATTGAAAGTGACAAAAACTTGGGAAGGGTAGGTTACCCACATGCAATGATCCCAGCATTTGGGAGCCTGAGGCACAAGAAACTGCATGAAGTTCCGGCTAGCCTCAGCTACAGTGTAAGACCCTTTCACAAAAAAATCTCCACTCCAAACAAGAGCATGAAATCAACTATTAAAAAATACATTGCTTCTATGACTATTGTGCATGGTGGGAGAAAATGAAAGGAGAAGAGGAGGAGGAAAGAGGGAAGAGGAAAAGAAGGAATTCAATTACATGTGAATCTCCAGAGATGATATTTGGATCCCCATGCCTTGTATCTTGCACATTCTGATCCAGTATGTCGGCACTATTACTAAGTCTATTGAACAATCCTCAGGCTGATTATTTGATCTACACATACATTTGACTAGTGAGTGCATTTGATCTGTGTGTGCACTTTATAACTGTGACTACTTTTTCATTCATGTGATGTCCCCCAATCCTGTTTATCCATCAAGTACATGCCACTGGTTTGGAAAAGAAGGAATGAAGGAAAAGAAGGAATGAAGAAAGGAAGGAGAGAAATGAAAACTCCAAAACACAAGTCAAAGAACCACAGGAAAACAATGAAAATCATTGAATGAGCATATACCAAGTCAGACACTATCCCAGACCTCTGCCACTAACCCCCCCAAAACCCCTCAAAAAACTGGGGCTGGATGGTGGGGAAAAATGACTAGGAAAGGGCAAAAAAAAGAGATAACTTTTGGGGTGTTTAAACCATTGTACCTCTTGATAGTGGTAATCTCATAAGTGTAGTTTGCTGACCACACTTGTATCAGATTATATACTTACACTTTACATTTTATTGCATATAAGCTATGCCAAAATTTGTATTAAGGGCATACAGAAAACAACTGGTATACCTGATAGTGTTTTATTGGGCCAGTGCTGGGTCTGTTTTCTTTCAGATACGTTTTGTCTTCAATATTCTGCTTCATTCAAGGAGCTAAGTCTCCAGGTTTCTGATAACTATCTATCTGGTAATAGCCATTGAAAGGCTATCTAGGTAGGTAACTGGAGGATATGGAGAAGGAAGAGACCAGGCAACTTTGCCCTTTCCTGGCTTGGGGCACCTCCAGCCACAGATGGTTCTCTTCCATAAACAGCTCCCATCAGGCTGCCTCCAGGTTTCTCTGATATCTTGCCTTCTGGTAATTTCACCTCTATTCTAGACCTTTCCAAGACTGGGTATGGTGGCCCACGCCTTTAATCCCAGCACTTGGGAGGCAGAAGCAGGCGAATTTCTGAGTTCAAGGCCAGCCTGGTCTACAGAGTGAGGTCCAGGACAGCCAGGGCTACACAGAGAAACCCTGTCTCGAAAAACCAAAATAAAAAAAACAAAAAAACAAAAACCAAAAACCAAAAACCAAAAAAACCTTTCCAGATAAAGGGTGGCAGCAGCTTTAATTTCTAGGGTAACTCCTGATTTTCTGACTCTCTCTTCAACTCTCTTTGCCTGTGCAACCAATTTCCTGTGTTCACTTTTCTCTGTTTAATACATAGAGTAGTTGTTTCCTGATTGAGCTCTGACAGATACACACCTGCCACAAGAAAGCAGTTGCCCTCCCCTGGCCAGATGCCTCATATTTACAGATGAGAAGGGAACAATTAGAGACAACCTAACCTGTGTTCTCATGCCAATGATGCCCACAGCCAAAGAAACACAAACCAAAATAGGTGTTTCCTACTCTACAAGTAAGTCCAAGTTATATTACAGGGCAGAAGCATTCCTGCCATGCTCTCATCATACAAAGTTCCCTCAGCCTTCAGGGAGATCACAAAGAAATACATGTGATGGCTCTATATGAATGACCAGAAGACTGCAATAGAGCTGGACACCTTGCAGACTGGCTCTCCAACTTACACAAAGACAGCAGGATCTGAAGCACATTCCTGCCTTGATCCTGCCCTGTGACATGTTAACGGAGATCTTCACAATGGATCCAGTTACATGTCCACTCCTATCTACCAATAGGAGTGGGCTCATTGCAGCTTATTTCCCTTTCTTCCCAATCACCCAGACTTCATTTCCCAACTTCCCTTGCAAGTAGGTGGGATTTAATTTGGGTGAATGGACACAAGAAGGAAGGAACAACAAACATCAACCCCTCACTAGGCTCATACCAGCCTCCATACAATGATTGGACAGAGATAAAATGATAAATAAAATATGGTCTATGGAATGCTTAAGAAATCAATGCTTAGCAACAAAAATGAAGTGTGGACACAGTCTACAACACAAATGAATGTTTAAAATATTGCGGCACATGACAAAAGCCGTACACAAAACAACAACTACTTTATCATTCTATTTATAGGGAATGGCCAGGGCAGGCAAAGCCATAGACAGAAATGGGGAAAAAAGTGAGGGAATTGGAATTAACTACTAATGGGTTGCCAGAATAGATTAATAGTGAATAGGGAGGAAGCCTGGAGGAAACAAGAAAGGGAAGTGACTACTAATAGATTTATTCAGGACAAATGCTCTAAAATTAACTGTCGTTGTGATTGTACAAGTTTGACAATATGCTAAAACTCACTGACTTACTTCTATGGGTGAACTGCATGGTATGTATGAGATACTGCAATAAAGTTGCAATTCACTATGTTCTTCACTTTTTATCACTTGACTTAAAGGAGATCTGACAGTCTATGTAAGGACAGAGCCTTGAGATGGACAGAGAGATGGTTGTCAAGTAATAACCTGAAGAAGGGACTGTCCAACCAGAATACATCTACATTTGGATGTTGCACGAGGGAAGAGACAGTTTTACTTTCTGGGCTGTTTCTTATAGCACTTACCATACCTGGTGAGTACATAAGTCAACAATACTAAGGAGGCAGGTGCTTTCCTGGCCAGGAGGATAAATTCTCTTCTGAGTCTCTAATCAAATCGCCCTTTTGGAAAATACCTGGGAGCCCTGACTGTAAAGATTTCCACCACCATTGACCATGACCTATGTAAGCCTCCCTTCTTCCATATCTCCTGTTTTAGGTCCTAATTCAAGGGATGTTATGTGTGGAAATTTGGATCAAAAACAACCCCACAGTCTCTGAATACCTGGTCCCCTGCTGGTGGTATTATTCGGGGAGATTATGGAACCTACAGGAGGTAGAACTTTGTTAGGTAGTAGGTTACTGGGGGCAGGCTTTGAGTGTTTATGGTCTCATCTCACTATTCTGGCCTACATATGCATCAGGCATTCATATGGTGCACAGACATACATGCAGAAAAAAAACACACCCATAGACAGAATAAAGTTAAAATTAAAATAGTTTTAAAATACTCATTAAAATATAAATACAATACGACAACTTTTGACAGTTTCATACATATAAATGTATACATATATACCTGTATAATACAACTAATTGATCTATATTCAGTCGTGTGATCCTCTATCATCACCCCTTTCTTTCCCTCTGAATTTTTAGTTTTCTGCTGTTTTACTAAATAGCACATTGTCAAACTGCCTTCAAATATTTATGTTTAATATACATAGATTAGTCTCAAATATTGGTCAGATGAGCTTATTTCAGAGGGTAGTGGTTAATGGAGAGAACTCTAACTATCCAAAGTGTTTGAGAATAAGTGATTCTGAATACTCAGCTATAGATGGGATACCCGAGGAACATCTCAAAAGAGCATGGGTGAAAGAATTTAAGAGCTAGAGGATGGGAATGGTGCTGTGAAATGCTGTTCTCTGGACATGACTTGGCTGTTATATACATGAACTCACAGCAGCTGTGGTTACCAGAATAAGACCTACAGAAAATTGAACCATGCGAAAATTTCAACAGGATGTGAGTTGGACGGTTATGGGCTCTTGACAGATGATGGCCTCTGAAGGAAGAAAAGTCACTTTTCTTTAGGGTAGGGTGGTCACTGGGAGGTAGCCCATGACCCAGTGAATGACTGACCACACATCCATGCACATAAGGACAACACAAATTGGATTTGGTGTGTTATTTTAAAAAGAGGACATAAATTTGAGAAGGAGATGTGTTTCTGGTCAGCCTGGGGAAGTTTCAGGGAGGAGTAGGGGATAGATATGACCAAATCACATTTAATACATGCATGAAATTCTAAAGAACAAATAAAAAACATTAATTAAAATAGGAATTTGTCTCATTTTAGAAGGCCATTTGAAAGTTAGCATTGATGTTTCATTTGGATCAATGACAAAGCCAACAATCTCCATCTGTTCATAAGTGAGGGGACAGGGGTGGTTCGCTCATAATACTGATGCTCCTAAGTTGCTCTCCGGAGAAGCTCCAGTTATGTGTACATACTCCAGAGATGTACCACTAAAAGCTTTCTGGGTACTCATTTATCAGAAAATCAAACAAAACATTTTTTTGAGATGGGAGTTTTTTTCCTATGTTGCTCAGGAGGTCTCAAGCTCCTAGGTCCAAAAGATCCACTTGCCTCAGCATTTTTAGTATCCGGGACAACAGTTGTGAGCCAATTCACTTTTAAAACCACTTTTGAATAGAGAAATATTATATCCTAGCAAAAAACTTCACTTGAGTAGGGGATAGGTGGGAAGAATTGGAAGGGGAAAAGGGAGATGGAGGTGTGGAAATTACATAGAAATTATAAAAACTTATACATATATATGTATATATATATTAGAAAAAGAACACAGATACGCAATATTTTTAGTTTTAATGTTATAACTGTAAGTTAAAATTTTTCCTAGAAATGCAAGATATCAGCTAACATTTTAACATTTAATAATTTAGCCATTATTATATATAGAACGGCTAACCTAGATATTGAATGCTAGTATTTATTGGTCTTGTATGTCCTGTAATTCTCACCATGCAAAGGAAAACTATCAGAGATATTTGACCAACATTAATCTATCATTTTACATGTGCTACAGCCTTAAAGATACTTGACATTCTTGATATGACTTAATGATATTAAGACTATTCTTGAAAACAAAATTCATAGCAACTAGTCTGACAAGGACTTACAATGTACATTATCCAGAGGCATCCTAGACAATGACGGTTTTAATGCCCTGCTATTTTATGTACCCTAAGTATTATGCAAATGAAATAATTGTTTAAGAAAAAAATCTTCGATAGAATATAACATCAGGGCTGGTGAGATGGCTCAGTGGGTAAGGGCACCCGACTGCTCTTCCGAAGGTCCTGAGTTCAAATCCCAGCAACCACATGGTGGCTCATAACCATCCGTAACAAGAACTGATGCCCTCTTCTGGAGTGTCTGAAGACAGCTACAGTGTACTTAGATATAATAAATAAATAAATCTTAAAAAAAAGAATATAACATCAATAATCATTCTCACTCATGTAAACATTTCAAATAGTTCTGGTTTCTTCTGCAGAGCAGAGTAAGCCACCATAACAAACTAAAATGAAATGACTCCCATAATTCTGTGAAAAATATAATGTAGGAAGAAGTCTATTTTAAGAAGAAACACTGATGAAAATAGGAGGCATTGGTGATGTAAAATCAGCTCCAAGAACAGTAGGGGTAGCAGACAGAGCCCTGCCCTTATCCTCCCAGCACTCATCTCCACAGACTTGATAGAGCCTTAATAATAAAAACTGCTACTGCTACTGCACAGTAGTCTGCAAGCAATGATGGGTGGGATTTGGTAGGTAAGCTAACAGCTTCCTCTCCTTTAGGTAAGACAACTATATGGTTTGTTCTAATTACAATAGAGTCCTAGTTTTCTACTTCTTCACATGCCTTCCACACCTATAACATTTCGGTTTTTCCCTGTCACATAGTCTCTCTTATTCTTCTGAAGTATCTTATGATCACTTCCCAAATAAATTGTACGCAGCTGTTTTGTTTTTATTTTTGCATTTTGCTTGTCTGTTTTGTTTTCCCAGAGGCTGCTTCTGGGAGAGAATGTACAGTATACTTTATAGTATACAGAAAAGCTTTGTTTTACCTCTACTTCTCCCTCACCCCTCTCTTAAGAGGGTCTCATGGACTCCAGACTGCCCTTGAGCTTACTATATGGCCAAGAAAGACCCTGAACTTCTGGGCTTACCATACCTGGTTTACATGGTACTAGGGAATCAACCCCAGGGCATTGTTCATAGTAGGAAAATACCAACTGAGCTATAGCCTTAGCCTTAGAAATTCTTTCTAAGGAAAACCCCTGTTAAGACTGTCAACCTGAAATTACTTCTAAATTCACCAGCAACAAGAATAATGAAAAGGATGGAGGCCAATCAAGGAAGAGAATAAATAATTTGAGGAAAGTTTAGCATTTAGCAGTAAAATAAATTATAAATATGCCTTTCAGCTAGCCAATGTTTTGACAAAATATTGTTTAAACAAAACATTCATGAATACAATGTGTTATCTGAAAGCATATGGAGCATGCTGCACTCTCTCTCAATGGTGACAGAATGGAGTTTCTCTCTGTGATTAGGGACTGAGACTGCTGACAGGAGAGAGGGTCCACTATGAAGGATAGGGCTCAAAAAATCTAGCAGCATTTACTAAAATGTGCTGCTTCATGTGACAAACTCATGGAATTTTTTAAAAGAAAAATAAAATTCCAAGGCAATCGGATACAACCCTTTGTTGTTGTTTTGTTTTAGAGGACTAATGCATTCAGAGAAGGTTGGTGAGTTGTTCAAAGATAAGACGACACGGATAGTGACAGAGTTAACACTTGGCTCATATGGGTGCCCTGCTTAATCCTCAGTAACACCCTAGTATATACAGAACAAAATGCAAATCCCTCATAAGTATGTAGTTCTCAAGTCTCTAGAGCCAACCTTCCTCATCAGCCACCTATTTCTGTCATAAATGATCCCTTCATTCAGGTTGAATTAAACTGATCATGACAGCTGAAGCCCACCATTCCTCTTTTTTTTTTTTTAACAAACAAAAAGATGATTTTATTGGGTAATAGACTAAATATACTAAAATCAGTGCTAAATGAAAGCAGAATGGTTTCATTTTTTTTTCTTTTTTCCCAATAGGCCTCTTGTCAACATCAATTACTGAAATACTTGGGGTAGTACCAGCTGACCTTGCAATTGTGCACTGAATACAACCAAAAGACTGGTGTCCAACTTATGGCCCATTCTCCTTTTTACAGTTTTATTATAGTCCCTCATTAATTGTGTATGCACACATGTATATAAATATGTCACAGCATCTATGTGGAGGTCACTTTGTAGGACTCAATTTTCTTTTACCATTATGTGGGTCCAGGGATTGAACTCATGTGGTCAGGTTTGTAAAGCAAATACCTTTACATGCTGAGCCATTTCACTGTCCCTCTCCTTTTATTTTTATCTTAATGAGGTTCTAATTCCTGAGAAGTCATATGACTTGTTTACAGGTGTCCAGGTAGACAGCAACAAAGTGGAGATGGAATATAGTAACCTACCCCAGATAAATACATTCTCCACCACACAAATATCTTTCTTGACAGTTCCCATAACACAGGCATAATATTGCTTTAGTGACAGCTGACATATACTAGAAATATTTTATTCACACACACCCAATCACTGGAGTCTTCTGTAAAGTATGACCTGAAACTACACTACTGACAGTATTTAACCTAAAATGGAAACTGCTGTCCTTGGACTCAGAAGGGAGATGTATATGGTTGATTTGATGGTCCTTGTGTCCCTTTAGAAAATTTTTCCTGAGAAATCTGAAAAACTACTTCCTTGTTTCCTTCTGATCATATGCTGTATTTCAAGGGCAATAGCAAAAGAAATGGATGCACATTCTGAGACATAAAAGAGTCTGAATGTACTGGATATTTGAAAGGATTAGGTGGTGTGGCTTTTTGAAGTAGGTATAGCTTTGTTGAAGGAAGTGTGTCACTGGAGGTGAGCTTTGAGGTTTCAAAAGCCCATGCTAAGCCCAGTCTGTCAGTGTCAGTTTATCTGTCTGCCTGCTTCCCCTGCACCACTGTGTGTGTGTGTGTGTGTGTGTGTGTGTGTGTGTGTGTGTTGTGTATCCCCTTAAGGATAAGCTACTGCCCCAGTGCCTGCCTGCTTGTCACTATGTTCCCCACTATGACAACAATGGATGAAACGCCTGAGACTATAAGCAAACACTTCCTTTTATATTAGTTGCCTTAGTTATGGTGTCTCTTTACAGCAATAGAATGGTGACTAAGACAAATGGTTAATGATTAGTGGTTTATTTTATGATAAAATGTACTGTAAATATTGTCCTAGCCCTTAAAAAAATCTGAATCTGATAGTTGAAGCATCAATGAAGTGATTGACTAGTAATGCTGTATCATTGGAATCTTTTGTATATTAAGTTCAAAGATGAAAGATCTGTTAAATCAAAGGTAAATAATAACATTTTCTTTCATATGCAGGATATATATGACATCCCCCTTCCCTGAGGCTCTTTGGTGACTTAGTCTCTGGGAGTTTGCAGGGGTCCGGGATAGCTGACACTGTTGGTCTTTCAATGGAGTTGCTATCCCCTTCAGCTCCTTCAATCCTTCCCCTAACTCTTCCATAGGGGTCCTCGGAAATTTCAGATTTTTTTGGTGATGGGTGTTCAACTGGTAAAGTCTATACATACTCTAAAACCTGGAGGGAAAAATCCCTAAAAGTGAAAATACTCTTAGTTCCAAACATTTAAAGTAAGAAATATCTTTTAAATTCATCTTTAAAAACTCATATTATCTATCTACTACCTACCTATCTGCCTATCTACCTATCTGCCTATCTATCTATCTATCTATCTATCTATCCATCCATTCATCCATCCATCCATCTTTGAGATAGGGTTTCATATAGCTCAAGCTGACCTTCAAACTCAGATTTGTCTCTCTGCAAAATCCAGTAAATTACATTAATTTTCTGTGTTTCCTGTAATTTGGCCTTTAGACAGTTCCAGAGGCAGGGACCCAAAAACAAAACAAACAGAAAATCCCTCCTCTCTGGTATCATAACACTCTGAATTAAGAAAACACTGTCGAATGCAGATTATTTCAGTACAATTACTTTGAGGAGAATGGGTTTGCTTATTTGTGTAAATTCAAAGGTGTGTGTTCATGTAATGCACACACATGATTATTTTTTAAATAATGGTCCATTATCTTCACTTATTCTTCATTAGCTCACTTCCCTTTCACAAACAAATTTCTGTTGATATATAAATGACTCAGTAAATAAAGGAGGACAAACAGGAGGGACAAAAAGGCATCAAAACAGGATGATATGGAAGGCTTGAGATGGCCAGTGAGAAGCAGTATGATCAGACAGAAAGGGCAAATAGTTTGTAAAAAAATAAAACCTGTATGATTGGCAAGGCTGCTGTGCAGAAGGAAGCACAATAATTCATTTTCTCAGCAAACTAATGCAGCAGGATTTTTGTTCATAGCAGCAGGATTCACAATAGTCAAAAGGTACAGGTATTCTAAATATGCATCAAAGATTGAATGGATAGATAATATATGGGTTATCCATACAATGAAATTTTACTCAGGCTTTAAAAGGAAGAAACTTCTGATACATAGCACAATGGCCATAGCACCTTGATTACACTAAGACAAATTAAATCAGCCACAGAAAGCTACACTTACACAAGATGTTGTTGAAAGTAGTCCAATTCATAGAAAGAATGGTGGTTACTATGTGCTCAAGTCAGGGGAAAATAGAGTTGAAAAGGGGAAAATAGAGTTGAAATGTAAATACACAGTTTCTGCTTGGAAGATGAAAATTCTAGGGATCTGTTTTACAGTAGTAAAAATGTATTTAATACTACTAAATCAAATTTTAGATTACATGCTTTTACCACAGTAAGAAACATTTATATTTTAATGAAAGTATCTATTATGAAGTACGAACATTCAGCTACCATCTAATACTCTGTTACATATGCCAAACCAAGCAACAAAAAGAAACTGGCCAGCAATTTCACGTAGAACCTCATGGTTTGTTTTGGTAGTCCTGCAGGCACACAAAATAAAGTATTTTGAGATTAGTGTAATTAATTATGCCATTACTAACCTTAGCTTTAAAGACTAGTATTACACATCATGCTGTGTTAAAATAATATGGTTATGGACCTAGATCATATTGATCAGCTGTTAATTTTATACCTTTACCTTTTTCTTTATCCTCCCTGAAATAAAAAGTCGGAATTACATAATTCTAAGCTGGCAGTGTTTAGGGTTCTCATCATTTGTAGGAAACCAATAAATACATTTTCTCTTTGCTTTATGGTAGCTGGAGATAATATACTATAATAATTGGAAGATGGCATTTTTCTATTCATGACAAACATGTAATATAGAATGGCTACTTATATAACCATAGAAAGTAGATGGTTACACTGAATAGTAAATATATACAGCACTGATAAAAGGGGGGTATGGCTACTCCAGAGATGACAAGCCTACATGATCTCAAAGACAAAGTGTCCTTTCACTTAAACAGCCTCTGGGGACCCCAGAAGCTAGGGTTTGGATGGCTTTGAACAAGGTTAGTTTCTCTCTGCTATATGCCAGATTAAATTACTGTCATCAACTATCCCATTCCTCCATTTCCAGGGACAGCAACCAAAGTAGAAAGATCTGCCCTGAATGTGGACTCAGAATAAAAGAGGGAAAGAGCCAATCATATAGCACATTCAAGCTCTATTTCTTCCCCACGCAAGCAGGTCTGTTGCTGTTACCTCAATTGCCTGTGGTTATTAGATATCTCTTCTTTAGCCTGGCAATGTAGATTTACATCAGAAACCCTACAAGAATCCCCATACCTATAGTCTTAGACTAGGACATTGGTTTCTTTTATTCTGCTGAGGCTTCTAGCTTCTTAGATTGAAAAACTACCAGGTTTTCAGACTTTCCATTGTAGTACAGATGACCATTGTTGGACTATGTAGTTTTCAAATGTATAAGCCAATATATTAAATTACCCTTTATAATTATGCATAATTTGCAACATACACACACACATATATAACCTATTGGTTCTTTTCCTACAGAGAGCACTGACAAATACAGGTTTTGGTGCCAGGAGTGCTATTGAAGCCTTTGGAACTGTCTTCCTTAGGAGTTTTAAAACACTTGGAGCTATAAACTAAAGAAGTTGTAACCAAAGTTTGGTGGGTGATTCTGGTGAGAGCATAGAAGACCAAAAAGTTAATTAAAATACAGACAGTAAAGATTATGCTTATGAGATCTCAGATGGGAACCAGACTCTACTTGGAATTAGACTATAGATTATTCATGTTATATCATAACAAGGAACCTATCTACAGTGTCTTGAGATTTTATAGGAGGATGAACTTAAAGGTGATAGATTAGGTTAGAGAGATGGCTCACTAGTCAAGAGTACCTGCTGCCCATCCAGGGGACTTGGCTTCAATTTACCAATACCCACATTTTGGCTCACAAACACTTAACTCTAATTCCAGGGGATTCAATACCCTTTTCTGACTTCTACAGGTACCAGACATATAAGCTGTATATAGACATACATGTGTGAAAAACACTCATATGTAAAAAAATAAAATTAATTAAAAAATAAAGGTCATAAATTACTAAATTTGGCAGAGGAAAGTTCAAGGGAACCAGACATTCAGATTGTGGCATCTGTCTTGCTGCTTGATTTTAGCCAAGTTTATAGTGAAAACTGTAAGCAGAAATGTTTGGATATTTTACAACTTGTTCAGAGAAGCAGCAGCTAGCTTGGAGGAAGGGAAAATACAGCTGCTGAAGAGATTTGGTCCATTAAAAGAAACCAAGATTTTTGACAAGGGGGCTAAAACCATCCAGTGGAAA
>NC_034613.1:138236738-138297982 GCF_900095145.1 Mus pahari | reverse complement strand
GGGGGGAGGGTATAGGAAACTTTCGGGATAGCATTTGAAATGTAAATAAAAAAAATAATAATAATTAAAAATAAATAAATAAATTTAATAAAAAATAAAAATAAACAGTTATAATTAATAAATTCCACAAAAAAAAAGAAACCAAGTAGTTTGCATCAAGACAATAGGAAAGATACCTTGAATATCTTCAGGAATGACCCCTACCTGTCCATTGAAGGCTCAAGAGTATAAAGGTTAACTAAGTTGAAAGAGCTTTGCTTTAAAAAACAAAAAAGAGCTCAGGGATCTCTGCTGGCATAAGGCCATTTGGAAAGTGTTTCTCAATGTTCACTCATCCAAGCAACTTATAGGCCACTGAAGCCATAGTCCAAGAGGGTGCAGATAGTGCTTGAGCTGGCAACAGACCTTGATGGCACCCATATGAAACAAGTGATGGAGCTGAGTACTATGGTCTAAAACTTCTGAAGGTGAGCGCTAAACCAAATATTTCCTTCTTTAAATTGTTTCTCTCAGGTAACATAATGATAGAAACAAACAAACAAACAAAAAACCCACTGTCTAGCATAGCCATCTTTCTTCTCACTAGCTAGATCTTTTGTTAGGATATTATACCTACAATTGTGTATATAGTAAAGTCTTGTCTATAAAAGCAGTAACAAATACAAAATTGCTCATAAAGGATTTCACACCATTGAGAGGCCAGCAGTTTAATTGCCCAGTGGAAACTTCAAGTAGATTTGAATGGGCTTCTGAATGCAGTGAAGTGGAAGATACCAGGAAAAGCCGGCCGGCTCAAGCCAGTTTTCCTACTGACAGGGAGCCCTTGGCATCTGAGGGTCAAACATCATTCATTTCTGCCAACCTTTAGTAACTAATTTATGGCCATGTTTTGGTTCACTTCATAAAAAGTAAAGGTCAACCGAAATGCAGGAAGACTCCTTTCTTTCCTTTTCTTTCTTTTTCGTCTATCACTATTTTTTCCTTATACATATAAGGCAGCCCTTCTAATTTCCTTAAAACTATATACAAAGCCATATCTTACTACAAGTATGCTGAGAAATGGACAGGATCAAATAGAAACATGAAGCACTTGGAAACTCCTAGCTTATTGTGTGAAAAATAAGATACTCAGCTCCCAAGGGCCCTTGCCAGGCTCTACAGAGCCAGTATCTCACAGGAGACAATCAGACCAAAAAGCTAAAGAAATGTTCATTTTCTATATGCAATACAAATTATTCTCTTCTGGATTACAAACATACTTGTCTCTGAATCATCTCATACTTCCATAGCCACTTTTAGATGTCAATTTCCACTTCAAATCCTGTTTTACTCTTTCATGTCTTTGAGATGATAATAATCAATTATATTATCCACTATTTGATAGTGGGTACTCTCTGATGTATCTATTTGAAAAGATAGTGACAAGCAACTCACATGGCTTCCAGTTCTTATTTAACAAGTTAATTTTATAGTAGTTGTAGTGCATAAGGAATTTCCCCAAGAATTTCATAAGTGATAACATATTTAATTCTTTTAAGTCAATAATCAATCATATAGAGTCACATGTTACTAAAATTGGAGCACACTACACCGAGTGAATGGGATTACTAGAGGTTGTTTTCTTAGGCTTAAGTTGTTCTCTCTACTTTGGGTTATATATGTATATAAATATATATGCATGTATGTATGTACATCAACAAGTAGGTAGGTAGGTAGATAAACATGCAAAGAAATATTTACAAAAGCATCTGTTTTAACATTCCAAATTTGGAGCATCCTAAATGTCCATAATCAGTAAAATAAATAAATCATGACATATCTATAAAATGGGACATTCTACAGCAACAAAAAAGAGCTAGTGATGTGTACAATGGCACATATGAATATCGTCAACATGCCATTGAAATCCTGAAGCCAAATACAAAAGAGAATATGTTGTATGATTTTATTTTTGTGAAGTTGAAGCCAAGAAAAAAGAATCTATGGAGATGGAGGTTGCAACACTGGTTGCCTTTGAAAAGGTAGAGGTTGCAAATAAAGCAAAACAGAAAACTTTTAGGTATTTTTTTTTATTTTGGTAGGGGTATTATTTAGATGTATATATTAATTTCTCATACTCATCAAATTATGTATTTAAGATCTACACACTTTCACTGCTTGCAAATTTTATTTTGATTTAAGAGATATGTGACCTTATCGTGGGTTACAAGATTCTGGGTTCCCATTTTGTTGCTGTCTTAATGATGCTGCCATTTCAACAATCTAAAGCTTAATCTAGCTGCTAAAAAAGTACAGCCTCTGAAACAGGGAAACCAGGTGGAGTAATTCTCAGATCATTCTGTTTTGTTTGTTTTGTTTTGTTTTTCGAGACAGGGTTTCTCTGTATAGCCCTAGCTGTCCTGGAACTCACTCTGTAGACCAGGCTGGCCTCCAACTCAGAAATCCACCTGCCTCTGCCTCCCGTGTGCTGGGATTAAAGGCATGCACCACCACGCCTGGCTTCTCAGATCATTCTGAACACTTATTTCATGTATTCCTTATTTGAAGATGTCATTCATTGGTTAGAAGGTTGATGAGGATATTCTATAATCCCCTAGCTATTAAACCAAATTGCATATATTTCTAGAATATTCTTCTGTATTGATCTGACATGATTCCATAAGTAACAGCTTACTTACAGTGGACAGAAAAGAATGGACATAATTCTTAAAATACTTATTTTTTTCTTTCTATATTATCAATGGAATAAGAAAGACAGTAGAAATAAGACATTTAGACACCTGAGATTTTGAGAATTTTGCAAATTTACAGTGGATGGCCACTTAGCTAGAAACAACATTTCCCAATTTCATTTGTGGCAAGATGGAGACTAAATTCACATCAATGGGATGTAAGAAGAAGCAACTCAGTTGTTCTGACTAATTTTATGTCAACTTGATACCAACTTAACATTAGTTAAGAGTTGTCTGAAAGGAGAGAACCTCAATTGAGAAAATGTCTCCATAAGATCAAGCTAGAAGGCATTTTTTTAATTAGTGGTTGATGCGGGAGAGCCCAACCCATTGTGGGTGGTACCTTCCCGGGGCTTTTGGTCCTGGGTTCTATAAGAACACAGGCTGAGCAAGGACCAAAGAACAACCAAGTCAGTAAGCAACAGCCCTCTATTGCCTCTGCATCAGCTTCTGCTTCTAGGTTCGTGCCTTGTTTGAGTTCCTGTCCTAACTTCCTTCAATGATAAACAGTAAGCCAAATAATCCCTTTCTTTCCCAAGTTGCTTCTGGTTATGATGTTTCATCACAGCAATAGTATGCCAACTAAGACACCACTTTAGAGAAAATGACTTGTTTATTTTCCTCCTCTGGTAGCATGCATAGCATCTTCCCACACTATAAAAGCTACCCTGCAGGGATGGACTTTCTAGAAGAGCAACAGCTTGATTTCTTCATGTTCTGTGAGTCCATTATGTGGTATCAACAGAACAGGGTCTTGCCTTCAAGATCTGTATAGTACCCAATAGCATTAGCAATCACCTGTAATGTTTGAGGGGTCTATGGAACCTCACTGGCCAACAACTCCAAAAAAGGCAACTCATTGCTAGCATGAGGATTTTTATTGGTTAGCCTGTGCTATCTAATAGAGGCATTGTTGCCCCCATTACAGAGTAATTCCATTTCAACTCCTTTATGAGTACGCAAACACACATAAGTATATGCACACACATTTATGTATACACATATACACACATACACACAAAACCACACAGGCATCCATGCATGCACACTTCACCTACCAAGACATCTCAAGTGATGCATCAGTGTCATGACCATCATGACAATAATAACTCTTTCCTTATTGGATTTTAGCCTGAGTCCAGAAGATGATAGCCACATTTTGGACCATTATCAGACCATAAAACTGTGGCTAGACAAGTCATAAGCCCTAGTCTACTATTATTCTACTAAATGAACAGTATTACACTGACTCCTAGTAAGTTATACCCATAGATTAATATGTCTCTTAAGCATCATCAGAGAAACTTCTATTTGTAGTAGATGATGATTAACACAGACACCCACACCTGTCAAGGTATAAAGAATAAGAGACTGTGGAACATATATACTGAACCACCCTCTTTCAAAGGCCCAAGAATCACTGCAGAAGAGAATAGAGAAATATCTGAGTGAGGTAACCCAATCACAAAAGAACACATATAATATGCACTCACTAATAAGCAGATTATTAGCCCAGAAACTTTGAATATCCAAGATACAATTTGCAAAACACATGAAACTCAAGAAGAAGGAAGACCAAAGTGCGGTACTTCCTTCCTTCTTAGAACGGGGAACAAAATACCCATGGAAGGATTTACAGAGACAATGTTCAAAGCTGAGACAGAAGGAAGGACCATCCAGAGACTGCCCCACATGGGAATCCATCCCATAAACAATCACCAAACCCAGACACTAGGCCAACAAGATGTTGCTGACCGGACCCTGATATAGCTATGTCTTGTGAGGCTATGCCAGTGCCTGGCAAATACAGAAGTGGATGCTCACAGTCATCTATTGGATGGAACACAGGGCCCCCAATGGAGGAGCTAGAGAAAGTACCCAAGGAGCTGAAGGGGGCTGCAACCCTGTAGGTGCAACAACAATATGAACTAACCAGTACCCCCAGAGCTTGAGTCTCTAGCTGCATATGTAGCAGAAGATGGCCTAGTAGGCCATCATTGGGAAGAGAGGCCCCTTGGTCTTGCAAACGTTATATGCCCCAGTACAGGGGAATGCCAGGGCCAAGAAGTGGGAGTGGGTGGGTAGGGGAGCAGGGTGAGGGGAGGGTATAGGGGGCTTTGGGGATATCATTTGAAATGTAAATGAAGAAAATATCTAATAAAAAAGAAATACTGTAAGAGACAGAGATTGTGGATGACAAGGTAACTGTTTTCTAGACATATCAGGGCAATTTCACATATGAACTCACAATGGTTGTGACAATACACACAAGGCCATTACCAGTTGAAGCCAGACAAAATCTCAGCATTAAGATGTGAGATGGGCATATAGTCTCACTCCTGAGACACTATTAGTAATTGTTAGTGTAGGTAGAATGAAAGCTGGTTTTCTTTAAAACCCCTGGTATGTTGGCCATAAACCAGTGGAAGGCCAGACAACCAAGAATATGTAGGCATCACAAATTAGACTTGATAGGTTTTAAAAAGTGGATATACAAAAAAGGTGGATATACAAAACAGGTGGATATACAAAAAAGGTGGATATACAAAAAAGGTGGATATACAAAAAAGGTGGATATACAAATTTGGATGGGGAGGTAAGAGGAGTTTACCTGGGGATAGTTCCAGAGGGGGATGAATATGATCAAAATATAATGTACAAAACCAGAAAAAATTGAGGGCGGGGAAGTTACTTGCCTCATACTTCCTTCTTGTCTCTAACCCTGTTTCACAGGTTTCAGTGTAATAGTGGCAGTGAACTAGCTTCAACTATGCAGATGAGGCCAACATGATAAGGCAGTGGTTCTCAACCTTCCCAACGCTGTGACCCTTTAACATAGTTCCTCATGCTGTGGTGGCACCCAATCATAACACTTTTTGTTCCTACTTCATAACTATAATTTTGTTACCATTTAGATCTGTATTATGAATATTTAATAAGTAGGATATCTGATATGTGACCCCTGTGAAAGGGTACTTCGACCCCCAGGCATAGGGGATAACAAAAACTTACACAATGGCTGGGTGCTAAGTCTAAAAGTAAGTTTGAGAGTAGTGCTTCTGTATTAACAGCCTGGTTCCCTCACCTCTAGCCTGCTATGTAAGTGGAAATTTTCAATCACTGAATTGCAGGCTCTTTGCTACATCATTTTAGCTAATCTACCTATTGATGCTTTTGAGGCTTGTAGTCTCTAGGCTGGATTTTCTAAGTTACACACACAGACACACATGCACACATGCACACACACACATACACCATGGCTAATTTTATATCAACTTGACATAAGTAGTCATCAGAGAGGAGGATTCTGCAATTGAGAAAATGTTTCCATAAGATCAGGCTATAGGCATAGAGAATTTTCCTAATTAGTGATTTATGAGGGGGAGGACACAGCCCATTATGGGTGGTGCCATCCCAGGGATGGTGGCCCTGGGTTCTCTAAGAAATCAGGCTGAGCAAGCCTGTAAGCAGCATCCTTCCATGACCTCTATCAGTTCCTGCCTCTGGCTCCTGCTCTGAGTTCTTGCCTCAACTTCCTTTGATGATGAATAGTGATATAAGCCAAATAGACCCTTTCCTCCCAACTTTTTTGTTATTGTTGTTCTGTCATGGACCCCATCTTTATCTATCATGCAGTATCAACCTAGTTGTTTCACCTACTCCTCCACTGTCTAAAAGATACTACCAATTCCTTTTGTGCTTTCTCTCTCTCCCTCCCTCTCCCCTCCCTTCCTCTCCCCCCTCCCCACCTCTTTTTTTTTCTTGGCTTTTTGAGACAGGGTTTCTCTGTGTAGCCCTGGCTGTCCTGGAACTCACTTTGTAGACCAGGCTGGCCTCAAACTCAGAAATCTGCCTGCCTCTGCCCCCCAAGTGCTGGGATTAAAGGTGTGTGCCACCACCACCCGGCTCCCACCTCTTTTTTGAGACAGGGTTTCTTTGTGTATCCCTTGCTGTTCTTAAACTCTCTCTGTAGACTAGGCTGGCCTTGAACTTACAGAGATCTGTATGCCTTTGCCTCTAGCATGCTGGGATTAAAGGCATAAACTGCCACTGCCTTTGCATGCGACTGCCTTTGCATGTATTTGATCCCATTTTCTACACTTAACCTTATGTCCTGCATTTGCCTTCACTTGCATCTTGTGTTCTGGTTGCACTGAATAATACTTGGATGCACCTTGTACAAAAAGAATTCTATGTTCACATTCCAGCCAAGTGGGATTCCAGCCGCCACATCCTGCCCTTTCCCATTCAAATTCAAATTAAAAACTTACAGAAGAAAAAAGAAAAGCTTTTCTACCCCTAAACAGAACATCTCTCTCTGTCTCCCTCTCTGCCTCTCTCTCTCTGTCTCTGTCTATCTGTCCTCTCCCTCTGTGTCTCTCTTTGTGTCTCTGTGTCTCTGTCTCTCTCTCTCTCTGTCTCTCTCTGTCCTCCCCTCTCTTCTATACTTCCTTATCACTTTGGATAAACCACTTCATTAAACCACTTATCTCCCTGAGTTATTAGGTTTTCTTTTTTCATTTCTCCTTTTGTTTTGTCCTTTCTTTCTTTCCTTCCTTCCTTTCTTTCTTTCCACCCTCCTTCCATCCCTCCCGCTGTCTCTCTTTGAGGTAGAGTCTCATTATGTAGCTCTTGCTGTCCTGGAACTTGCTATTTAGACCAGGCTGGCCTTGAATTAATAGATATCTGTCTGCCTCCACCTCTACCCCTTGAATACAGGGAATAAAGGCATGCACCACCATACCTGGCCCTTGGGGAATTTTTTTTAAGTGTCTGATCTCAAAGTTAGAATATATGCCCCAAAGGCAAAGTATCTTATATATTTTCATACCTTGGGCAGTTAACATATGACTTGTATGTGATAATTGTTGAAAAGACAACAGAAGAATTTAACAGGTCACATATTCACAAACCCTACACATAACCATTCTTACCTATTCAGTGCAAATGCATAGTGAAATTTAATGTTGTGCTGATCAGCCAAATCACACGTTGGCAGCATCTTCAGTGTTTCTACCAGCTTGACCATTGCATCATAGTCCTGTTGGCAAAAGGTCTCAGAGTGTGAGAAAGACAGGAAACAGCCCTTCAATGATTTTTTTCTGAAGAAACAAATATCACAAAAATGAGATACAGCAGGAGAGCACAAAAAGATCAATAGAAAATTGGTTACATCCCCCCCAAAAAAGGGCAAGTGAGCCTGATACCAGGAAAAAGATATTGTATTGAGTGTGGGAGGGTTAATACCAGCAGCAGAACTGTGTTAAAATGAGTTTGATAAATACAAGAAAACTTAGTCACATTCCCATGCAAATGGAGGAAACATTTTACTCCTTCATACTTTGGCTAAATTAACATAATTTAGAATTTCTCAACTGCAGCACTATTGATACTCTGCGCCTACATCTCTGCTCTGGGATGCTGTCCTGTATATTGCTAGATGGGTAGCTACCTCCCTACTAGAAGACACAAGTACCCCCATGCTGACAATTACTGTTCCAAATGCTGTATCATTACCCTGGGGTTAAATTGCTACCAAGTGTGTCTCTACAGGGTACCATTTTAGCAATGCCATTTACAATTACTCTTTTGGGGATATGCCCAGGAGTGGTATAGCTGGGTCCTCAGGTAGTACTATGTCCAATTTTCTGAGGAACTACCAGACTGATTTCCAGAGTGGTTGTACCGGCTTGCAATCCCACCAACAATGGAGGAGTGTTCCTTTTTCTCCACACCCTTGTCAGCATCTGCTGTCAAGAAGTGCTTGCTGACAAGAGCCTGATATGGATGTCTCCTGAGAGGCTCTGTCAGAGTCTTACAGATACAGATGTGTATGGCCGCAGCCAACCATCAGACTGAGCATGGGGACCCCAATGGAGGAGTTAGGGGGAGGACTGATGGAATAAAGGGGTTTGTAATCTCATAGGAAGAACAATAATATCAACCAACTAGACCCTGGGAAGGAGGCTAACATTTGGAATATAAATAAATAAAATAACCAATAAAAAATTTTAAAAAGTACATTATAATAGAGTTAAATGAATGTTTAAAAAAATGACTCTTTACCCAAGTGTAGAACTACTGGTATTGGTGAACTTTCTGCTAGCCAGTCAGCAGAGAGGATCTTCCTATGGATAGCTGACACCTGGCTCTAGACCTTGGTGCTGCTGTTTCAGTAAAGAGAAGGCAATATATCCCTGGAACCTTCCAGCTCTACCTTGAATCTAAGAGTTCTATCCATGAAAAAGTAATAACTGAAGGCATTCAGGAAGGGAAGGGCGGGCAGAAGAAACCAATTCAAGAGTGGAGTATGGTGGCACATACCTATAGTCACTATAGTGGGGGACAGAAAGCAGAAGCATCTGGAGTTTAAAGGCATAGTCACCTACAGAGCAAGTTCAAGGCTCAATGGGCTATAAAAGACCCTGCCTCCAAATAACAGCAAAACCAAAACCAAAAAAGGACTACTTCAAGAAAAGCCAATCATATTTTCTTGTTGCATAATAGCCACCTGTTATTAAAGGTAGCTATATTTTTTGTCACTCAGGCTATGGGTTCTTTAGTAGCTAACTCTGTTCTTGGTCCATAAATGGATGGCTCCATCATTTTAAAATGTATTTTAAAAGGTACATTATAATAAAGTTAAATGAATGTTTAAAAAAATTACTCTTTACCCAAGTGTAGAACTACTGGTATTGGTGAGCTTTCTGCTAGCCAGTCAGCAGAGAGGATTTTAAAGTGGATCATAAATGGATGGCTCCATCATTCACATGTACAGACATGTATCTGTAGTGTAGCTTTGTAGTATTCTACAAGTAAAGCATATTATACTTTGTGCTTCTAGAAGGAAGAGACTCAACATACTCTTAAAACTTGTTCATTTTGGAAAACACAATCCTCACTGTCCTTCATATTTCACACCCCATAACCTGGGTCTCAAAATCTTTCAGTAACTTTTGATGCCAATTTTCAATTACCATCTCTATTCCCTAGTTCTGTAACATAGCCCAGCTACTGCTACTCTCACTGATGAGTGGTGGTAAAAAGAAAAAAGATGAATTAAAGGTTTAAAGGAGATGCCCGAAGAGTTGGGAACAAGGGCAATGAAGCTATAGTCAGCCTCTGTTTGAATCTTAACTTTACTGCACTCTACATTTGAGCAGGTTACTTAATTTCTCTGTGCCTCAAATTTCTTCATTTAAAAGTAAGACAATAACAGCAAATCTAAACTAGAGGGTTAAGAGAACTTAATGAATCTACATTTACAAAGAATTGGATAATAATAATAATAATAATAAATTATTAGTTTCTTATTTTAAGCAGTTCTATACAAATAGGACTTCTTGTTCCAGTATTCACTCCAGCTCTAATATGACAAATTATTTCTAAATCATACACAATAGCCCATCACTAAGTTACATAACTAGTTTGATTCTTCACCATACTCCTGATGTAAGTATGCTAGCCATACCTAAGCACACCTCATACCTGGATATCACGGTAGGACAGAAGTAAGTTAATGATGATGTCCGATGTCAGAACCTCAATGTTATCCATACGGAATTTGATCCGAGTCAACTCTTTTGCCAGTTCATCACCTTGGTATTTCTCTCTGGCTTTTCGGATGTCATTTAACAATGTTTCTTTATAATAAGCACTGGAGAAAGAAACAAAACCCCTGATCATATACAGGCATCCAGGATTCTCGTGAGTGTTCAAACAAGCATGGTTCTCAATAACACATAAAGACCTTGGCCATTCCTGAGCCTTCCTATACCAGTAAACATAAGATGATATCTACCTTTTTTGCATACTGCAGGAATAAACTAGTAAGTGATAATAAAATTCAGTTTATTACAAACTTAAATTATCTTCAAAGCTGAAACTTCAGTCTATAGAATTTTCAATGCAACCCCAAGAATTACACACACACACACACACACACACACACACACACACACACACACACACCATGAAGAAAGTTTATATGATTATTAAATTTCCCCCACTATCAACAGATTATCAAAAGCCAAACAAACCTCCAAAAGACATACAACCTAGGTAAATTCAGTTTAGAAACATTCTCATTGTCTAAGTGTTCCCAGTTAGTAGTCAGGGAGCAGTTCCTAGGTGAAGGAGATAGGAGATTGATGGTGTACTTTTGAGCAATCCAACAAGGGCTATCTATACAGAGGCCATGCCAGGAAGACTACAGACAACTGTCACCCTTAGCTTTCCTTCTTATATTTTTCCACAAAATGTTTTCTAATATAAAGTAAAAACAAAATTCCCTCTTCTGAACATCAAAACAACACAATGGTATGTAAAACCATTTAAAACAATAAATATACCCTGAAATGTCTTCATAGCCTTTCATACAACCAATATTATTATGTGGTACTTAATTTAAGACTTGAAGAATCCTAATTTGGTGGTAGAGAAGTCAATGATGACCATATACTGACTTAAGTATCTTGTCCATTTTCCAAGTAATTTTAAATAGAGTCTGGGCATTACCAAGTGGTAATGGTATCAACCCATCAAGAAGCTGAAATTATGTAACTAACCATAAAGAATAAATTTAGGAAAGAATAAATTAAATACTCAATGCTATAGAATGTGGACAGATGGTACTTAGTCTGAAGAATTATAAAATAGTGGCACATAAATGCACATACAGCACATAGTCTGGTCCAATGTTCCTAATAAGACCTCAATTAACATTTAAATAATAGAGTAATAGCCTGCAGAAAGAGTTCTGATATAAAAATACCAAGGCACTGCTTCCATTCTTTATTTCCTTATTTGTCAAGTGCCATTACACTAATGATGAGCAAATTAGTAGGTCCTGCCAGTATTTAAAATTCTGTTATTAACTGAATGAGTCATTTAGTTAGGTTACATCCATTGCCCATTCAGCAGACTATAAAGGCATCAAAACCATTAAGGTGTTATTAGTTTGGCCTAATGAATAAAAAGTTATACTTTAGTCTGGCTTTCAAGGGTAACTGAAAAATCACTTAAAAATAAAATATAATAAGAACACTAACTTTTATGTAAATGAAATTATGCCTGACATGTTGGAGACAGCACATACATAGTATGCAACCATTTTTGTGTCTGGTAACCAGGGAGGATGTTGTTAATCACTGTGAACTTGGAAATGGTTTTCAAGTGCTTTCAAGCACAAGACTCAAGATAAAGATAATAAATCTGCCAGGGTTGGTACTTGGGTTAAAATCCGACTAGTCATTCCTGTTACAGAGATTTTTAAACATAAGCACCAGTTAACCCCTCATTAACCACTGTCAGGCACAGGACAGAGCCCACCAACGGGTATTTGGAGCTTTTGGAATTTAAATCAACCCTCCCTCAGTTTATTTTCCTCCTAATACATGGATATAAATGAATGAGAAACAAACTTGAACCTATTTCTTAAAGATGTGAGTCCTCTGTCAGATTGAAGCTATATATCTCTCCATTAGACCTAAAAAGATGCTATTAGGAGAGACTTCTCTCTAAATCCCATGAAATTTTTTCCTTTGAAGTAAAAAATAATAGCTAGCAAGGTGTCAAAGAACCCCTTATTTGTTTTCTGTTGCTGCCATCTGGATTTTGAGATTTCTTCCCCATTAAAGTCTGCATCCCAAGGAAAGGCAATAGGACAGAAAGGGTGAGAGGCTGTTAATAAGTGTGACTTTCATGCAGCACTTTAATGGTAACTGTCCACAGTTCAGGGTGCCGTGATCTAAGCCAAAGTATGACATGTGGTCCTTGACATTTCATTACAAGCCAGTTCTGCCAGTCCTTAGGATTTTCATTTGTTTTGGAAGAACAAATCCTTCTTATGACACAACTTATAGGAAATAAATTCTTTAAATTGGTTGTGAGCAAAACAATGGGGATCCTGTAGTTAAGAATAATTTCCTGCCCTTAACTTTTTAACTAACAGCACCAAAGGTATGGTTTATTGAGCACTAAAGCTCCAAAAGAGGCAATGACTTCGCCAAGGTTTCCCAGTGAGCAATCCCCTAAGCCAGGATTCATACTCAAACCTGTCCACCTCTGAATGGACACCATACTCCATGACGTCAATCTATGGATAGCATGTCACAGGACATCCTGAGGTCAGGTTGGTTGAAGCTTGACTCAATGCATGCTTACAAGAACTGAAGGTCAGAATGACCTTGCTTTGGCATTTTCAGAACCTAAATAACTGAGAGCATAAAGTTATATTCAGAAATTATCTGAAAACACAGAATCTTAGAGTTGAAAAAGCTCTAACAACAATCATGGAGTTAAGTTTCCCATTTTCTAAAGGAGAAAAGAGCTGTAGAGAAAAAGAGTTACATATCAAGGTTCCATAGGGAACCATGGCTAGCCCCAGGTCAAATTCTGACCATCTAAACATCACTTCTCTTCTTTTCTGGCTTCATCTGAGGAGCTGATCTTAGTGAGGAACTAAGGGGGTAATGATGGATTCCAGGACGACTAAGTAGATAGCCAATGAACCCTATTCTCTAGGTATCCTGGTCACTTTAAAGTATACCTTATACTACCTCCATGAAAGTAGAGGGGAATTTCTGCAAGACACCCAGGATTTTTAATGGCTGATAGAAATTACCATGAAGTCACACGGATGTCCTTAAGGAGGCTAGTGAACCGGTCAACCAGGGGCATACACAGCGGGCCCAGTATGGTGTCCCAGTTAGGCTGCATGTACTCTGAGGCTCTTCTTTGGGCATCGCTCTCACAGCAAAAATAGTCAGCACATGGTGTCACGGTGTAGGGGATAAAATAATAATTTCCACTGGATGCCTGTAAAAAAATAAACAAAAAATGTTTCAGAAAGCAAATGATAGGGAAGTACACAGCTATGGCCCTTAGCAGGCAGACCTGGTAGGACAGAGAAGGAGGTGTACAATATGGACACCACTTTGTGTGACATCATTACAAATCTATTAGGCTTAAAACGGAAAAACACTCAATTTCAAATCGCTACTAGTTTGCCTCTGAATTTCAATGGCCAAAATGTTAAGAGTTTTAAGTTTTAGAAACCATATAAGCTCATTACCTGTCCTCCACACCACAAGGAACTTGGGTCCCTTGAAAATCAATGACTATAAAGTGACATATTGGTTTTTAGTGTAAATGAAAAGTCCACATTATTTGATGATTTACTACAGGTGCTATTAACTTTTGTGAATAAAAATGATTTCTACAAGAATCACATGGTGATGCATATGATTACTTTGAAAGATTTTGTGAACAAAATCGGTTGAAGTATTTTACAGCATTAAGCAATACTCACATAAAGCAACATCTTTTGTTCTACAGAATAATTATAGTTGACTAAATCATGATCCTTTAAAAGCATAAGCATTACCTTTAAAAGGCATTAACTCAGTAGTAAATTTTTAACACATTGAAGGCTAAAAATACATTCTTTATATGATATTATTATACTCAATCATCTATACACACACACACACACACACACACACACACACATATATATANACACACACACACACACACACACACACACATATATATATATATATATATATATATATATATATATATATATATATATACATACAAATCAATAAATTTGGCATACATATACAATAAAAAGAATGGAGACCAAGGGCCTGACTTTGTAAACCTGTATTTGAAAATAACTGGATGAATAATTTACATCTTGTTGAATTGTTGGCCAAAGGGTTCCTATGGACCACCCCCACCAGGAGATTGCCAAAGATACTGGCTGCTCTCTACAACCTGATAGTAAGGTCATCTTGCTGAATACAATGTTTACTTACATCATCAAACTTGGAGAAGTCAAGCTGGTAACCAACCAAACACTTACTGACTAGCATTTATGCTGATAGAAGTTACTCATCAGTGTCACTCAGCTATAAACCCTACAACCTGTAACAGTCACTTAACTGCAGGATATACTTGTGCAGTGGTGAGAGAGATGTTATGGGAGTAACCAACAACTTTTGGACTGGATTTAAGCCTCATTCCATGAGATGGAACCTTCTAAAGTGACCAACATCCTGAGACTAGATTGGTCATGGGCCTAGGGAAAAACCCACTACTATTATTCTGCTAAAGAAACATAGCAAGCAATAAAATGACTCCTGATGACATAGTGCTATGCCAACAGACCAACGTCTCATTCAATCTTCATCAGAAAAGGTTCTTTTTGCTGTAGATGGGGACTACCACAGAGACTCATAACTAGACAATGTGCAAAAAGTCAGAGACTTCGGAGCACCCAGTCCTAACTGAAATGCCTTTTTCAATCCGCTTCCCCTTAAGGATCAGGGATACAGAAGAGGACACAGAAAGACTGTCAAGAGCCAGAGGTTGATGATGACTCTAAGAAGACAGTGATACAACAAAACTGATAAACATATGAACTTACAGAGACAATAGACAGCAAACATAGGACCTGCAGAGGTTCAAGACAGATGGTTCTGGACACAAAGTCACACTCCCAACCAAGAACCTATTTGCAATTGATACCTGCTGGCAAAGGTGAAACCAATTTCCTTTTATAGTGTATCATTAGGTCTATCAACCACATTCCATGGCAGGGTGAATGGCAGGAGTAATTGGCTAACACAAAACGAACCCTGTGGAGTTGTTTTATTTTGGCATTTTTGTCTTATAGGGCTTTTTGTTTGGACTTTTGTGGGGGGGGACATAAGAAGAAACATGATGCGGCGGGGGAGGGAGGAGGAGAGATCTGGGAGGAGTTGAAGAGAGGAAAATATGATCAAATATGCATATGAAAATTTTAAATAAAATTAATAAAAATAAAAACCTATGGGGCATTGAGAACGAAGGGGGGGGGAGAAAAGGCTAGATGTGTAGCTGAAAGCGAATCCAACAGGAACTAAGACTGAATAGGGCTGCAGTAAGCTAACCCCACTCCAGCTCCTGCTAGGTAGATCTAGAAAGAAACAGCCTCAGTGAATTCTGGGTTAGTCACATTACATTTAGACCACTGCCCTCAGCTGCAAATCACATTGATGGTCACCAAGCTGAACATAATTCATCTGAGACTAAATGTCATGTAGCCCATGCTGGCCTCTGACTTACTGTATAGCTCAAGATGACCTTGAACTCTTGGATCCTCCTGCTTCCACTTCCCAAATCCTGAGATTATAGGCATGTTCCACAGGCCCGTCATGTACTCAATCTTTTTTTCTTTTCTCTTCTTTTCTTTTCTTTTTTTTTCCTCCAGATTTTATCCCCCTCTTGGTCTACTCTCTGACTGTTCGACATCCCATACCTCTCCAGCCCTTGTCTCCATGATGTCCCCACCCCCAACCCCACCAGACCTCTCCACTCCCTGGGATCTCCATTCTCTTGAGGGTTAGGTGCATCATCTCTGACTGAACCCAGACCAGGCAGTCCTCTGCTGTATATGTGTTGAGGGCCTCATATACAGCTGGTGTATGCTGCTTGGTTGGTGGTCCAGTGTTTGAGAGATCTTGAGGGTCTACACTAATAGAGACTGTTGGTCCTCCTACAGGATCACCCTTCTCCTCAGCTTCTCTCAGCATTCCCTAATTCAACAACAGGGGTCAGCTGCTTCTGTCCATTGGTTGGGTGCAAATATCTGCATCTGACTCTTTCAGCTGCTTGTTGGGTCTTTCAGAGGGCAGTCATGATAGGTCCCTTTTTGTGAGCTCTCCATAGCCTCAGTAATAGTGTCAGGCCTTGGGACCTCCCCTTGAGCTGGATTCCACTTTGGGCCTGCTGTTGGACCTCCTTTTCCTCAGGATCTCCTCCATTTTTGTCCTGGCAGTTCGTTCAGACAGGAACAATTAGGGGTCAGAGTTTTGACTTTTGACTGTAGGATAGCAACCCTATCCCTCACTTGATGCCCTGTCTTTCTGCTGGAGGTGGGCTCTGTAAGTTCCCTCTCCCCACTGTAGGGCCTTTCATCCAAGGACCCTTTGAGTCCTGAGTGTCTAACACCTTCCAAGTTTCTGACACATTCTGGAGGGCCCTTCTACCTCCTACCTCCTGAGGTTGCCTGCTTCCATTCTTTCTGCTGGTCCTCAGGGCTTCAGTTCCTATCCCCAACCCAATACTTGATAACATTCCCCTCTTCCCCTCCCTGTCCCCTTTCCCTCCTAGGTCCCTCACTCCCTCCTCCTGTGATTGCTTTCTTCTCCCTCCTAAGTGGGATTGAGGCATCCTCACTTGGGCCCTTTGGCGTGTTAACCTTTTTGAGTTCTGTAGACACTATCTTAGGTATTCTGTGCTTTTTTGTGTGTGGGAAGGCTAATATCCACTTATTAGTGAGTACATACCATGAATGTCCTTTTGGGTCTGAGTTGCCTCACTCAGGATGGTATTTTCTAGTTCTATCCATTTGCAGGCAAACCTCAGGATGTCCTTGGTTCGTTCGTTCTTTCTTTCTTTCTTTCTTTCTTTCTTTCTTTCTTTCTTTCTTTCTTTCTTTCTTTCTTTCTTTCTTTCTTTCTTTCGGGCCCCTTACTGGTCCTGCTTCCATGAGTGGCCAAGATCAAGGGAAGGGGGAGGGCAACCAGCTAGCACAGGGAGGGTCATTTTTGCATTTCATTTACACACAGAACTAAACAGACAAGCACAGGGTCACTATTGTGGTTAGAAGTTGGCAGCATAGGATGGGGAGAGATGAGGAGTAGGGGTGTCATTAAAAAAATACAGGCTCCCCCCAAACTGGCTGCCTAGGATGGGACTTGGTCTGCTTCAACCCAAGAGGAATCAGAAGAACAAAGGCAGTTTGGGAAAGCCAGAACCTTTAAGGGATGGAGGGAGAAGGACGGTCCAGGGGGTGGGAGGGATGTTTCACAACTCAGGTAAAGGGATAGCACTCCCCTTGCTGGGATTCCCCCAGCTGTTCCAGTATGACAGGAAAGGGGCAGCCTGCAACACCCAAGAGCATGTCTGGGGCTGCTAGATGCTCCAGGCAGGGGCTGGAGGTGGCTCACAAAGGCTTGCCCTCCAAGGAAATGGCACTGCCACCTAGTTTCTCGGCCAGGGTGCATCAGTCCTTGACCTCCTCCTAGCAGTTAGCTTGTAATTCATGCTTGATTCCTGTCAGCTTCTTCTTGATGGCGTCCTTGGAGCTGGCATAGGTCATTTTGCTCTTAAGGAGTACATTCTCAGGGGCCCAGAAGATGAACACCATGTCCCCCTTCTTGCTCTCCTTGGTCTCATAGTTTGCATTGCAGAGAACATAGATGCAGTTCTTGTCTGGCAGCATCTTGACAAAAATGGTGTAGGGGTCGTCCACAGTCAGCCTCACATCTCCTACCAGGATCTCCTTGCCCTCTTCCAAGATAATGTTCTTCTCGTCCTTACTCTGGCAAAAGAACACTGCCTACTTGTATTTCTTCACTTTTTATGGCATTGAAGACTTGTGAACTTTCATGTCATTGAACACCTCCATGACACCATCAGAGACAGCCACACCAGAGGTCATGTTTTTGGAAATTAAATGGAGACAAAAAGAGCTACTGAAGACCTGAGCTGCCTGCTGCCTGGATCCGGGACTGAACTCATCCTCGTTCTTAATAGCTGAGTAGTATTCCATTATGTAAATGAACCCCATTTTCTAAATCCATTCTTCTGTTGTGGGATATCTGGGTTGATTCCAGCTTCTGGATATCACAAACAAGGCCACTATGAACATAGTGGAACATGTGCCCCTGTGGCATAGTGGGGAATCTTTTAAGTATATTCCCAAGAGTGGTATAGCTGGGTCTTCAGGTAGATCTGTTTCCAATTTTCTGAGGAACCTCCAGGTTGATTTCCAGAGTGGTTGTACCAGTTTACAATCCTACCAGCAATGGAGGAGTGTTCCTCTTTCTCCACATCTTCTTCAACATGTGCTGTCACCTGAGGTTTTGGTCTTAGCCATTCTGATTGGTGTAAGGTGGAATCTCAGGGTCATTTTAATTTGCATTTTCCTGCTCACTAAGGACTTTGAACATTTCTTTAGGTACTTCTCAGCCTTTCGAGATTTGTCAGTTGTGAATTTTCTGTTTAGTTCTATACCACATTTTTGATTAGGTTGTTTGGGTTTTTGGAGGTTAGCTTCTTGAGTTCATTATATATTTTGGATATCAGCCCTCTATCAGATGTGGGATTAGTGAAGATTTTTTTCCCAATCTGTAGGTTGCCAATTTGTCCTCTTAACTATGTCCTTTGCCTTACAGAAGCTTTCCAGAATGTCTTGGGGTAACTCTAACCAAACAAGTGAAATATCTATATGACAATAACTTCAAGTCTCTCAAGAAAGAAATCAAAGAAGATCTCAGAAAATGGAGAGATCTTCCATGCTCATGGATTCGCAGAATTAACACAGTGAAAATGGCCATCTACAGATTCAATGCAATCCCCATCAAAATCCCAACACAATTTTTCAAAGACATGGAAAGATCAATTCTCAAATTCATCTGGAAAGGCAAAAAACAAAACAAAACAAAACAGTATAGCAAAAACTATTCTCAACAATAAAAGAACTTCTGGGGGACTCACCATCCCTGACCTCAAACTGTACTACAGAGCAATAGTGATAAAAACCTGGCATGGTATTGGCACAGAAACAGACATGTTGATCAATGGAATAGAACTGAAGACCCAGAAATAAAACCACACACAGACACTTGATCTTTGACAAAGAAGCAAAAAATAAACAATGGAAAAAAGAATGCATCTTCAATAAATGGTGCTGGTCTGACAGTCTGTATGTAGAAGAATGAAAACAGACCAATATCTGTCACCTTGCACAAATCTCAAGTCTAAGTGGATCAAGGACCAGATTCACTGAATTTAATAGAAAAGAAAGTGGGAAAGAGCCTTGAACTCATTGGCACAGGGGTGAAATTCCCTAAACAGAACTCCAATGGTTCATGATCAAGAATTGATAAATGGAACCTCAATGTTTTCTTTAAAGTTTCAGGGAAAAAAAAAACTAGTTTAAAAATTTGGACCTTCCTTTAATCCCAGTGCTCGGGAGGCAGAGGCAGGCAGATTTCTGAGTTCGAGGCTGGCCTGGTCTACAAAGTGAGTTCCAGAAAAGCCAGAGCTATACAGAGAGACCCTGTCTCAAATAAACCAAAAAAAAAAATGGACCTTATAGTCAACGGTACTTAAAGTATGTTTGGTGGTATATGCAGCACTTTAGGGATAGAGGCAGGGGACCAGAAAAGTTCAAGATTATCTCCAGCTCTATACTAGGTTCAAGGCTAGACTAACATACATAGAAACCTAGACCCTGAAAATAATTTTAGACCTTAAATTCCTATATCTCAACTTGAATTTTGAAAGAATTCACATATCAAGAACCATTCATCTAACGTCTTCCAATTTTTAAACTAAAGTAATAGAGGTGTGATGTTTTGTATATGCTTGGCCCAGGGAGTGGTCCTATTAGGAGATATGACCTTGTTGGAATAGGTATATCACTATGGGCATGGGCTTAAGACCCTCATCCTAGCTGCCTGAAAGTGAGTATTCCACTAGCAGCCTTCAGATGAAGATGTAGAACTCTCTGTTCCTCCTGTACCATGTCTGCCTGGATGCTGCCATGTCCCCACCTTGATGATACTGGACTGAACCTCTGAACCGGTAAGCCAGCCCCAATTAAATATTGTCCTTATAAGAGTTGCCCTTGTCAGGGTGTCTGCTCACAGCAGTAAAACCCTAACTAATGCAAGAGGTAACCAGGAAGTTGGACATAGTAAAGATTTAGCATCAGAAAATATTTTTGTGGGGTTGTGGAGATGGCTTATTCAGTACAATGTCTGCTGTACAAGTTTAAGAACCTAAGCTGGGAGCCACAACACGAAATGAAGGCCAGACCTGGGTCTTATTTATAATCCTAGTGCTGAGGGTGCATAAAGCAGGCAGATCCCTAAAGCATATTGGACAGTCAACATAGGTAAACAGATGATCTCCAGGTTAAATGAGAGACTGTATCAAAACAATGAGGAGAGTACTTTAGCAAAATAGCTGACATTAACCTCTGGTATCATTTACATGCACTCACATAAACATAACTCACATGTATATGCATACATTATACAAAATCGATAATTTAAAAAGTATACTGTGTGCCCAAATGGGATATCAAATAAAGGACAAGGCTGCTTTTAAATTTAAAAAACTAATGTATTATAGAGAAAAATCTCATAATATCATGATCTAAGATAAAGCAGAAAATGTGGGAAATTTTACAACTTTTAATCTGATTTATGAAAGTATAGGTAGCATTCCTGTTTCTACTTTAATTTAAAATATATTCAATTGTCCTGAAATTCCCTTTTGCACTGTTGGGAATATTATGTCACATTTTGACTCTTAAAATAATCTATTAAAAATTACCCACGCTGTCAAGCCGGGCGTGGTGGTGCATGCCTTTAATCCTAGCACTTGGGAGGCAGAGGCAGGCAGATTTCTGAGTTCAAGGCCAGCCTGGTCTACAGAGTGAGTTCCAGGACAGCCAGGGCTACACAGAGAAACCCTGTCTCGAAAAACTAAAAAAAAAAAAAAAAATTACCCACACGGTCTCACTAAAACACATTTCAAACTAAGAGTTTTATCTTGGGGATCACAGGACCAGTAATTTTAGTTCTGTAGAACTTCAAGTAGCTGTTCCAACTACTATGCTCAACTATAGGAGTATGGAAACTAACACAGACCACCCACAAACACAGGAGCAGGGGCTATGTGCCAATACAACTGTATGTATGGATACAAATTCAAATTTCATGTTTGTGTAGTCATGAATTAATTGTCTTATTTCCAAATATTTAGAAAATGTTTTTATAAGCCATCCTTGGGTCTAGGGAGATGGCTCAGTGGTTAAGAGCATAGACTGGTCTTGTAGAGGACCTAGGTTCAGTTCTCAGCAACCACATGGCAATTTATAACCACCTAGAACTCCAATTCTAGAAAATCCAACACCCTTTTCTGGCCTCTGTGGTCACTAGACATGCTACATACATGCAGGCAAATACTCTTACACATGAAATAAAAATATTTTAAAAAATTCTTAACTCTGAGGCATTATAGAAATAAGTAGTACGTCTAGCTTGTCTCAGACTCAGCCTTCAGATGGCCCATTAACCATGAAAATAAGTTTCTCTGAGAATAATTACCCTGCTGTGAAATAGCAGCTGCAAGTCATCCCTGAGGGTACCAGCTATTGGCTGGCATTAAACCCCTCAAAACGCAAGTGCCAATATTACAAATAGAGGGTGAAAAAGTTCATCTGTGTGGATAATGACTGCAGAACTGTGGCTTACAACTTCACCATCACCAGGAATTAAAATTGCCTGTATCCAAGTAATGAAAGCCCTTCCTTCTTTCTAATACTCTGAAGTTCTCAGAGATCAAATTGCTAAGCAAACTAAGGTTTTGGCAGGTGAGAGACATTTTTTTTCTTCTTTCCTGCCAGGAAATCCATGTTGCTAAAGAAAATTAAATTAAGTTTGATTTGCATATTCAAAGTTGAAATGTTTTTTGAACTGAAACTGACAGTTATGGCAAAGGCCTTCCAATTTCAGATCGAAGGAGAAAAACACCAAACACATTGGTGAGATTCAGAAGGTAAAATATGTTTGAAGAATTATAGCTTATTTTAAGGATATTTGTGTCAAACTAGAAGTGTCCCAAGCACCTCAGAGCCTATCTCCAGAAAAATTACTGTAACTGGTTAAATTCCTGTTTAAAAACCATTTAAAGTTCCTATAAAAGGACTACCTGGTCCTTGCTGCTAGGGCAGTCCCCTAGTTGGTCTGCTCCCGTGAAGACTCCATATCCCAATCCATCCTAGAGGACCCAGTGCACTCAGAGCAGTTGGTAAGAACCCTTGCATCCCCACCTCTGAGTCCCAGAGCTGCTGCTGGAAGCCCTACCGAATACCACTCCCCTTTCTTCTGTCCCTTCCACCACTTCTGCCTTGTCTTTGCTGCTGGGGCAGACTCCTAATTGGTCTGCTCCCGTGAAGACTCCATATCCCAATCCATCCTAGAGGACCCAGTGCACTCAGAGCAGTTGGTAAGAACCCTTGCATCCCCACCTCTGAGTCCCAGAGCTGCTGCTGGAAGCCCTACCGAATACCACTCCCCTTTCTTCTGTCCCTTCCACCACTTCTGCCTTGTCTTTGCTGCTGGGGCAGACTCCTAATTGGTCTGCTCCCGTGAAGACTCCATATCCCAATCCATCCTAGAGGACCCAGTGCACTCAGAGCAGTTGGTAAGAACCCTTGCATCCCCACCTCTGAGTCCCAGAGCTGCTGCTGGAAGCCCTACCGAATACCACTCCCCTTTCTTCTGTCCCTTCCACCACTTCTGCCTTGTCTTTGCTGCTGGGGCAGACTCCTAATTGGTCTGCTCCCGTGAAGACAGCATATACAGATCCATCCTAGAGGACCTGCTGCACTAAGAGTAGATGAGGATCAGCTGCACTCAGTGCAGTTGGACAACAGCTTGACTGCTCCATGGAAGACCCAACAGTCTGAAGGACTCCCACGAGACACAAGATCTACTACAGCCAGGGCAATAGATCAGCAGCTTCTCTGCCCCTGTGAAGAGCCCCGAGATGGAAGGCCCCACATGTGGTCTGATACAGCCAGGGCTGCAAGCCTACCAGGAGACCTGAAGCAACCCAGGACAAAAGAGGCAGACTCCATACAGTCACCCAGATCAACAAACACCAGGGATTATCCAGATGGTGAAAGGCAAGCACGAGACCATAAGCAACAGAAGTCAAAATACATGGGCATCATCAGAGCCCAGTTCTCCCACCACAGCAAGCCCTGAATAAAGCAACACACCTGAAAATCAGGAAGGTGACCTAAAACCCTATCTCATGAAGATAATAGAGTCTATTAAGGAGGATATAAATAACTCACTGAAAGACAGGAAAACACAGGTAAACAGGTAAAGGAATTGAATAAAGCTATCCAAGGCCTAAAAGTGGAAGTAGAAACAATAAAGAAAACACAAATGGAGGTAAACCTAGAAATGGAAAACCTAGGAAAGAAGGTCAGGAATTAGAGATGTAAGGATTACCAACAGAATACAAGAGATAGAAGAGAGAATCTCAGGTGTAGAAGATACCATAGAAGAGACTGACACAACTGTCAAAGAAAATTCAAAACATAAAAAACTCCTAACCCAAAGCATCCAGGAAATTCAGGACACAATGAAAAGACCAAATCTAAAGATAATTGGAATAGAGGAGAATGAAAATTCCCAGCTCAAAGGACCTGAAAATGTCTTCAACTAAATCATAGAAGGAAACTTCCCCAACCTAAAGAAAGAGATAGGCATAAAGGTACAAGAAGCCTATAGAACACCAAATAAATGGAACCAGAAAAGAAAATCTTCTCATCACATAATTATCAAAACACTAAGTGCACAGATCAAAGAAAGAATATTAAAAGCTGCAAGGGAAAAAGACCAAGCAACATACAAAGGTAGGCCTATCAGAACTATACCAGACTTCTCAACAGAGACTATGAAAGCCAGAAGAGCCTGGTCATAGGTCATAGAGACTCTAAGAAAACAGAAATGCCAGCCCAGGCTACTATATAAAACAAACAAACAAAAAACAAACAAACAAACAAAAAACCACCTCTCAATCAACATAGATGGAGAAACCAAAATACTGCAGGACAAAACCAAATTCAAACAGTTATCTATCTACCAACCCAGCCCTACATAGTATCTTGGAAGGAAAACTCCAACACAAGAAAGATACCTGCACCAAAGAAAGGACAAGATATTAAGCATCTCACAACAAAGTAAAAAGCAGAGCCACAGCATATAAAGCCACCTACAAAACCAAACATGTCAGGAACCAACAGTCATCCTACAGTCATCTCTCTTTAATATTTCTCAATATTAATGGACACAACTCACCTATAAAAAGACATGAGCTAACAGACTGGATATGTAAGCAAGATCCAGCATTTTGCTGCATACAAGAAACACACCTCAAGAACAAAGACAGGCACTATCTCAGAGTAAAAGGATTGAAAAAGGTCTTCCAAGCAAATGGTCCCAGGAAACAAGCAGGAGTTGCCATCCTAATATCCAATAAAATAGACTTCCAACCAAAAGTTACCAAGTGTGATGAAAATTGACACTTCATATTCATCAAGGGGAAAATCCACCAAGAGAAAGTTTCAATTCTGAACATCTATGCCCCAAATGCAAGAGCACCCACATTCATAAAAGAAACTTTACTAAAACTCAAAACACACATTGAACCACATGCAATAATAGTGGGATTTCAACACCCCACTTTTACACCAATGGACAGGTCACTGAAACAGAAACTAAACAGACACAGTGAAACTAAGAGAGGTTGTGAACCAAATGGATTTAACAGATATCTACAAATCATTTCACCCTAAAACAAAAGAATATACCTTCTTCTTAGCACCTCCATGATATCTTTTCCAAAATCGACTATATAATTGGTCATAAAAAAAAACCCTCAACAGATACAAGAAGACTGAAATAATACCATGCATCCTATCAGATCACCATGCTGGTCTCCAATATCAGCAAAACCTACAGAAAGCCCACATACATGTGGAAACTGAACAACTCTTTACTCAATGATGACTTGGTCAGGGAAGAAATAAAGAAAGAAATTAAAGACTTTCTGGAATTTAATGAAAATGTTGACACATCATACCCAAACTTACGGGACACAATGAAAGCAGTGCTAAGAGGAAAGTTCATAGCACTAAGTACCCTAGTAAGGAAACTGGAGAGATCTGACACTAACAAAAACACAAAGAGTATTTCAGACCAATCTTGCCTATGAATATCGATGCAAAAATACTCAATAAAATCCTCACAAACCGAATCCAAGAACTCTCAAACACTGGACCACCAAACAGAGAGCATACACCAGCTGATAGGAGGCCCACAACACTAATACAGCAGAGGACTTCTGGGTCTGTGTTCATTCAGCGATGATGCACCTAACCCTCAAGAGACTGGATGCCCCAGGGACTTTAGAGGTCAGGTAGGGTGGGGGTTGGTGGCATCCACATGGAGACAGGAGGGTCGGGAGATGGTGTGGGATGTAGAGCAGATGGAGGATGGATGGGGGGGGCAGGGAATGGAATATAAAGTGTAAAAGATAAATTAAAAATAAATACAAACAAACAAAAAAAGTTCCTGTAAAAGGACCTCAGGGTATATAACAAATGGAAAACCACTGTTCAGGAAACTTCACTAAATAATGATAAGAAAAGTAAAATTATGGAGCATCTGAGCCATAATTTGTTTAGCCTCAAGTGGCAGAAATTATATTCACAGTAGCCAAAAAGATGGGATTCTTTCCAGCCGAGTCTAAAATGATGCCATGTCTTGGTGTTGTAGGTGCTCTATTCCTATCAAGTGTGATCAAAAGGATTAGGGCTTCCATTTTCCTCCCAGAACTTTTTTATAGGACAGAAACTCTATCCTAGGAGGCAGCAACTGCAAGGACAACAAACAATGACCCGATAACAACTACACTCAATGTTCGGAATGGTTTTTGCCCCTGATCATTAAGAAGGTGAAGATTTCATAACAGGAAATGCAAACTCAAAAGACCCAGGGCTGCCACCTCTGCCCCTTATATCATAGAACAAAATATTAACACAAGCAAAGTTACTGCCCCCATTGCCTGCTCCAGAGAATCAGTATAGTGTAGTGCCTGAGGAAGAAGCGGCAGTAAGCACAGATTTGTAGCTCTCAGCAGCGAGCTGACTATGTGTAATGCAGCATGGGGAATTTTCAAGTCTATGGGCAATGTGAAAAAAGAGAGACTGATGGTAAACAGCTAAGAGGAGCCTGGCAAGTTAGATCGGCTATACATTTTTCAGAGTAAACTACAGAAAAAGACAGCGAAAAGGAGTTTTCCTGATGTTAGGGCAGGCTTTGAGAACGTGACTTGAGGCTGAGGGCAGAGGGAGATGATGGTAGGGGTGGAGAATTTTCAAGAGAAATAAATCAAGAGTGATGGTTAAAATTTTACAACAGAAGGAACTTTGGGGCTCAGAGTGTTCCAAATACTCATCAGAGTTTGCAAACAGCAATGACCAAGACAAGTTTTAAATCGCCCTTCAGCAGTGAAGGTTCTGTTCCCAGGAAGTGGAAAAGCACCTACTGTGAGAGCTGCCCAGGACTTCTGCCAGTTAGTAGCCTAGTGGCAGGGGTGGTCTGCTGGGTGGCTTACTTAGTTCACATGCTTTCCGTCATCTTGGTTTAGTACTGCATTTTGTTCCTGTGGACAGCACATTAGACTTTCTTCCCTGGTAAATCAGATTGACTGAGATCGTCTCTTGGCCTTCACATATCAACATCAGTTATGAGGATGATTTCCCTGCCTTCATTAGTGGACAGCTTGTAAATAGTACCTGGTAAAGTAGTTGTCTCTGGTTGTATAATTTGATTTCAGGTTTTTAGAGAAAAGGCCCCAAGTGATTCTGATATTTACAAAGCACTTATAAAACCCTGTACATGGACAGTTCATGTTCTTCATAGTTTATCAAAAGACACACAAAAAATACTTATTAGAGAGTAAATGTGTGTGTGTACATGTGTGTATGCATATGTGTATGGAAATAACATAAACTGTGGCATAAAGAATGGAGTGCATAGACCTACAGTTCAAGCAGGTAGTGGCAGAGTCTTAGGTGCGAAGATTTCAGATGTAAAGGCTTCAGCTCCTGCTACTTTTCTGGGTTTTTTTTTGTGTGTCAAGAACAGAGTGAGAAAAGCTGTTTTAGTTGTTTGTGGTAGGTGGAAATATTTTTTGCTTAATCTTTTTTTTTCCAATTTTTTATTAGATATTTTCTTCATTTACATTACATTTCACCACACTACATTCATTACATTACATTTACATTTACATTTCAAATGCTATCCTGAAAGTACCCTAAACTCTCTCCCCCCACCCTGCTCCCCTACCCACCCACTCCCCCTTCTTGGCCCTGGTGTTTCCCTGTACCGGGGCATATAAAGTTTGCAAGACCAAGGGGCCTCTCTTCCCAATGATGGCCGACTAGGCCATCTTCTGCTACATATGCAGCTAGAGACACAAGCTCAAGGGGTACTGATTACTTCATATTGTTGTTCCACCTACAGGGTTGCAGACCCCTTAAGGTCCTTGGGTACTTTCTCTAGCTCCTCCATTGGGTGCCCTGTGTTCCATCCAATAGCTGNCTGTGAGCATCCACTTCTGTGTTTGCCAAGCACTGGCATAGCCTCACGAGAGACAGCTATATCAGGGTTCTGTCAGTAAAATCTTGCTGGCATGTGCAATAGTGTCTATGTTTGGTGGATTTCTTAGTGACCAGACTTCAATTTTTAAGAATGTATTGACTTATTAAGTACAAGTATTTTCATTTTGAGAGAAAGTCAAGAGACTCTGGATTGTTCACATGTTAAAAATTTGCTCACCTTCAGAGCAAAGGGTACATCCTCATATTTCCATCCATTTCATTTATTCAATACAGTAAACAGTGTAACTTGAGAGTAATGGTCTAGTATTAGTTCTTGGTTGTAGTAGTCATTTGACTATTGATCATCTGAATCAATTACAATATTCATGTGAACAATCCAGAAGTATAGAATATAAAACAACACAAAGATTCAGCATGTTGTATTCATATATAGCACATATATAGCAGATATAATCAAAGTAAAAGAAGCCATTAGCTAGTGTGGGGGCCCTGAAGTGGTTTGAAGGATGGTTTGTTGAGAGGAGGAAGTGATATAATTCTATTTCAATTACAAACATAAAAATATATTTTAGACCTATCAGCTAATAGGGGAGACTAACCACTGGGTGCAACACCCACACAGCAAGATTCATTAGAAACATGACCGGGACAGCAAAGGGGAAGATAGTTTGAGCGCTCAGATGGAAGAGTCATTTGTGGGGAGATTAAAATAAGTGCCCCTGCCCAAGCCTGTGTCCTTGAAGGAGCCATATTAAAAGTAGCACAATATAAAGACAGAGACTTCATTGTAGTCCAACCAAGTCACAAAGCTAACATGAATGGTACAAAACCAGCAGGCCCAGGGGTGGGAAGGAAATCAATAAACACGGTTGCAGTAATAAACTACCTTAAATGTCCTTTTTTTTTTTTTTTCAGGAAAACACAGAAAACATGAAAAGAAATAGAACAGGGTAAATCATAATACAGGGAACAGCAGGCAGTATTATCTACTTTTGAAAGCAACCAACACTGAAAGTAGAAGACAATGACTTTTAAAAAGCCATTATAAATAAGTTGAAAGAACTAAGGAAATCCATGTTTCACAATGAAAAAGGAGGGACTACTGGAGATGAGAGGGTAGAAAGCAGGAAGCAGAGAGAAGAGAAAATGGGAGCAGGAGGACTGACAAAGACAAATCATGTCTCAAAAGACCATAGTGAAACATTTTCTATGTTAATTAAAGATAAACAAGTAGGGCCAGCCAGATGGCACAGTAGGGAAAGCTGCTTCCTCAAAGCACTGATAGCTTGAGTTCAATCCTAGGACCTGCAGGGTGGAAAGAGAGAACCAACTCTTACACCTTGTCCTCTGACCTCCCCACAGGTGCTACAACATAGACACCCACATACATGCAAAGCAAATAAATGAAAAAAAAAACGGTTAAAAACCACAAAAGAGAATTAAGTAAAACCAAAATGGCATGATAATAATGTCTCAAAGAGAGTATCTATGAACAGAAATTATTGTACAACAATAAAAAGAACTAAATTCTAGCCTCTATATGCATTTATACCTGCACACACAAATCCTTACAAAGACAAGGCATAAAATCTTGAAAGCAACAAGGAAAAGTGTCATAGATAAAGGAATTCCAATAAAACAATCTCTAACTTCTTATGAGAAACAATGAAGGCAGTGGGATGACATGCCGTGTACTTGGGCAGGGGTAAGGGGTGAGGCTAGTAAGATCATTTATAGGTACAGGCACATCTATAATCCCAGCACTTAAGAGGCAGAAGCAGAAGCATTGCGCATTCAAGGCTACCCTGGGACACCCAACTAGTTCAAGGCCAAATTGAATTCCTTAGCTTAACCAAATCTCAAAGAACCAAGAACTAAGGAAATTGCTCAATGGTAGACTGTTTCCCCTATTATATACAAGGCCCCAAGTTTGATCTTTAAGCACTGTAAAAATAAAATATTGTGTGACTGCTAATTTCTTGTATTGCTTAAACATCTAATGTAAAAATACAATGTATTTGACAATAATAAAAACAAAAAATACAGGTAGGAATAATGTTGAACTGGAATAAAGAAGACACCAAATGATGCCTGAATCCACAAATGAAAAGAAGCAAAATTATCAAACATAAAGATCAATACTTCCTCCTATCACACACATATGCACATACATATGTAATTTTCTTTTCTTATCAGTTTCATTTAAAAGATATAATTAAGCCAGATATGGTGGTTCACTTCTATAATCCCAGCACCCAGGACGACAAAGCAGGAAAATTGCTGTGAATTTGGGCCACATAGCAAATTCCAGGTTAGCCTGAGCAATGGCAAAACAAAAGACAATCATCAAAACAAAAATCTTTATAAATATCACAATTAAATAGTCCCAGGCCTCTGTAACATGGAGGCAGATTAAAGGCACAAGAACAATTCTATTTATATAGACTTTGGAGACAAACATCTCTGCTGAAATCCTGTTTGCCTTATGCCTTCAGCAAACCTATCTTTCCAAATAGCATAGGAGTAAACTTAGCTCTACTCCTGCTGAAATCCTAATAATGTGTGAAAACAGCATTTGGACAAGCAGGATGTGTGCTGTGACAGGTTCTTGCTCAAGAAGGCAGAGCCAATAGTGGCAGGGACCGATGAAGGCTTCCCTGCAGCTAGGAGAGGAGCTGAGTTGGGAACAAATGTTTAGCCACCTTTAGAGAAAAATGAAGAGAAAGCGAGGAAATGCATGAACTCTGAAGTCAGCTCGGTGAGTTTAATAAACAGGACTGGAAAGACAGCAGGAATCTTAACACTTGGGAAGGTAAAAATACTTCCTTTGAGAAAATCTTTCAGAAACCATCCCAAAGTTTAAGAAAATTGTCAGAGAGAAATTGGGACTAATGACTGCATTTTAAAAGTAATTCCTAAACTCCAAATGAAAGCAGCTTTAAGAATGCACTGTTGTTCTTAAGAAGAGAAGAGTCCGCCCCACACAACTTCAAAGGACTGAACACATTCAGACTTTTATGGGTGGACATAAAAGAAATTAAAAGGAAAAACAATGATTAGCATAGCATATATCCCATAATGAATTAGGATCAGCCATTTTGAATGGTTATAGTTATAAATGGAAAAATCTCAAGAACTTTAACAAAGACAGCTTGGTTTACTCCATGGAGAAGTATCATAACTAGTATCCTTGCCACATTGATAATAAACCTTATTCGAGATACTCTGAATATTTCTGAAAACTAGATTATTGTAGAGTGAGTGAGGTCAGGAGGCCGAGGAAAAGACCATTGGTCTCTGATACTGAGGAGTATCAGAGTAGAGGAATCTATCCCCTCAAGATTTTACTTCCTACTAATGGCTTCAGTCCCCTTCAGCTCCCTGGGTATTTCTCTGGCTCCTTCATTGGGGACCTTGTGCTCCGTCCAATGGATGACTGTGAGCATCCATGTCTGTATTTGCCAGGCACTGGCAGAGCCTCACAGGAGACAGCTATATCAGGCTCCTATCAGCAGGCTCTTGTTGGCATCTGCCTAGTGTCTGGGTTTGGTGGTTGTTTATGGGATGGATCCCCAAGTGGGGCAGTTTCTGGATGGACATTCCTTCAGGCTCTGCTCCGAACTTTCAATATGAACTAACCAGTACCCCCAGAGCTCCCTGGGACTAAACCACCAAAGAAAACACATGGTGGAACTTGTGGCTTTACCTATATATGTAGCAGAGGATGGCCTAGTTGGTCATCAATGGGAGGAGAGGCCCTTGGTCATGTGAAGGCTCTATGCCCCAGTATAGGGGAATGGCAGGACCAGGAATGGGAGTGGGTGGGTTGGGGAGTGGGAGGTGGGGGGATTTTCAGAGGGAAAACTAGGAAAGGGGATAACATTTGAAATGTAAATAAAGAAAATATCTAATAAAAATAAATAAAATAACAAAAAATGAAGATTTTACTTCCTAGCCTAGCAAGTAGAATTTTCCAAAACTATTTCCATAGTAAATATCAAACTGTGAAGAGACTGTCTTATACTATCACTAGGTTAAATAACAGATGATTTTCATAAGCACAAATTACAAAATTTACATAACCTTAAATGCCTACCTAATATACAATTTTCTTACTGTGCTACTTCCAGTTTGATTTTTTTAAAAAAATTAAGTTTCACTTTAAGATGAATATATTTGCAAATGACATCTTTGTACTGTGGTCTTTTCCTAAAGATAGCTTCCCAGTGGCAAAATTAGCAGAAGACTATTAAGGGTTTTTCTTTGAGTAGGTATGTAGCTAAGGTACCAATAGAAGTTTATCTATCAACAGAGAAGGATGTGAGAATTTCATCACCATTTCAGCTGAAGCAGACCATGGGTTTTTTTTTTCTGAAGTCAGGTGAATAAGAAACACATTAATACTGAAAAAGGGAAGTCTCCCTGCATTTCAAGCACAGCAATTTGAAAATTCAAAGGGCTAAGGATTAAGTAAAGCTCCACTCAATATAGATGGATGATTCTGGAAAGTGTACTTAGCTATTTGAAACTTATTTGTTTTTTAAATGGGGACAATAATAGTGTCAACTTCAACAGGTAGGAGGTAGCGTTAATATGGGCATTTTGTGGCATGCTTTGTGGGCATTAGAAAATCATAATGGCTCTGAACCTGACTAGGAATTTTGAACCAGGGGAGCCATTAATTCTTGAAGTTCTTCAAACATGAATGATACAAATNCATCTTTGTTATCATGTGCCTTCAACTGAAATGTAACACATCATTAGGAATGTAGGTAAATTGCTTTAGTACTATTAGCAAAACCAAATGCTTTGTCACTAATAGAAATAATGGACTTTTACCTGTCATAGTGCCTATAGAGATCTCAAAAATAACATTATGCCCATNGTTACTACAAAATTATGACTGTTCTAGATCTGCCATTTAATTGTACTTAATACATTAGTAAAATAGCTTGGAGATTACTGTGTATACCCTTTTGAATGAACTTGACTGTAATTCAATATAATTGGTTTTCTTTATAAGCTTTGTGTCTAAGAATATTAAAACATATTCTCAAAATCCAAAGGTTATAGACTCCTGCAGCCTGAAACAGAGGGGCATATTACTCCTTGTGGGCTAAGAACTACTACTCATAACTATTTACAAACGCATCACACAGAATGTCTTAGCTGTGGCCCTGGGATTCACAGATCAAGTTTTCTCTGATTGCTGAGATACAGCTCATTTGGAAGCAGTTGCCTGGACTCTTCAAGAGAGCCTCAGAAAGCAGAGCATGTTGGGGGTTTCCACTCTGTTATCCCCCACCCCCTATTCAAATTTCATTTGTGTTGTGATAAAATATCCTGAAAAAAAGCAACTTAAAGGGAGAAGGAGTTTGTTCAGATTACAATTCCAGGTTACAGCCCATGATTGCGGGGAAGTCAAGGCAGGAACTTGAAGCAGCTGGTCACATCCACAGTTAAGAGCAGAGTGGAATTTATGTGTACATGCTTAGTGCTTAGCCCCCTTATATCCCAAGGTCCTGCCCATGAAACAGGGTGCCATCTGCATTCAGGGTAGACTGTCTCATCTCAATGAGCCAAACTAAGAAAAATGTCTCATAGGAAATGTCCACAGGCTAACACAGACAGAGGGTTGTTCACTGAGACTCTTCCCTGCTTGATTTTAGGTTGTGTCAAATTCAGAATATATTAGTGTATATAGACGGGCTTCACTGTGCCATAGCATGTGTGGTGGTCAGGACACAACATGCTATAGTAGGATCTCTCCTTCTGCTATGTGGATTCTAGGAACTGAATTTGGTACCAACTGCCTTTACCTGATGAGCCATTTTTGCTGGCCCAAGTTCACAATTAAACCATCACACCCACTGTATTCAATCATGACTAATCAAGGACTGCTAGGATTGCTCCTCAGCTGTTTCTGCTACAAATGTTTCAGGCAAAGTGGCCAATGGTCCAAGCCTAAAAGGGAAACACACATTGGTGGTATGAATAGGTACAGCCCCCGTAAGACTCATGTGTTTGAGTGCTTGGCCCATAAAGTGGCAGTATTAGGAGGTGTGACCTTATTGGAAGAAGTGTATCACAGTAGGGGTGGGCTCCTATGCTCAAGATATACCCAATGTGGTGCAGTTTCCTTCTACTGCCTGCAGATAAAGGTGTAGACTTTCTGCTCCTCCAGCACCATGTCTGTCTGCATGCTGTAATGCTTCCCACCATAATGATAACAGACTAAACCTCTGAAACTGTAAGACAGCCCCAATTAAATGTTGTCGTTTATAAGAGTTATCTTGGTCATGGTATCTCATCACAGCAGGAAAACCCAAACTAAGACACAAACCAATGGCTCCCATTATACCAGCACCTACTTTTATTTACAGCTAGCAGCAGGTAGCAAAACTAGTTGTCAGCAACACAGGGTTTATGAATGAATTCCTTGGAGAAAATACAATATGTATGAGTTAACTTTATAATGAATGACTTTTACATTTGACCTTCCAGAAAAAAATTATGTTGACACAACTATTTATTAAAGTCAGAAGAGGAAAAAACTCTTTAGGGGCAGATAAACGGTGATCTAGTGAATCCAAAACTCAGTACTGAGTTTTGAGTACTTGCAGATAAATGCTAACAGAATATGAAACTTAAAAGACTCACATCTTAAAATGCAAGTGGAAAAAAACCCAGAAGATTAAGAAAATTTAGCAAATTAAGGAATATGTTGAAATACATTTTAAAAATTATTTAATATGACCTTATATGACATGGTCAATCTACTGAGGAAGAAAGTCCAACTTGATTAACAATCCAAAAATAATTACAAGGTTTATTTAAGCTTCATAAACATTGTTGTCTACCCATTTAGAAAACATTCAAGTGAACACAATATGTTCTCTAGAAAAATGCAAGCTGGTCCTATTTTTTTCCAGATCAATGCAAAGGGTACTCTACAATTTTACTCTTCTTGTATATGGTCAAAAGAGGATCAAATGCACATAAGATACAAAGAACTTCAATAGGATAATTGTGAAATTGTGCCACTTGAAGGTAAATGAAAATCTATTTTATTTTAGAGCTAGCACAACACTCAGAAGTTAGCCAGTTAATTGATTGATTATTTTATAGATGAGGAAACCTAAACACAGCAATATTCAGAAGGCAGAGTTTGTATGGGACTGGTCCTCTCTCTCAATGCTATCACCTACTACTCAGCTGTTTCTCCTCTAAAATAATTCAGGGCCAAAACACACGGAAGAGTGCCCCCCCCTCGCCGGATTTAATCTGAGTTGTCCCGTAGTAATTAAAATCATGTCGCCAATTAAAACTGATCGTCGCTATGTAGAAAGTAAAATTACTCATTCTCCATCTATCTGTGGGGTTGTAGCCTTGCTTGAAATTGAATCTTTACTAAAACAAGAACAAATCTTTACTTGAACTCAGATAGACCAAAAGACATGGTAAAGAAAAGAGCAATTTAACTTTTTTTTTTAACCAAAGTGTCCTTCAAACACTATATATTAAGCATACTTGTTGTCAACTCTTTAGAATGTGGAGTATCCTGGGAGAGAGCCTGCTGAGGGATTATCTTGATTGCACTGAGGTGAGAAGACCTGCTCACCTTTGGTGACATTTTTTGGATGAGTGCCTGGACTGCGTAAATGGAGAAAGGGAGCTGAATGGTAGGTAGCACTGATATGTCTCTCTCTTTCCTGACCGTGGATGCAATGTGGCCAGCTTCTTCCCTGCAATAACAGACTGCACCCTCAAACCCTGGGCCAAAACACACCCTTTCTCTCTTAAGTTGTATTTGTCAGAGTATTTTAGCACAGCAAAGGAAAAGAGACAAAGATCTCCAAAGCCATGGCAAACTTTAAAAGTGGGAGGGCAAAACTAGGACCACTTGACCATGAGCTTAACAATACCCATCTGCTGGAGAAGATATCCAGAACGTAAAACAATGCTCCCAATATTGGTCCTCAAAGAATTTTTAATTCATTGGGATTATAAATATATCCACTTAAACAGGAACAATGCATTTCTCTAAAATCTTACTTTCCAGAAAAAAAAATTACCTAGTGCAAAGGTCAAAAACCAGATTAGTTTTTAATAAAATGGTACTTTTTAATAATGTGATTCCAGCTTGGAAATTTAACTCTTTTTTATACAGTTTGAACTCTAACATTAGGACATACCAAGTCTAGTGTTCTTTCAATAATTTCTTCTATAAACATACAATAGAACATACCACCAAATAATTCTCCTGAGATATAGAGACAGTGTAGTGTCTTTCTTCTCTGTTAAAGTTATGTAGCTTTCAGGTAATAAACCCTCAATTGAATTGACAAAAATATGCTAAGCCTGGGGAATGCATTCCTCACTACTGAAGTACTTGACTTCTCTACTTCTGGTTTTTTCTCCAATTTAATGCTTAGAATGCAGTGCACACCCAGGAGCATTATCCAGATCCCCACCAGCTGAGAGCTCTTCAGCAGACCAGCTGTGCTGTCAGATCCTTCTGGAACTTTTGTCAGTGACCCAAGGTTACACTCCTTCCAGGGATGTAAGAATACAAAAGTGTTGAAACCGGGGCATCTCATGACAACCGAGGAGAACACAGAAAAGCCCTTCCAAACTCAGACCTCCGAAGGAAGCTGGCTACCGCTATCAGCATCACTGGGCCCGCACCATAGCTCCACTCATTTCTTTGCCCAATTTGTCTTCATTGCCTCCTCTTGCCCAGTGTGGACCACATGGGCATTTCTTAATGAGCCTCTTGGTCCCTAAACTGAGTCTTAGACTCTGCTTCCAGTAATTCATATAAATTAACCCATGAGAAGGAAAATTAAAACAAAAGAAGTTACAGAATACCTTTAGATTATGCACACTAGTGACAAAGTACCAGGAAGCTCCAAGAAAATGAATACATGTCTAAATAAACACTTGTACTTGGATGTTCACAGCAGTATTGCTCAAAGCCAAAAAGTAGAAACAATATAAGTGTGTATTACTGAGGAATAGAGAGAAAGATGTGGAATATCCACACAGTGGAATGCTATACATCAACAACAAAAAAGAATTAAACTGTGAGTGCAGTCACATCATAGATGAATTTTTAAATAATCATGCTAAATGAAAGAAAGGCACAAAAGAATACATAATATTCAGTCCATCTATATGAAAAGGCATAAAATATGCAGAGATTAACAGTTGCTTGAGGCTGAGGGAAAGAATACGGATTGTCTGCAAGTGGGCAGCTTGGGAAGTGATGTAAATAGTCCAATATTGGATCAGTGCAATGGCTGAACAACTCTATAATTTATTAAAAACCACTAAGACAGACAGTGATGCTTAGGACAAGTGGAATTTATGCTGTGTATATTATATCTAAGTAAAGCATAAAAAGAAAACCAAGGGCATGAGAATGCAAGCATTAGCCAATAAGGGGGTGAACACGAATTGTCCCAAAGACCAAAGGAGCCCAGAACAACTGAGGATGTTACAGTCTGAAGACTATGAATGGGCTTATCATCCTTCAAATCCCTACCAAGCACTGCTCCTGAAAATGAAGACAAATGTGCCTACGTCTTTCATGTCAACTTGAATGTAATACATTTTCAGACATAATTCTAGAAGCAACAAACCTCTCCCTGAAGACCTCAAAACAGCTTGATTTTTATTTATATACACATTATTTTAAACATGACAACATGTCTGCACGCTCATAGTTTGGCATTTAGTTTGTACCTGATTTATAGAGCTCACTAGTTATGACTACAGTGGTAGTGGGGGAGGGGTGTATGTATGTTTAATCTTTCCAAAATTATCTCATTCCAACAATTCTATCAGTTTCTCTCTTATAACCTCTGATGTCAGATGACTGAAGTACCCAATTCACAGACAGAAGATAACTGAGCAAACCCTTCTTAAAATTCAACCAATTTATTTTGACATTCTGTTTTAATGTTTAATCAACATTTCCTGCAAGCTGTCCACTCTGCTGATGTAAACCATTCCACTTTGCCTTATTTCTATCCCATCTGGAGTGGAAAAATTAACTCACTTTTATCACCAGAAAGAGGATAATATGGAAGGGTGAACATGGATACAAGCACTCCCACATTTATTATTTATTATTTATTTATTTCCTTCGGATCCTTCCTACTTGATGCTATTTTGTTTCCTTCACGTTCCCTCGATTGGAAATTATGTGATTTTCTTAATTCTTCTGAATGCTCTGACACTTTATACCTTCTCAATCATTAGAATTCTGGGCACTGGATTCTAATGAAATGCCAACTATAGCAGAAGTAGTTGTTGCCAAATCCTCTAGAATAGGTCATTCCCAAACAAGCAAACCACACTGGAAGAATGAGGCTAAGATATACTTAGAATTACTACAAATGTCAAGAGAATTCCTGGGTGGTTAGGAGGGTATGGCAGAAAGGCACGTGTATTCTCATTTCTTTTCTGAAGAGGAACTCCAAAGTACTTTCATGTCTTATTTTCTAAAAATACATGTTTTCAAATCTATATTCAAATGGTAATCACTTTGTTTCTAAAATGTCATCCTTTGGTGTCGGAGGAAGGTTCATTTCATGTAGGGAATTCTGTGGGAATCCTGAGTATCTGAGCGGCTCAGTGGGACTCTTTGAAGAGATAGTCACATAAAGCTCCCACTCTCCTAAAGAGGGTGCCCTGCTGAGAACCTCATCTCCTGGGCCCTTTCTACCACACCTCTGGAGGAATTCCAAGTGAGATAGAGAAAGTGACACCAAAGCCTTTCCTTCTAGAAGGGCTGGTGGGAAAGAAGCCTTGACCCAAGGGCGTATTCCTGAGTCTGGGTTACAGTTTCTCAAACCAGAATGACAGATTTCTGAAGTGGTGGGAAGCAACTTGTTGTATCCTCAACAGGTAGGGCTAGAGAGATGGTTCATCAGTTAAAAGCAGCGATTGCTTTTTAAAGGACCAATTCCCAGCACCCACATGGCAACTCACAACCATGTGTAATTCCAGTTCTGAAGGATTGATGCCCTCTTCTGGACTCACTGGACAGTGCATGGTACACAAATAGACATGCAGGCAAAACAACCATATACATAAAATAACATTTTGTTTTGGTTTTTGAGACAGGGTTTGTCTGGGTAGCTTTGGCCATTCTGGAACTTGCTCTGTAAACCAAACTGGCCTCTAGAATTAAAGGTATACAACGCCACTGCCAGGCTAAAAAATTTTTTTAATGTAGGGTAATTTTGGGACAATTTCTGAGGAGGTGATCTGTTGAAATGTTTTTAAGGTGACAGTTTCATTAACCCATTCAAAGCAACATGGTAATGAAATGATACAAGTACAGGAATTTGTTTGATGCAAATTTGGGGACTTAAGGAGGAAACAGGTAGCAACAGAAATGGAATGCCATCCTGCTTCCTTTCGATTTGTATCAGAGAACATCAGACTTGGCCCCCTATGAGCTGGTGTACAAGTTCACATTCCTCCATTTCAAAAAAAAAAAAAGACTTGTTGACTCCAGGAGGACTGACTCAACTCAGAAACACCCAGATTATACCACATACTGGCCTGCCCCGACCTCTTGCCCACTGCCTAAATGACTGAGTGGGTCCCACACTACCAATTGAGTTGTGAGGCAAGTGGTTGCTAGTTGTTTCTTTAGAATCGAAATCAGCAGGCATGAGTTAGAAACTCACCTGTGTGGTCTGCTAAGATGGTTCAGCACATGCTCCACTATGTTCATAGCAGCCTTATTTATAATAGCCAGAAGCTGGAAAGAACCCAGATGTCCCTCAACAGAGGAATGGATACAGAAACTGTGGTACATTTACACAATGGAGTACTACTCAGCAATTAAGAACAACGAATTTATGAAATTCTTAGGCAAATGGATGTATCTGGAGGATATCATCCTGAGTGTGGTAACTCAATCACAAAAGAACACATGATATGCACTCACTGATAAGTGGATATTAACCCAGAAACATAGAATACCCAAGATACAACTTGCAAAACACATGAAACAGAAGAAGGAAGACCAAAGCGTGGATACTTCATTCCTTCTTAGAAGGGGGAACAAAATACCCATGGGAGGAGTTACAGAGACAAAGTGTGAAGCAGAGCCTGAAGGAATGACTATGCAGAGACTGCCTCACCTGGGGATCCATCCCATAAACAACCACCCAAACCAGACACTATTGTGAATGCCAACAAGAGCTTGCTGACAGGAGCCTGATATAGCTGTCTCCTGAGAGGCTCTGCCATTGCCTGACAAATACAGAAGTGAATGCTCACAACCATACATTGGACAGAGCACAGGATCTGCAAAAAAGGAGCTAGAGAAAGTACCCAAGGATCTGAAGGGGTTTGCATCCCCCTAGGAGGAACAACAATATGAACTAACCAGTACCCCCAGAGCTCCCTGGGACTAAACCACCAACCAAAGAAAACACATAGAGGGATGCATGGCTCTAGCTGAATATGTAGCAGAGAATGGCCTAGTCGATCATCAATGGGAGGAGAGGCCCTTGGTCCTGTGAAGGTTCTATGCCCCAGTATAGGGGAATGCCAGGGCCAGGAAGCAAGAGTGGGTGGGTTGGGGAGCAGGGCAAGGGGGGAAGGGATAGGGGTGTTTTGGAGGGGAAACTAGGAAAGGGAATAACATTTGAAATGTAACTAAAGAAAATATCTTTTTTAAAAAATGGTTCAGCTGGTAAAGGTTGATAATCTGAGTTCAATCCTAATACTCACATGGTGGAAAAAGAATACTGACTCTAACATGCATGCCACGGTGCATGGTCCTATCACCCTGCCATACACACGCCAAATAAATGAAAATATTTTAAAAATAAAATCTCCTTGCTACCTATATGATCAGTCAAGCATTTTACTAATTTACATAAATATGGCTTAAAAATCTCTAGATAAATCCATTTATAAAATATTTATGGATCACTCTCTGTGTGGCAGGTACTGTACATTTGATTAACAATCAGTTGGAGCATTCCATTTATTCTCTAAAATGTTTTTAAATAAAAATATTACATATAAAAATAAATAAAAAAATAAAATAACCAAAAAAATCTTAAGATATAATACTTACTATGTTTTTTTGAGTGACCATATCCTGAAAAGAAAAAGAAAATATTGCTATATTATATTAAGGTAAATTCTCATAAGTTCATATTCTTCCCATCTTTAAAGGGTTAACCATTTGGTTTCCCCTCTGAAAGCTTGAAGCAAAATGAAACTCAATCTATAAAATTCAGATGCCAAGGAAAACTGATCTTAATTGGTTAGTTCTACAACTACTGGGGGATATTTATATTTATAAGAACGTTCCCATACGTATTAGACACTTATTCATATATATTTTAAGATCTCACTTTGCAGTGAGTTCCTAACCAATGCCCTGGTTAGGCATTGCCTTGCCAGAAGAAAAGCATTGGTTACACTAAGTAAAGCACTGGGCTATGCTTTGACTTGGAGCTATTTCTTGAATGGACTAATATGAAGGCTTCAGGCCATCCCACAATCAGCCTTCTCACAGAATGGTGTTGCTCCAAGTAGTCCTGATACCCCACTGGAGCTGTCCAGGCATGTTCAAAGTATAATGAGAACAGTATTTGTTAACTGAGCATGAAGCTATGCAGCACTCGATTGTAACATTTTTACACTGAAATCCTACATTTATTTAAACAGAATCCATAATTAAATGTTTTCCCTATAAAACATGTATTATACATCGTGACATTTCTGTTATCTAGTAACAAACTCAGTTAGTTGCCTGCTTTTTGGTGCACCTGGATAGTCATTTTCATTTTAAGAAATATATGTTGTATTGAAAATTCAAAACTTTTGCAACCCCTACAACTATAAAAAATTAAAACTTATCTAGGTCATATGATTTTATTGAAGGTTTTGCTAAGATACAGTAGAGGAAAATATTATACATGTGGAAAAATACATTCTAACTTCATGTTTCTCAAAATAGAAATCATATAAATTTTCATAATCATAATTTCTAAATATTTCTAAACTCAACTTATTTAGTAAATAGAAATTAATATACACAGATCTAAAGTAATTTAGGTTTAAGGTCTTTGGAGACTATTAATATAAGTAACTTATACTGATAAAAGTTCTTTTCTCGCCGGGCCTGGTGGCGCAGGCCTTTAATCCCAGTACTTGGGAGGCAGAGGCAGGCGGATTTCTGAGTTTGAGGCCAGCCTGGTCTACCAAGAGAGTTCCAGGACAGTCAGGGCTATACAGAGAAACCCTGTCTCGAAAAAAAAATGTTCTTTTCTCAATCACATGAATGGTTTCTGTACAATTCAGTCCTGAGCTCTAATTATACAGCACACATTTATGTAAAGTATACATGTAAAATTTACTACATATAGCTAACACATCTGAAACAAGTAGCATTTCTTTCATGAAATAATATCTAGTTATTATAGAAAACAGAAAAATCTGGTTTAATATTAAACTCAAGAAATATAAAAATCCAATTTTGGTATCAAATTGTACTGTTACACACTCATGATTTTTAGTGCTGCAAGAGCTGAATACTTAAGAATGATAGCTGTGAAGTCCACCTCTCTAAACCACTGGTTCTCATCCCTGGTTGTATATTTGGGAGATTTTAACAAAAAGTGTCTGGGCCCTACCCTCAGAGACTGTGATGTAATTGATCTGGGTGTGACCTGGGCCTTGGGGGTATTTACCAGCTCTTTGGGTGATTTTAAAGGCCAGTCAAGGTTGAGGGGTGCTACTGTGAACAAATTTATACATAACTTTTAAAATGATTTCACATAGACCAGGATTTTTCAGCTACTACTAAGATATTCATCACTATTAATAAAAGATGAAGTTTGGAATTAATTCCCATTAGAAATTTACATTTTATCAATATAAACATTTTTTTTTTGGTTTTGGTTTTTCGAGACAGGGTTTCTCTGTATAGCCCTGACTGTCCTGGAACTCACCATGTAGACCAGGCTGGCCTCGAAGTCAGAAATCCACCTGCCTCTGCCTCCAATATAAACATTTTTAAACTACTATGCTATCCAATAAAGCTTGCATAAAGTTTTCAAAAACCACAGTTTTGAAATTCTCAATAATTACTGAGTTGTGTAGAATCATACAGGTTTCCATAGTTTATTTGCTTTCAAATTAGAGGGAAATAAATGCAATACTGATAATGTCTATGCTACTTTTTAAACATTTTGATGACTGTTAGGTGTCTTCATATGTTTACAAGCAAATTGAAAACTAATTTTTAAAATGTGTTGCTTAGGCTCAGGAGGGGACTCAGAGCCATGTGTTGGCATCAATGGAAACCAATAGATTTTGCTTCTGCTTCCTTAAGTCTGAAGTGCTGAGTGCCTATAAACGCTCAGGGTAGAAAGGATGCTCACACAGCAGACAGGAGTCACCCGTGGAAGCTAGCAAGTATGGCAGGAAGGAAGAAAGTAAATGCTGTTCCTTACCTTCAATGACAGAGCAGTGTCGGCATCAGTATCATAGTAGAGAATTACATTGTTAGCCATGTCAAAACTCTCTCGGACTCCAAGATGGTAGAAAAGGGAAGGCTGTCTGGAGATATCACTCATGTCCACAATAGCAACATCTGAGATGAACAAAGACAAGAGTTGAAGGAGAGCTGAGGTGATCTGTGTACTTATGTCTTCTACTTGCTGCTGATCACCAATGAGGATTATGGAAATTGGTATTTCTACCATCAGCTTTTTACATAAAATAGAAGTGGGAAATTATTTAATTAGGATTACCTCCCATGAACTATAAAACAAAACAGTAAAATTTTAAATAAAATAATGAAGAGACCTTATATATGTTGTGTGTGTGTGTGTGTGTGTGTGTGTGTGTGTGTGTGTGTGTGTGTGTGAAACAGGGTCTCACTATGAAGGCCTGGATGGATAGCCTGGAACTCACAGAGGTGGCCTTGCCTCTGGCTCCTAAGTACTAGGATTAAAGAGAAGTGACACACTCCACCTGTTCTGTCTCCCTCTTTTAAATGCTGAGGATAGACTGTCACTTAGAACCTGCTGACATATTTGTTTTCAGTGGTGGATAGACATACAAAGAGTACACATACCTGTTAATGAAAGGTAACAGAGTAAACCCTGTGCTCAGCATTCTAGCACATATCCCTCTGTTCTGCCAGAGAAAACTTTCCTCATCTGTGTACCACCTCCATTCATATATGTGCATACTATAAGCTGAATGCTTGTATGCCCACAAAATTCATGTGTTCAAACCAGACCCCTAATGTGACAGCATTTAGAGATGGTGCCTTTGGTAGGTGATGAGGTCAGGGGGCCAAATATACATGAATGAAATCAGTGTCATCTTCTATGAAGCTTGAGGGTTGAGCTGTCCTTTCTACCCCATGAGAACACTGGGATAAATGCAGACTGTCATCAGACAGTTCCTGAGGAATGACACCCAATAAACTTGTTCTCTGGCTTCCACATACACACAACCACACACACACACACACACACACACACACACACACACACACACAGTACTATGCAGGTGACCAAAAGGAAGTGGGCATAGAGTTTCCCAAAGGCTAGGTTGGGAGAAACCCACAGATAGATGTACTTAGCCCTTAGGAAGTCCTCAACCATATTGGGCCTGGAGCAGTTAACAGAAGCTGGAGGAAATAATGTTATCTGCTACCTGGGAATTTGTAAGACTTATGCAACTAAGATGGAGTGTCAATGGAGTGTGGAAATGCCAGAGAAAAGTGTTTTAAGAAGAAAAGAAAGCAAGCATAATGTGTCAGAGGCAAAACATGCAAATATTAATATGGGAGCCAGAACACCTTTGGAAATGAATCTGAGTTACTAGGTAAGAAGTGTTAAAGGGGTCCCAAAGGGACTGGATTCTACCTTGAGGCAATGAGGGTTAGGGTCTTAGAAATTTTTTATTAAGGACATATATAGGCTATAATGATATTCTAATGTTCCTCACTCACTCGACTCACAAACTAGAAGCTCCTGACCAGCTTTCATCTCTACTGCTACCCACACCAAACCCTTCTCCATTCATTCAAGCAAATACTAGATGCCGTATTATTTCCTTCCTACAGATTTTAGGATGTATGGCTGAGAGATGAGAACTTGAAGGGGAAAAAATAGTATCAGTGTCTTACCTAGAGGGACTTTATTTTAAAATAGTCATAAGAGGTTTTAACACAGATGACTACCATATTAAATTTCAGGTTATTAGAGTTTATTAGAGTTTATTGCTAATAAAGAACAAACGTATATGATAAGGAAATATTTTACAACTCAGTTGGGTCACTTTATCTCAAATGGATAAATCTGTTCTCTGCAGACATATACAGAGAGTCAAAAATAACAGCAGTATATATTAGGTATTCTGACTACCCGATTTCTCCCCTGAACTCCTATTTGTCAAAATTATATTTAAGTGTTTCATAGTGACACTATTGTAAAAGGCAACAATGCTGCTAATTCCAAGGCCATGGTAACTACTAACATTAATTAGAGGAAGAAGAGGGAGAGAGAGGTGGGAAGAGGCAGAGCACAGGGCTGAAGGACAGCAGTCTTTCTAGTCACACAGTCCATTCCTGTAGGCAGCCTTGAGCCTGATGGAGTGGCCTTTTGCTAAGTGGATCAATTTTCATCTGATAACACAAATTCTTTCCTTTCTGTGGCCTCTCAAGATTCTGAACTGTAATTTGATCCTGGCCCCACCACCCCTCTAGAAAGGTGGCCATCTGAGTCTTTACACAGGTCTTGGACAGAGACTCTTCGGTACCAATTAAAACTAGATAGGCAAATACTGCTGCTAAAGAAGCAATTCAGACTTAGGAGACAGTGGCTGGAGGATTGCAATTTCCAGGGCAGCCTGAGCTATACAACAAGACTGTCTCAGCAATCAGCCCCTCTCCAAATTCTAAGTAATTCATAATTCAATTATAAAAATATTTCAAACAGGGTCTCATTACATAGACCAGGCTAGCCCTGAACTCACAGAGATATGCTGCTTCTGTCTCCCAAGTGCTTGGATTAAAGGCATATACCACTAGGTTGGGCACATCAAGTTTGAAACTTTTACCTGACTGGCATTTGTTACTCAAGTGAATAGACTGAATTCACTCTGAAGATTTGTGCCTAAGGAAGAGTCTAGTGGTTTGTGTTTAGAGCAACTATGACACTAATCTAGCACTAGGTTTCTAAATGCTAGTTACAATAAGACACCAGACTGAATTTTTTTACATTTCATTTTTTATTAGATATTTTCTTCATTTACATTTCAAATGCTATCCTGAAAGTCCCATATACCCTCCCCCCGAAAGTTTTTTTTTTAAAGAGACCACTAATCCAAGTAATCACAGAACTCAGAAATCGAAAGGCAGGAGGATTGCTTTGAGTTCCAGATCAGACTAGGTTACAATGTGAGACTGCATTTCAAAACAAAAACAAGCAACAAAAAATCCCAAACAACTAAAAAGAGGAGAAGGAAAACGAGACAATCAATCCCTTCTAATCTTTCCTTATCACAACACTTAGCTTTGCCAAATAGAAAATTCCTCTAGATATCTCATCTGGGTTTCAGAGACCTTCTAGAAGCCAGGGAGGGAGGGAAAGGTAGGGCTGGCTTCACTTTGCAGGTGGGGAAAAGGAAGCACAGAACCATTAACAGACTCCTCAAGGTCATTTAGCTAGGGCAAAATACAGACAAGGTTCAAACTCCCCTTTTTTGCCCCAGTCCTAGGCCGGCCTGGGGGGTTACTGTGGATGGGGTAAACTGCTGTTCTGACTCACTTTCTATAACTGAGCTACCTTGGAGCAAAACAATTCCTGTATCAGGCTAAATCTTAGGTAAACAGATCCCAGATGAAAAGGGAAGAGATAAAATGCAGGTTTTCATTACCATATGCACTCTGCTCTTAGCAACCATTGCCTTTCAGTACCTTCCAGTTAGATCCTAGTGATGAAGGCCAGCCCTGCTGGGAGGTTACTAGTGCAGGTAACACTCTTTAGGAAGTGAATCTCCAGAGAATGCTCTAGTTGAAATCTAAACTAACAGAACATTGTTTGAATTCACCACGGAAGTCAGTACCCCTCAATAGATCGATTATAACTATTCCAAAATGTGTTAATGCGAAATAAGATGAAGTATATAGGATTTTAACTGATTAAAATCCTTTAAATTCTTAAAATAAAGAAGGCATTTTGGTAAAACCTGCCCAAGATCAAGGCAGTCAAAATTCCAGTATGGGCCGGGCAGTGGTGGCACACACCTTTAATCCCAGCACTTGGGAGGCAGAGGCAGGTGGATTTCTGAGTTTGAGGCCAGCCTGGTCTACAGAGTGAGTTCCAGGACAGCCAGGGCTACACAGAGAAACCCTGTCTTGAAAACCGCCACCCCCCCCCCAAAAAAATTCAAGTATGGGCAAGGGAGGTACTCTACCTGCCCTATGCCTACTTAAGCAGTTTCGGGCAATTGATGGCTGCTTGGGGTAGTCAGTTTTCTTCAAGGATGCGGCCCCTGAGAGGCGACCTATGCTCCAATAGACAGCCCTATACATATGCACATACAGGCAAGTAGTAAATGGACTTAGTCATTTTTTTTAAAGAATATAAAGTTGGAAGAAAAAAGTAGGTAGGGAGAGGAAAGGAATTATAGGGGAGGGAATAAGGGCTGGATTTGATCAGAACACATTATAGGCACATATAACATCATTTAAAAAGGCCATTTCATCAGTCTAAAACAGAATTTTGTTTTAGTTTTTAACAGACAGACTCTCATGTAGCAAGGCTAGCCATGAACTTGCTGTGTAACAATAGATACTGAACTCTGCGCCCTCCTTTCACACCCATAGGTGCTACGATTATAGAAGTACAACACCATGCCTGACCTTTAAACATTTCTGTTAAATATTTTATAGGTAACAAATAAAACCATAGTTTTTAGTGTGGTTTTAAAGTACTGAATTTATGCATAATGCCATTAGTTAATGGTATGATAGCAAATAATTTACCTTGTAGTAATTCTGTGCTCACACTGGCTCATGCCAGTCTTTAAATACACTCCAGGTTGTCTGTAAGCCTATATTACTACCAGTAGAAAAAAAAAAGAAATGATTGTAAATAACAGTTGTTTTTCTCTAAGAGTTGGAATTCAGAATAAGTTTTCTGCCAGAGACATTTAAAAATATAACTGGATGTATGGTAACTCTGGTCCCTTTAAAAATTGCTTTAAAAATAAAAAGCTCACTTTTACTGAACAGAAGTCATTTCTACTGACTTCTACTATAATTAGATCTGTCTTCATTCATTGTTCCTCATTTCCAACAAACTTCAAGTCAGGCCAGTACAAAGAATGCTGTGAAGTGTCATTTCAACTTATTTTCCAATATTGTAAAAAGCAGAAAGAGCTAACCCAGCAGTTGAGTGTCAGGAGGTCAGCACAGCCTTACTGAGTGCTATTATCACCTGGGTAACTGGCGTGGGGTTGCTAAGATTTGACCAGGAAGAAGAAGGGTAAAGAGTAGGGACATGAAGAAACTTCATCTTTTGTCTCCTGGTACCTAATTTTTAAGACCAAAATAAATCATATATAAGCAAACTGTACCCACTAAGGTGAATAGATTTGAGGTGTTACCATTTTGCTCACAGTGAAGTATTTGTAAAACACAACATGGCATGAATGAAGTCTTTTGCACAGGCATGTTGTTTTTCCAACTAACAATGCCGAACAACATTGTGCCAAATTATATTGCCAGCTAGGCTGCAGTTTGACCGTTGTTATCATCCATGGTGCCACGCCTACAGTTCCTACTCTGGCTTCCCTTATACATAACTTCAATCTTCATCATAGCAGCTTTGTCTCAGATTTCTTCTACTGTTTTATAAAGAGGAAATTTCTGAGCCCTATTTCTTTGAAGGATTTTCCAAGCATAATCTCTTCATCCAAATAGTGTCTAGCATCACCTTTGAAATATATGCTATTTTAGAGCACAATTGGGATTGTTGTGCTGTTGCCACGTACCGCCAACCATGAATAGATGTATGAAGCTTTTCTTTTACAGTGACAAAATCTCAGGAAACAGGTCCTAGATTTATGTTCTTCTCTATTTGTCTCACTGAAGTGTCAGTCAACGGGAAAGGACTGGAGGATTTTACATCTATTTCCCCAACAATCATCCTGCTCTCTTTTACTGAATAAAATCAATTGTTCCTTCAAGATCACTAAACATTGGGACTTTTGCATGACTGCTGATTTCACCTATTCTGTGCTTTATGCTTCCTCATTGGCATCTGTCACCACAGCCTTTAAAGGCCACTGAATTCATTTGGTGCTGGAGACTCTGTTGGATATGAAAGCATCATTCTTTGTCCTTAACTCTTCTAGATTCATTGTATTATCTCATGTCTGATATCCACTGTACAATGAATGCACAGTGCTTATTATTTTCATGCAGCATACTTCCATAAGACATAGGCTTTAGGAACAAGCAGCATTCTTTTTTTTTAAGATTTATTTATTTATTTATTTATTATATGTAAGTACACTGTAGCTGTCTTCAGACACTCCAGAAGAGGGTGTCAGATCTCATTACTAGATGGTTGTGAGCCACCATGTGGTTGCTGGGATTTGAACTCAGGACCTTCGGAAGAGCAGTCGGGTGCTCTTACCTAACAAGCAGCATTCTTGATGCAGAATTCTCATTCTCAGGACATTATAAACAAACCCATCTTACAATGTTTGAAATTTTGGTCTTATGAAATCTAATGAATCCAATAGCCATTCTAAACATAAAAATGGTAATTGCTCCCAGTTCATATAATGAGTATTAGGAACCCATGGTTTTATATATGATTTGACTGTGTCTCTAAAGGTTTATGTGTTGGAATATTTTATGTCCAGTGTGGTGGTATAAAGATAATGGGACCTTTAAGAGGTAGTCCTAGTATAAAGTGGCTAGGTCCCTGGGGACGCTGCCCTTAGAAAGGATTAATGCAGTTCTCACTAGATTCCAGGTGGTTCTACAAGAGTGAGTTATTTGAGGGCTAATAGAAATAATCTAAAATTTGACAGTGGTGATGGCACTATAACTGTGAATACACCCAAATCTACTGTACTTTATACTTTAAATAAGAGCATTACATTGCATAAAGTTGTCAAAAACATAAGTACTAGACTATTCATAACAGCAGTGCTATTCATGATTATCTCCAAACAGAAGCAACTCGAATGCTTATTCATAATCGAAAACAAACTGTGGCATCTTCCTGCACTGAAATACTATAGCAGCGGTTCTCAACCTGTGGGTCACTTCCTTTGGGGGTGACCTTTTCACAGAGGTCACCTAAGACCATTGGAAAACACAGGTATTTACATTACAGTTCATTCCAGTAGCAAAATTACAGTTTTGCAGTAGCAATGAATTCCACTGGTGTGTGTGTGGGGGGGGGGGGGTTACCATAACATTAAAGGGTCAGAAAATTAGGGTGGCTGAGACCAACTACACTATAAGGCAAAGAATAAGCTATGACTACAGTGACATCATACAGGTACTCCACAACCTAACTGAAACAAAAGAGGCCAGACATATAATGTACAAACTATAAAATTAAATTTATAACAAAGGACAAAAACCAGGCAAAACTCAGCTACTTTTTCTATATATGCTGTATCTCAATTAATTATGAGAACAGAGAGCAGAGTCAAAGCTAAGGTTTTTGCCTTTTTCTCCAGCACAGAACAAGGAATGGCACTTAGGTGCAATTTTTAATCACCAAAACTCAGGAATCTCTTCATAAGAACTGCAGGAGACTATACTACATGATTATTGTTTAAGAGCTTTAGATCTGAGTCTCTACTGTGCCAGGCACATTTTACTCTGTACGCTGAGGTTTCTGATATGATTGGTGGCAGGGGTTAGAGAGGAATGGTACAGAGAGAACCGATAGGAAGCACTTGCTCAATTCAAGGCATTGGCATTCATTCGGAAATATTTAGATGCAGACATTTTAACAAGACTCAGATACATTAAGTTATCCAGGGCTATACAGTCAACAGATATATCAGGGCTATATCAGATATATATCAACAGGGCTATATCAGTCAAACTCTGATGCACAAACCCAAGGCATCACTAGCATTCCAAGGGTCAGTGGGCTATTATGGTAGGATTATGCTGGTCTGTTTGGGCAGATTATGTTTTCTTCAGAAGGCCAATAGGCCAATTGCCTAAAGAACTTGGACTTCTGAGCCTTTGAAGGATGAAAAGAAAGGAAGCAGCAGAGGTCCTGCTGCCAGCCTCCAAATGTCAGATTTCTCCTAGGCCAAGACGAGCCTCTCAAAACTGTCAAATGGAAAGGTGTCATTCTCGGAATGGCAATTTCACTTGAGATGACTCAAAGATGTAAATGTAAAAGTGAAACCTGTAAGTTTTCAGAAAGATAGATAGACCACAAGTAAAGCCTGCAAGGTGTTTTAGGTATGCAACCATTGTATACCATAAAAAGAAATTCTAGTCAGACTGTATCATCAAAAAACATGAATAACTGGGGATGAATTAGCAAGCCATAATATGGGAGATGCTCATGGTCCTGACAAAACACTTAAACACAAATTATATAAAAAGAACTGACAGCTCAACAAGAAGGTAACAACCAACCATTATATAGGTAAATGACTTCAGTGAACACCTTGCAGAGAAAAATATGTCCATGTCAAAAAGTCACATAGAAAGGTGCATGACATCATTACTTTGAAGGAAAAGCATATTAAATTCACCAACGAGAAAGTGCTATACTTCTCACTAAAAAGGCCAAAATTTTAAAGATCAATACTACAAAGTATTGGTGAGGATATGAAACACATGCATTGGCGCTGGGAATATAAGGTGGTATAACCACTTTAGATAAAGGGTTTCAAGTCCCTTACATAGCTGAAGATAGACCTAATCCTTTTTTTTGTTGTTGTTTTTGTTTTTGTTTTTGTTTTTTTGAGACAGGGTTTCTCTGTATAGCCCTGGTTGTCCTGGAACTCACTCTGTAGACCAGGCTGGCCTCGAACTCAGAAATCTGCCTGCCTCTGCCTCCCGAGTGCTGGGATTAAAGGCGTGCACCACCACGTCCAGCTACACCCAATTCTTGAACTTAGCCATTTTACTTCTAGGTATTCCAAGAGGAATGTATGTCCACAAAAGACATACAGGTGTTTGTAACAGCCTCAAACTGGAAGCAATCCAAATTTCCATAACAAGAGAATGGTATGAATATATTTGTGTGGTGGTGGTTGTGTATGGGGGTATGCATGCCTGTGCATATGAGAACACATGTGGAGACCAGAAGTTAATGTTGTATCTTCCTTAGCTGATCTCTTCATTACTTGAGACAGCGTCTTTCACTGAACCTGGAGTTCAAGTTCACTAATTGGCTAGAAAACCCAAAGAAACCCAAAGAAAAGGTAGCTCAAACCTACAGTGATGGCAAATCAGCCATTCCATGCCATCAAGGATGGAGTGAAGGGAAAGGGAAGTGGGAAGAGACATAGGCAGGAAGACAGAATATTTCATATTGTGATAGAGTTTGAGTTCCACAAAGGCGAATGCCTTTTCCTAGCTGTACATTTAGTAAATATAGTAACAGTATAGATAGGGAACAGGTCAGGAAGAGAGTAAAGGATGAGAGGTGGGCATTGGAGCTCAGTGGTGTTACACCTGTCTAGTATGTGGATGGCTCTAGGTTCAATCCCTGGTATCAAAGGAAAGTCAGAATGTTAATAATTGGTGAAGCTTCATGCTGTGCATACTTGAAATTTTCCATAATAAAAATAATTGAAGAGTGAAAAGGGGTATCAGTATCAAATGCACCTTCTCTTTTCCTCCTCTCTGGTGAGTTCAATTCTGCCTGCCCTCTAGGCTACCCTCTCAGACACCCAAACGAAAGCCAGAATGAGATCTACTTCCATGGCCTGCAACCCCTCCCCCCACTAGGCATTTATGCCAAGCCTTGCCACACCCAATAGCTCAAACTCTGCCCAGAGTACTGACTGGGAAACATGAATTTTTCCAGCCTACTCTGTAATAGTTCAGCCCTACCCCAACTGCTCTATTTAATTAGAATTTGCGCAGCACCTATCTCAAAGCCTGATACACAGACGGCTTTAAATGTTTATGGCATATGCACCAAACACTATTTGGAAGTTGACTGCTGGGAATCAAAAATAATACATACTCCCTGGTAACAAATCCTATACAGTAAGTAAAGCAATGGGCCAGCTCACAAATCTCTCTGTTTAGAATGCACTCAAGGTGAGCAGCCACGGTTCAATGACATTCTGCAGCTGCGATGGTTTCTCTCCACATGGGTGAGGAGCACTGCAGGCTCAATGCTGAGTGAGTACCAGCAACACAGAAAGGAGGGGGCTCAGGAAAGAACCCCCAAAGGCCTGGTATAGCTGAGGTCCAGGCAAGGGCTTATGACATCTGGTTTCCAGAGTGAAAGAAAGCATGATGGTACAACAGGCCACTCTCTCCAGTGGGGATGGAGTGAGCCAGGCTGCTTCAGAGGTACAAAGCCGTCTTTAATTCCCTGCTATCTATATAAGTGTGTGTGTGTGTGTGTGTGTGTGTGTGTGTGTGTATCCTATTTAGGTAGCTGTGAATAACCAATAAGAGTGTAGTACTGTTAGCATTCTCTTTCCATTCAATTGTCAAGGCTTCCAGTCTACTGTATCTGTCCAGCATTAAAGCACTTTTGCTTTCCAATATCCTGCCTTCTGTATGCTAGGCAGGTGCTGTGCCACTGAGGTACATTCCCAGCCCCAGTGTGAGTTCTTTTAGATTTGTTGCCATTAGTCTGTGGCTTTCCTGCAGCTCCTCCATTCAACCTTTCACTAATGACACAGAAATCTAAGATACACAACACACTCACAAAAATAAGACAGTATAAGCACACAATTGAACCCAGTGCTGAGTTGCTATGAGAACAGAAGACAGGAAGTGCCTAATGTCTCACCTCTATGGTTCCCCCACAATACACCTGGGACAGTTCAATAGTTGCCCTCTGCCAGCCAACCTTGTTCTAAAGCAGCACTGCCAAGGACATCTTCTACTATGAGGAAAACATTTTATATCGTTGCCATCCCACATACAGAAGCTGGCTGGCTATACTCGAAATAGGGCTAGTCGATTCAAGAAATCCCATTTTACTACACCGAAGCCAATTTAAATATAAATGGTCACATGTGGCCAGCAGCTACTCAATTGGACATCCTGGTTTTAGAGAGTTTTACAAAACAGCCAACAACAGTTTTCTATCTTTTTTTTGGTGGAAAATGCCAAACAAACAAACAAACAAAAAATCCAAAAACGTGTGAGAGTGGAGCTCAGGAAGCAGGAGAGGGTAGGGATGTGGAGACCATCGATTTAATCGAAAATTGCACTTCCTACAGTCACATCTATAGAAATTATTCCAAAGGGCAAAACTGACCAAAGGAGATTCATGGTGCAAACCATCAAAAGCCAGAGTGAGCAAATGTGCTGCTCTGGGTGTTCAGGTTTGAGCACTGTGATACACAGGCTTCTCAAAGGAGCATGCACAGCAGGTGAAGCTGTGCCACACACATGAACACACGCCACTGAAGCCCAGAAAGGCAAAGGCGCTGCACACAAATGTTTCATCTTACTGTCAGCAGGCAAGAAGGGAGAGTTGTTCCTGGTGGCCCAATGAACAGCTCACTTTTCAAAGAATCTGTTCAAACTCCATTTGGGAGCAGACTGAATAGAAGCTGAGAAAGCCCGGAGTGGTTCTAGGTGAAGTGGGCTCCTGAATAATTTCTCTGAAAAGACGGGGTGCTCAAGAGCATCCTCTGCATGGTCAGAAATGTCAAGAGTGTGTGCGCACTGGGGCCAGCTGCCACTTGTTTGAACAAGCCTGATGCCCCATCTCTTTCCAGATGGGGGTGGGTTTGGCCATTTGCTGTGGAAAAACAAAACAAAACAAAACAAAAAACCCTTACATCCAGGGCTGCCTCCAGTAAACAAGGAACTGAATTGATTGGCATTTATGGGGTAGGGGTTGGTAGAACTTACCAAACATGCAAAAGCTCTGAGTTTTATAAACACAACTTAGACACCCATCCTGCTGCAAAACAGCATACCATGAACACTTTGAAAACAACTCCCAAAGTTCATATGCTTTTAGGTTTAAGGTAGACAGTGTTACTTCCACTTTACCAGTGGAAAAACTTAAGGCACAAACATCCCCTGGTCCTTACTGTGTCACATACAATGCTGATGAATACCATCCAGGGTCCACAGATTTATCCCCAAAGGTGAGGAGTAAGGTGAGTAAGGAAAGCACGGGAAAACTGGATGGTTAGGTCACACTCAGCACAGAAAGCCTGTATCTAGCAATGGATTACATTAAGCGATTAAAACATCACATAGCGGTAGATTACACCGCACCATGTTTGTCAGGCAGTAACTTGCCACTCTCTGGTTGTAGGATGGAATCCCCTGGAAGAATTAAAACACTCTGAAGGCCTCACGTTGAGTGTCATTGGTCTGAAATAGATAGGATTTTTTTGTTTGTTTGTTTGAGGGAGAGTCTCACTTTGTAGCTTAGGCTGGCCCCAAACTCCGTATGTCCCAGAGGCTGGCCTTGAATTTGCAATCCTCCCACCTCTGTCTCCTGGTATTAGACGAGTAATCCATCTTAAGTTAACAATTAGTTTTAACAGCTCTCCCAAATGACTATAATAACCAGCCTGCGTTAGGGATATATGTCAGGAGAAAACAAACTGGAGGACCAACTCAACATCTTATTGGTGGCGCTCAACCTTCCTAATGGTTTAATACAGTTCCTCTTGTTGTGGTGACCCCCAAGCAGAAGGTTATTTCGTTGTTACTTCATAACTATAAGTTTGCTTGTTATGAATTGCAAGGTAACTATCTGATAGGGGACCCCTGTGGGGGTGAACCACCATCTTAGGCGATAGTGTGTTTCTTGGGTTGTTGGCTATTATTAAAAGAAAAAAAAAATGATGAACTGGGTCTAAGTGCCTACGGTCTCTCTTTATCTGTCCAAGGGCTCCTTCCTTGCTCTACACTGTCCGGGAGGTAAGAGATTGATCCTGAGCATCACTGATGGCAGGATGGAGGAAGAACTGGAGGAGAGAGCCAGGGGGAGATCGTGGAGGGGTGGCAGGGCTTGTGAGAAGGCGGTGAGAAGCCAAGGGTGGTCCCCGCCCTCACCTGCATCGTAGAAGGCATCAAGTACGGCCGTCTCCCCGAAGTCGAGCTCCCCGAAGGGGACGGAGGTGAGATGGGCGCCCTCGGCTTCGCAGGCCCGAAGCAGGCACTTGAGCGCCCCGGCCTCGGGACCACCGGCGGTGGCGGCGGCCGCCCCCTGCGAACTTTCGCTGCGCACATATACAGCCCTCAGAGCCCGGCGCGGCCCGCGCCAGCCCTCGGCCTCCCCGCCCGCTGCGTCCCCCGCGCTCTCGGGCTCCGCCGGCCCCGCAGCGCCCTCGGGCCCCGGGGGCAGCCTGCCCTGGGGCGGCTCGCCGGCTTCCTCCGGCGCCTCGGCAGGGACTGGCCCGCCGCCGCCGCCACCACCGCCGCTGCCGCCCTCCATGTGACTGGCCCGCGGGGCTGGCGGCTTCGAAGCCCAGGTGCTCTTCCCCGAGACACCTGCTGCACAGGCGGAGGACGGACGGGCGGATGGGAGGACGGACGGCGGGCGGGCACAGAAGCTGCAGCTGCGGCGGGCAGGTGACCACGGGTTCTCTGGCGGCCGGCGGAGCGAAGCTCAGGGCTGGCTTGCCCCGAGCGCCCTTTGAAAGCCCGCGAGAAAGAGGCGGGGGCTCCGACGTCAGGACGGGTGGAGGGGGCGAGAGCCTCGGGGCAGCAACGCCCAGGGCGCCCCCTGCCGGCTCCCCCGCGCAGCGTCCCCAGCCCGGACGCCGGCCGAGGTGGGGACTGCAGGGCTCAGCTTGATTTGGCTTTTCTTGGGTCCTCCCCTCATCCTTCCTTTGAACGACTGTTACAAGCTAGTTTCCTAGGCTTCCTTCCTTTTTTCCTTCCTTCTTTCTTTCCTTCTTTCCTCCCGCCCTCACTTCCTACCTTTCTTCCTTCCTTTCTCCCTCTCTCTACCTTTCCTCCCCCTCTTTTTTTCCTTTGATCATCTTTTTCTCCCCGCCCCCACACCTGCCCACCAAACAAGCTGAAGCTTTCAACCACAGTAGACTTTTAAGGCACTAATTGGATATTGATAATCAGTTCCAAACTAAGTGCACATGGAGCTTTAACTCCAAATCAGGATGAGCATGCCTCATTTGGCACTCACCACTGCCCAGGACATAACCTCCCTGAGCCCTGTCTTGCAGCCTTATTTGTCTTGACTTTGGTAGTGACCTTGACAAGGTATGGGGAGGGTGCCGGCAAGCAAGCCTTTGTTTGCCTGGAAAATGGACTCCTGTAAAAGTGTGCTGCCTGCCTGACCTCTGAAATACTAAGGCTCCAAAAGAGGTCTCCACTGCATCTCTGCAGCTCACCATTTTAGTCTCCAACATTATATTATATTTAAACAATAGAATGCACTACAAGTTGGCATGTGGTGGTGGAGTTGTTTGTTTATAACAGCTGCTTCTAGGTATAATTTACAAACCATCTAGAACAAAATGGCTGGCTGGATCTTTAGTGTAGTCCTAATTGTGTGTCCATCACGACAACTTTTAGAATGCCTGAACACTCCACTCCCCACCCCACCTGCGCCCCCACTACCTTTTAGAAATCACTTTTCATTCCATCATCTGAAATAACCAGCCCTTAGCAAACCACCAGCCCTGGCTCTCTATTTGCCTCGTCTGTATATTTCATATACTGGATGGAATCAAAGTGTGAAAGGGGGTCTTCATTTGCTTTGCATTTGGTGCTAAGAGGAGGATGTCTGGGTTGTGTGAAGGATACGTTTAACATTTGAAGAAATTCACTGCTTTCCAAAGTGGTTGCATCAGTTCACATTCCCATGGAAGTGTATGAGTGTTCCATTTCCTCCATAACCCTAGCAACTCTTGTGACTCTTTCTTCATTACAGCTCCTAGTGGGTATGAAATCGGAACTCATTCTGATTTCGAGTTGCAATTCCCTGTTGGCTAAAGGTGATCAGCATCTTGTTCTACACTCCTGTCTCATTCATGTAACTTCTTTGGAATATTATCTATCTAGGCCATTTGCCCACTTTTTAATTGTTTTGTTTTGTCCATGCAAGTGCACGAACGCATGCGTGTGGAGGCCAGAAGACCCTGGGTAGTATATGTCAGGCGCCGTCCACACCATCCAATTTGACTTTGAGACAGGTTCTCTCTCTGGCTGGGAACTCACCAAGTAGGCTGGTCTGACTGCCCAAAGAGCCTGCCTGGCTTCCCCCCCCCCCAAAAAAAAAAGATAGTAAAAATATCCATAGAAATGCTACAAGAAATCCTTCCCTAGTTCCAGCCTTAGTAGAAATCAGGAACATTATGAGTGGTGGCATTGTGCGCTCTGAGGAAATGTGTGAGAACACTCAGACAGGACTTGAAAAAACTTTCAACACCTGTTCTGTTCTAAGAATTTTTTTAGTATGGTGCTATACAAGGACACATGTGTTCTTTGCAACCTTGCAATGCATAATAGTAGTAATTTTCCTAATGTGCTTGTTCATCTGAAATTACTCCAGTGACTGGCACAGCCTTTCAAAGGGCAAAGTCGCCTATTTGAAACCCCTTTTTGCCAGTGTCTGTTGTCTTCACAGCAATCTTCTCCAATTCCTCTCAGAGCTCTCTGGGGCCTGGCTCTGGAGCAAAAAGCCCAGGAGTTAGGAATTATGGCTTGAATAACCTCCTTCTCTAAATCCAAACCCTGCCGAGAAAAGAACCTACCATTCACCCAGCTAACAAGCACCTTCCCTGAAGTTGGCACACACAGCCACTAGCCCATTGTCTCCGGCAATTTGTACACATGAAGCAGGCCTCAGTGGCCAATGTCCTTCCAGCCCCCTCTAGCCCCTCCAAGGAGAAAATTGCAAAATGCTGCCTTAGTCTTGCCTGTTTAGTTGACAGGTGTTCTTTTCTCCATCGTGCCTTACCCCTCACTAAAATGCATGTCCTGGAAACCTCTTTGTCCTATTGCAGAAGTATCATCAAATGTTCTTCCGGATGTGGAAAAGAACTCTCCTCCTTTCCACCTTTTCCCTGTGGATTTTATGTAATCCTCTCTCACCTCTGCTGCTGGGCAGTTTTCTGAGTACTGCTCCCAGGAGGTCTCCTTTTTTCAGGTGATACCAATCCCTTCCATTTCTCTAGGACATAATTTCCGGACCATTTCCACCTTGACGATTTTCTTCTAGAAGATTCTCTGTTTGTCATTGCTATTTTGTGTGTCTAAAAGACTTTCTTAAAATTAAGCTTGATTTTGATTGAGATAATTGCATCTTCATATGTAAATATTGGAAATCACATAGAACTACCTAGTATTCTTTGACCCCATTTTCCCCAATAACACCATCTTGTTACACTAGTAGTGCATTATCCCAACCAGGATATTGACATGGCTGTGATGAAGATAGAAAACAGCTCCATCACAAAGATGCATCCTGTTATCCTTTGGCAGCCACAACCATCTCAGGCCTCACTACCCCTGACTACTAACCATTAATCTCTATTTCTGTAATTTTGTCATTTCAAGAGTGTTATATAAACTAATCATGATAATGCATACTTTCTAGCCCTTTGGAAGTAGAACCAAGGATATCAAGAGTTCGAGATTATCCTTCAAGCATAGTGAGTTTACAGCCAACCCGGACTATGTGAGACCCTGTCTCTAAATGTGTTATTTAAGAGGAATCATACAGTGTGTAAACTTTTTGGATTATTTTCCAATCACCATAATTACCTTGGGATTCAAATTAGTTGTTGCATGAATCGGTACTCCTTTATGTTGTATAGTTATATCACCAGTTCTTCAAGCCAGACTCCATTTGAAGGATATATGAATTGATTCCAGTTTAGAACTATTATGAAGAAAGCTACTAGTAATATCCATTCGCAGGTCCTGTGAGCATGAGTTTTAATTTTTCTGAGATAAATGTCCAGGAGTAAAAATTCCAGGTCATAGATAGATGTGTGTGTGTTGTTGTTGTGGTTGTTGTTTTATTTTTTGCAAAGTTGTCTTCTGAGAGGCTATCCCATTTTATAGTTCAACTTACAACATGTGCATGATCTAGTTTTTCACAGTCCCAACAGCATTTGTAGTATTCTCATGCTTTTATAGCCATTCTGATAAGTCTATGGTAATACTTCATTGTAGTTTTTCTTTATTTTGTTAGCTATAGTTTTTCAAATTCTAATTAAAGTCTAATTACATCACTTCCCTTTCTTTTTATTCCCTTCAATTCCTCCCAGGCCCTCAACTCCCTCTCGAGTTGATATCCACTTTCTTTTATTATTATTGTTATACACATATATGTATACATTTGCATATATATATATATATATATATATATATATATATATATATATATATATATATATATAAACCTGCTGAGTCTGTTTGGAATTGCTTGAGAGTATATGATTTTAGGCCTGACCATTTTGTATTAGAGGAACATCCCTGGGAAAGATCAATTCTCCCTCTTTCAGCAGTCAGTATTTGACTGTAGTTCTTTGTCTAGTGGTAGGACCCTTGGGAGATTTCACCCTCCAATAGTAGCATGCCCATGAGTATTACCATTGTTCAGGTCCTGTTTAGGCAGCCATACCATTGAGGTACTATGGATGTAGCTTCCCTGTTATTTTGAGAAGACACCATCTTACAGCTGATTTCCTGGTTCTGTGGCTCTTACAGTATTTTGCCTTCTCTTCCACAATGTTCACTGAGCCGTATGAGCAGGAGCTGTGCTGTAGATGTATTTGTTGGGTCAGGCAACTGTGTTGTGGATGTATCAGTGGATCTCTGCACTTTTTGTAATGGTCTCTGGGGTGACAGATATCTTATTGCAGTTGTGATTTGCATTTTCCCAATGGCTAAGGATGCTGAGTATCTTTGTGTGTGTGTGTGTGTGTGTGTGCGCGCGCGCTTATTTGCCACCAGTGTACCTTCCTTGGTGAAATATCTTTTCCAATGTGAGACCATTTTCTTTTTTTTTTTCTTTTTTTAATTATTATTA
>NC_034613.1:138185472-138236643 GCF_900095145.1 Mus pahari | reverse complement strand
CTACTTGGCCCAGGCCTTCCCTTGTGCTGGGGTGAGACCATTTTCTAATCGGACTGCATTTTACTTTTTGAGTTTTGGGTGTTCTTTATATATTCAAGATCCTAATCCTTGGATGAATGTGTCATTGGCAAATCTTTTCTCCAGTTTCCTCTTTAGACTGTCCATATTTTTTTCATTTTGATTTATTCCACTAGAGATTTAAGCAGTATATATTATACAAAATAATGGTGTTCATTGTGGCATCTTCATACATGTACATAGTGTACTCTGATCATATTCATTCCCCATTACCCTCTTTGGCACTCAGTCTAGTACTTTTTAATGCTATTTTTGATATTAAAATATAATTACATCATTTTCCCCTTTCCTTTTCTTTCCAACAACTCCTCCTGTGTACCCTTCCCCATGCTCTCAAATCATGCTCTCTCATGCGTGCTCTCCCCCCAACCCCATGTGTGTGTGTGTGTGTGTGTGTGTGTGTGTGTGTGTGTATACAGGGCTGGCCATTTGGTACTAGATAGCCAATTAAAAGGGTTCATCTCTGGGGAAACAGTATTTCTGCTCTAAGCAAGCCTTACTTGCCTGTAGTTCTATTTCTAGGGTTAGGGCCCCGTAAGATTTCCCCCTTTCACAATAGCATGTCTCTTGGTGTCTTCCTTGTTTGGGTCTTGCTCAGGTAGTCATGTTGTTGAGACTTCATGGGTGTCCGGGCAGTTCTGGGAAACATAATCTCACAGCATACATTCTCTTCCTATGGCCTTTATACTCTCTCCACCACCACCCCCTTCTGAAAAGTTCCCTGGCATTGTGTCATAGATGGTTCAACTGGGGTTGAGAAATACATGGTCACTTGTTATCTGCATTTTGATTGATTGCAGTCTTCTATATTGGCCTCTGTCTTTTGCAAACTAGTTTCCTTATTGAAGGATGAGAACTATATTTATTTGGCTAAACCATGGCACAGGATGTGACTCAAATATTTTTATTTAAAGATTTGTTTCTCTGTGTGTAAAGGTTTTCATGTATTTTGCCTGCATATATGTCTGTATACCATGTGCATGAATCATGCACACAGTGGCCACAGGAAGGTGTTTGATACCCTGGAACTGGAGTTACAGACAGTTGTGAGCTGCCATATGGGTGCTGGGAATCAAACCCAGTCCTCTGGAAAAGCATCAAGTGCTCTTAACCTCTGAGCCATCTCTCCAGACTCAGATTTATTTATATATTTAATATGTATGAATGTTTTGCCTTCTTGTATTTATGTGCACCACGTGTGCCTGTTTTCCACAGAGGCCAGCAAAGGACGTCAGATCCCCTACAACTGGAGTTCTAGATGGTTACTAGCTGCCACATGGGCACTGGGAATCAAACTCAAGTCCTCTGATAGAACAGAAAATCCTTTTAACCTCCAAGTCTTTTGTCAGTCATGCCTTTCAAGTATCGATCCAGCCTTACAGACCTGGAATAGCTCCTAGTTGGTTGTGTTTTGTGGATATATTTATATCTGGCTGATACTGACTTGCTAACAGTTTATCAAGAGATTCTGTAACTAGGTTCATGAGAATTGTTGGTCTGTAGTTTTAAATTTTTTGTACTGTCTTTGCCTTGTTTGGGTATTAGGTAATACTCATTTCAAGAAGTGGCTTAGATAGTATTCAAATTTGACGTAAAATTGGTGTTACTCCTGGATTTGGTGGAATTCTCCAGTGAGCCCATTTCAACCCAGATATTTCTTTTTCAGGATCTTTTGATTTCAAGTTCAATTTTTCTCACAAGGCCTATATGGGTTGCTTAATTTATTCTGGTTAAGTTTACTAGTTTGTGGTTTTCAAAATTTAGGTTGAGTTTCTCTAAGACATTTAATTTATAATAATGAAAGTTCCTATCTTTCATCCTTTTGATGGTTTTGTAGTGATGCTGTTTTGTTCTTGAGCTGTCACTTTATGCCTTCTGTACTAGTTTATCCACATAAATATTTAAGTCTACTGAGGAGAACACCGAAGGTTATTTTTCATTTGTTTTTCTATTTTGGTTTCTAGACATTTGATTCTCACTCAGACTCCATCTCTGCTGAAATGAGCTATCTTGCACAATGCCTACTTATCCCATGAGAGCTGTATACTTCTTTGCTTACCTTCATTTCTCTTGAGAGAGGATCTTATAAAGCCCAGGCTGGACCCAAACTCACCAAGTAGCTGAAGTTGGCCTTTACCTCTCAATTTATTGGATTATGGATGTGCTCAGCTTTTAAATATTTACTTTTTGTTGTTGGAGGTGCTGGAGATTGCCTTTAGGTGATAGGCAAGGGTTTTACCACTGAACTGCATCCTTAGCCTTCCACAAAGAGCTTTCAATGTAGTAACTATAGTAACCATAGTCACTTACATTTCTGATACTTTCAATAATTGTGCTATTTCTAAGTCTGACACTGATCATTGCTTTGTCTCCTCTGACCATGCTTTTACTTACCTAGTAGCATGCCCTGTAAGTTTTTTGTTGAAAGTTGGGCAAGTCATATAAAGCAACAGAGAATGATATAAATACACCTTTAGTGTAGGATTTGGTGTTACTCCTGCCAGAACATGGGCTCTGTGGACGGCTAATACTTGTTTTCCAATGGCCATCAGAAATCAAAATTCCTGTAAGCTTCTTGCCCTCTTCCCCCCCTCTTCCCTCTCCCTCCCCACTCTATGTGTTGGCTCTCTTTCCTAGTTTGGTTTTAGACAAGGTTTCTCACTGGCTGATGTGGGCCTCACCAATTGACAAGACTCACTGGTCAGCAAGTCCTAGGGATTCTCTAGCTCCCCCACACTAGGATCACAGCACATACCATTATGCCCAGCTTTCTGGTGGATGCTAAGGATCTGCAATCATGTCCTTGTGCTTAAGCAGTAAGCCTTTTACCCTATGACCCATGACCTCAGCTCCTCTTTTATGACCTTTTATTTTTTGTCCTTCTCTCAGCTTTGGATGGACCCTTTCTGCTGTTCTCCAGGCAAAAAACGCTCTTGAGTTCTGCTGTCTCCCTGCAGGCTAGTGAGCATGCAGGTAGAGCACAGGGCTTGGTACTCTAGAGTGCACAGTGGGCTTGTGTCTCAGGAGCTTTCCCACAGGCTTTTGTCCTTCCTCCTGGTAGATCCCTCCATCTTAGCATCAATGGGTGCTCACTAGTGTTTCACTGCAGACACTTGAAGCCCTTATCCCTGTAGATTATATCATACTTTCATAGAAAATGGCCATGGCTGAGTGAGTTCTCTTTAGTGTGGCTGCAGTAGTAGTTCATCAAAGTCCTCACCCCAGGCCCCTCCTCAGCCTCTTGCTCCTTAAGGAAGCAAGGTCTGTCTGAGTGGATTTCTTAGTGGTTCCTGAGCCAGCACCATGAACTTTCTGTGGCTTCCACTAGACTTCCTATGAGTCCAGGTGAGGCTTCTGCAGGAAAGTCCCTGAAGGGTGGAAGGCCTCCCTCAGCTTCTGCCCTCAGGAGTGGCACGCTCTCAGTCAAGCTACCCGCAAGACACCAGCAACTGCTCATATTCTCCAGCTTAGTTTTTCTATATACTTCTAGGGCTAGTGGTTCTGCAACCTTTAATACAGTCCCTCATGCTGTGATGACTCTCAATCATAAAATTATTTCATTGATACTTCATAACTGTAATTTTGTTGGTTATAAATAGTGATGTAAATATCTGGTATGCAGGATATCTGATATGCAACCCTGTGAAAGGGTTGTTTTAAGCCCCACCCCCCAAGGTTAAGAACTGTTGTTCTAGAGCATCTGCAGCAAATGCGTGGATACTGTTCTGTGGTGTCATGTTTTCATCCCTACAATGATTTGCTTATTTATTTGCCTGTCCCCAAAACTCCACTTGACCCTGAGCTTCTTGATCGCAGGCACCATATCACATTGTCCTCACCATCACGGTGCCTAGTGCATCATAACCACCCTCTACGTGCTCAATAAAAGACTGTCTCATCTGCTATATCTAAAGAGAGACTCTCATACAGCTATTACAGTTTCCAAAAAATCATGGCCAAGGACTATAGAATAAAACTATATATTTAGAATCTCAATTTTGAGAGACCAAAATAAAGGAAATTTCTAAATGAGGCTGTATTTAACTTACTTTCTCTCTTCTACTTTGGGTATAATATTACTTTCATAGCTAGAGCAAAAGCTATTTTAAAAACCCCAATGTCTGTGCTCTAGGTTTGAACCTCCTGTAATAGTCATTGCCCTGGATCTCTAACCCTTTTTAAACGATGGAAATTCAGATGAAAGGCTCTTGCCAACAGCACATGAAGCACTACCGTGACCACCAAATTCCCCCTCTCACTTCTAACCTGTTTGGTCTAACCTCCGGACCTGATGCTCCCTGTGAGACTTCTCCCTTTTTAGCCACATGCTTTTCCTCATGCCAGATTCACCTTCTCTGAGGAAATTACCCCGAGAACAAACAAGAACAATTTCAAAGTGCTCTCTGGGATCAAGGCAGGGAGAAGGATAGGCATTTCTCATACAAGTTGTTGTCCTTGAACATTCAGTGGCTCCCACCAATCCTTGCTTTCTTAGACTAAGTATAATTATGAAGCTTGGGGTAAAAATCCTGTTCCTTTTTTTCTAAGGCATCCATATTTTCCCCCTTTGAGAAATAACTTAAAAAATAATGTCATTTTCTTGTGACTTTTCTGTTTGGTTTCAAGATGGTTCATCAGTTAAAGTGGCTTAAAAATTGGTAGACTCCTTAAGAGTTAACCCTTGCATTTCAGAGCCACTTTCCCATCAAACATCAAAGCTTGCTAACACACCTCTTTTTTGTTGAAGAACTAGGTACAGTCTATATAGGGGCAGGTAAGATAAAGATGCATTCAAGACTTCATATCTGCATAATTTAATCTTGTTTCCATTTAAACAGAATGGCCCCATCAAGGTCAAAGTGTGTCCTGTTCTAAGTTACTCTGTATTGCATAAAACTGGTTTTTCAGGCTGTGCCTTGCCCAGTGAGACTCCACTCTGATGGTAGAAGACGACTGTGCACCTGGAGGGAATATTTAAACAGCACCATCTGTCTGGTATCACCCACATAGCAGAGACTGATAAATGACTTACTCCTGGGAGTATAAAAGGTGCCACCCTTTAATTTATTGGGGATGGATTGAGACTGCAGGGGCACATGAACATATTAAAATCATATCAGGGAAACCAAGCTCAAGAAATTATGAAAGACACTAGACAAAGGGAGGGGGAACGTAACTCTATATAAAGAGATGTACATCTAGTACTACAAAGGTGATGGCTTCCAACTTGTCATCTGACCGTCACATAGCATATGTATCAAGGAACCACAGCGAGAACCCTCAACTATCACGGGGGCTTTGGCTGGGCCCCAGTTCTTGCTGTTGACACAGTCTAACCCAGCTGCCATCTTCCCATCTTCTGTTTGCCCATCTGGATATGCTGTTGGTCCATCTGCCCAATCCTTTGTCTGAACCTGTTCCTGCTCTTACGCCTCTGTATCTAGACTCAATTGCAATTTCATTCTCAAATATGTGACCAGCAGTGGTCTCTTAAGAGAGACTTTATACTTCTGTGAGCTTTCCTGCTTCTCGGGCCTCTCTTAACCCTTTAGAACCATTGTGTAACCTATATATTTAATTATATTGATGTCTATATGTAATGGGTGATCTGAGAGTTAATAATTAAGACTGGAATATAAGAACTGTGTTCACATAGGTCACGATTATCAAGGAGATTGATAGTAGCTGATAAATTGCTGTCGCTGAAACCACTGTACCTTGTGAAGTTATTTGATAAATTCTGGTACTGTGGAAAAACAGTCCTGGGAAAAAACTCACTCTCATCAAAAACTAGATTTACAACCACATTTACATTGTTCTATGGTATGGTTGAAGTACTCCTCACTGGGCATGGTCGCTGACAACCCTCATCCCAGAGTACTTGGGAGGCAGAAGAACTACTGCTGCAAGTTTGAGCTTGCCTTAAAGAAAATAATAAACAAATATCCACCCGTTGCTGTGAATTCCAAATTTACAAGTATACGTATAGAGCTACGGCTGTTCACAAGAATGGTCTGTCCCCATGGCCACTGCAATTTTAGATAAAGTAAAAGACACAAATGAAAACCTTCTCAGGGAACTGCACCTTCTCCATGGGTGGTGGTCCACTCCAGGAGCCACCTCAAATCCATAGCTTGAAAACAAAGCCTTGTGAACCAGGGAGAGAACTCAAGCATGGTAGGTAGGTAAGGCTCAGCTCCTTAAGTGATTTGATCTTCCTTAACAGTCCTCATAGGACTGACATTTATTTCTGGATCAGCAAGAGTTGGGGTTTTTTTTGTTTGTTTTGTTTTGTTTTTGCCGAGGCCCTGCCCGCCTAGGTTCAGGAACATCATCTCTGTCACTCTGCCAAGTCTTGAGCACCCAACTTTCTCTCTGTCAGATGCTACAATCAGCCATGCTGAACACCCTGTCACTCATAAATGTGTTGTTTTGTTCCAGTTCTCATTCGTACAGAAGCAAAGGGAAATGCTTTCATCAAGCCCTCTTAGTGCAGAAACATCTTGACATTAGTTTGTACAAAAATAACTAAAGGACTAAAACCTAATCTGATGGAAAAAAGAGAGAGAGAAAGAGACTATGATGACCTCAGGTTATAATACAAAAGTCTTTATGGAAACTGGGGGTTATTTTTATACAAACCATGGCAACTATGGGCAATAAATTATACACCCTGCAGCTGATCATAAAGGAGCTGCCTGTGAAAGGAAATAAAACCACACCATTACTAACCACGGACACATGTGATGATAGATCCAGGATGTTCTTATTGGAAAAAATGGATCGTGTACTTGAATGTGCCTTGAGGGCTGTGTACAAATAAAAATGGCTTTACACAATTATTCCAATAATGATAATTTAATGGTTTTCACACTAAAAAAAAAGAAGTTATACCTAACTAGCATTTTATGCTTCGATAGGAATGTAAAATCGAACAATTTAAAAAATCGAATTCACAGGCACAGATTTTAATGGATTACTTCCTGTCTTCTAAGGACATTTCTGTCAGAGTAATCAAATTGTGTAAAATAGAGAAAAGGGGTTTGTGTTCAAAGACACCATTCCTCTTGGACTGTGACAACTTTGAACAAAAATATTTTCACAAAATTCCATTTTAATTCATCTTCTTTTACAAAGCACATTACATAAGATATTTCTAAATACAACTTTAGAAAATGAAGCAAAAAAAAAAAAACCTCCATAGATTCCTGGCTGAGTCCATGCTGAAAGCAAAGGAATTTTAATTTTTCAAAAGTGGATAGAGTATTTCCAAGCTTTTTAATATTCTTGATGGGTACATTTACTCAAGAGTAAAGATGGTGGCTGTTTGGGCTCATTCAGTTCTGTAATGTACAATCTTCTTGCTGGTTAGCCCAAGGGATAGTAATGAAGATGGACATACCAACTTATTTCTCTATAATTCCTTTGTGTCTTTCTCTGTGTGTTTCAGTCTTTCCATTTATACATCTCCCTCCCCATCTCTCTAACCCTAATGTCTCTCTTAGGGGAAGATATCAGCTCTTTACATTCCCTGTTACCATCACCCACTGAGGATGCTCTCATCTGTCAATTTCATTGTTAATGATCTCACTCGGTATAAACGTCCTATATCATCATTAGGGATTTTCTTGACAAATAAATGAGAAATTAAGACATAAAGATTCCAGTCCTCACTGTTGTAATAGGTGGTAGGAAATGTCTGAAGGCTTCAAGTGTAATGCAGAAAGGCTTAGGCCCAATGAAGGGAAACAGGAACTCTTTATATCGCCCATAGAAACTATGTACTCCTGCCCCAAGCACACTGAGACCATGGCTGCTGAAAAGGCAAATATCTTCATATATCGGAGTGAAGAATAATTTCTTTATACATTCCTTCCTTTAATTGTGTCCCCACACCTGAAGGTTAGGGCCTTAGGCCTCTGTAAATCCTTAGAAGGAAGCAACAGCCTCGAGCAGAAAGGACAAGTATGCAAGTTAGAACAAGGCATGGGGATGGAGACAGGAAGAAAAAGGAAGAGACATTTATTAGTTATATTTTCAGTGATGAATCATGGGAAGTTTTTGCATCATTCCTTCAGTGTTATTAATTCTCATTCTTTGTGGTAGTGAAAATCTATTCATGTTTAGTAGTTTCACTATAAAATGCAGGAAATAGACAAAGCAGCAGTTTAGAAACACATCACACACATATTTGGGGGATCATTAAGGGACCATCCCTCCACCTCTACCCCATCAACAATCTTGCAGTACAGAATGCCCTCCCCCCATTTTCAGCTAAAGATGAGAAAACAGTTACATAGTCTAAGGCCGAACTGTTCATGTACTATAAAGAGAAAGCAGACAAGCAAACATCAGTTTCATTGGGAAAGAAAAAGCATTTCCATAAGTGCAGGAAAGATCCAATAGCTACATTTCCACAAGACCCTCCTCCCATTCTCCTAGATCTGAGGAGGGGGTTACAAGTGAGCAAGGCAAACAACACTGTGGATACAATTTAAACAATAACACACACACACACATACACACACACACGCACACACACGTACACACTCACACAACCCAGTGCAGGAAATAATCCAATTCCCCCCCTGTTTTCACTTGCATTTTATTTTTATTTATTTTTGCTTTAATAATGCATATTCTGTTCACGCAATAAGTGTAAAAGGCAGGAAGCAGGGGTTTAACTTGGCTGATGATAAAACAATCAAGCTGGAATGACATTTCTAGTTTCGTGAACAACCTCAAAGCAGGAGAAACTGAAAAGTCACAGCTGGTACCAAAGAGCAGGCCAGACTTAACAGAGGTCTCCTCTTAGGACCTTTGGCTAGGGTGAGAGAAGCTGTGAAGACAGCGGCCTCTAGTGGACAGGGAGAAGTGGCTGATTTTTATTTATTTGGAATCATGGTAGCTGCATCACAAAAGCTCCAATCAAGAGGGTGGTAGAAAGAAGGCACAGATCATTGCAAATACCAGATTTTTTCTTTCTCTTTTTGCAAATATACCGTCATATATAAGCTAAAATTTCTCTTAGAGTGGTGGGGGGTTGGCTGGCAGGGAAAGGGACAAGTTAGACCTCAAATTGCATATGTAATAGAATCCTAAAGGGGAATACAAAGCCAGGCGGTGTTTGTTCCATCTGCAGCAAGTGAATGAGACACTTGCTTCTGACTAGGTTAGCACAAACACTAGGGGCATCTGTGACAAAACACGATTTTAAAAAAAAACATAAAATTATAAAGCCTATAAATGAATAATCTGAAATTACATTTTGTTAATGGAAAATATCATCAAAATAGTACTACTATGGACTAAACTGCCTGAGTTTTCATTTCGCGGGAGATCTCAAGGTAGAAAAACCTTTAGCACAATTGGCTATAAATCACAACCACTGTCAGACCCAGGACAATACCATGGGAAAGAATCTCCTCTTGGATGGAATTTGTGTTGTGCTATTAAGACTTTTGTGCTAAACGTTCAAACAGGGACATGATGAATCAAACCTTTAATTTTTTGGCACAAGATGATTTTTGACTGGGGCAGAATATCTGAGTCTTGGACACAGGGTGAATAATGTGAAGTCTCAATTATCAAGTAATCACTTTGATTGAAGAGCTTTCTTTATGTCGTTCACTTCCATCTATACAGAGGGAGAAAAAAGCAGCAAACATAGACAATATGAAATGGCTGCATTTAGAGACGCTAAAAGATAATATATCTTTACCAATGCAAAGAAAAGACTCACGCTGACAATTTGAGCAGTGAAACTGGCCAAAACCAAAATAAACCTAAAGACAGGCACATAGCTAGAGTACACTGACAAGTCATTCCCAGATTCCTAGGCTCCCAAGTTTATGAGAAGCAGCAATGATTCTAGACTCCTTGCCAGAGGACAGGGCAGGCAAATAGGACCATCTGGGTGCGATAAAAGGAAGCTTTGGGTGACCCCAAAAGGTGGGTGTCCACAGTCCCACCTGGATGTTGAACCACTCTTTTTAAGCAGGTTGGGTCCAAACTGAATAGACAATAAAAGTTAGTCTTTGGTCATTTGGAATGATCCTCCACAAGATCTCCATCAGCAGCTCGAGGTAGGGGACAGAGCTTAGATGCCTTGGAAGGAGCAACAAGGCCATTGGGGAAAAGTAAAAAGTTGAAATGAAACACCAGTGTGTATATCCGTGGTCCCTGGAGGGAGCACACGATGGAACTCAGTAGCAGCAGCAGCAGCAGCAGGGTCTCCTGCATTGCTCTGATACTTAATATAGATGAGGTATCCTATATCATCATCCTAAAAACTAACTGGAGGGGATGCTTTACAGTGGATATGTTTAAAATAAATAAATAAAGCCTAACTGAGTATGCTGATTCATCTCTTCCTTCCCTGGGACCTTTTGGAACTCAGGCAAGGACAGAATATAACGATTCCGAGACATTCTTGTGGCAGCAATCATTTTTTTCTTTGTTTCCCCTTTTCAGACAGGATGTCACTTGGTAGCACAGGCTGCTATGCACATCTCTTGATAGCCCAGGTTTGTCTGGATCCTGTGATCCTCCTTCCTCAACCTCCCCAGGGCTGGAATGAAAAACCCCTAGGTACCATGCCCAACAGCAGTCATTTCTTTTCGACCTGAAGCCCTGACTTTGCCTCCATTCCCAACTGAACCCAGGCCTCATGGATGAGTGCTGAGGGACCTACCTGCAACCGGAGCCGGATCTTTTTCTCTTCATCCAATTCTGACAGTAACTGCTTAATCTCACGTCTGAAAAGCAAATGCCAATGGAATCAAATCAAAGCCCAGAGTTTCCCAATGAGAGATAAGAAAGTCTAGTATCAATATGAAATCCATCTGACCTTTTTCCAAAGAAAGTATGAACCAAACAGAATTTATTTCCTCCTCCCCCCACCTCTCTTCGTCTCTCCTTCCCTCTCCCTCTCTATGCATGCATAATGGGGGGGGAGCATGCATTCCACATTGTGTAAAGGTCAGAGAACAACTTTAGTAGAGCTGGTTCTCTTTCCACCTTTACATGGGTTCCCGGGATTGAACTCAGGTCATCTCTGGTTTGCACTGTCGGGTGGTGGGCTGGTTAATTAAGTTTTGGTCACCTTCATACAAGACAGAGTCACGCGCAAAGCACTTCAATTGAGAAAATGCCACCATTAGATTGGCCTGTGGGAAGTCTGTGGAGTGTTCTTGATTAATGATTGATGTGGGAGGGCCCAGTCCACTGTGCATGCATGCTGCTGCCCCTGTCAGGTGGGTCCTTTGTTATATAACGGGCTGAGCAAGTCACGGGGAGCAAGCCAGTAAGCAACAGTCTATGCTTTCTGCCTTAGTTCCTGACTCGAAATTCCTGCCTTGGTTTCCCTTGATGATAGTCTGTAACCTATAACTCAAACAAACCTTTTTCCTAAGTTAGATTTTTGTCATGGTCTTTATTACAGCAAGAGAAAGTGGTGGTGGCAAGCTCCTTTACCCACTGAACCATCTCATCACACCCAAACACACTTATGCACTATTATGTCTTAAGATTATTTTTGGACAGAAAGGTTTGCCATTATTTGGGAAGAAGTCACCAAAATATGTAGCTTTCAACTGTTAGGTCTGGAGATGACCTTAGTATGATCTCCTAGGTTAAATTTCTTCCAATAGGAGAAGATAGGGAAACTAAGGCACAGTGCAGTGGCCTGGTTTCCTAAATAATGAGAGTCAAAGCACTGAAGCTCATATTCTGTCATCTTTCCTCTAACTTCTTTTTTATAACAGGACCACTGGGTGCTTATAGAAAATTTCCCATTGTAGACCTTTTTGTGTGTTTTTTTTTCCATGTGCATGGGTATATGTAAGCCCTTGTATGTGCATTTTCATGTAGAGGCCATAGATTGATAATATCAAGTGCCATTCTCAATTTCTTTCTACCTTCTTGTTTGAGACAGGTTCTCACTGAACCTGATGTTTGCTGATTCAAGTAGATGGCCTGGCCAGTGGAGACCTGAGATCCTCATTAATGCCTCTGCACTGCTGGCATTACAGATACTTTATATGTGGATGCTTGAGATTTGAACTCGGGTTTTCATGTTTGTGTAGTAAGCACATTTTTACTGAGCTATCTCCCTAGACCCATTGCAGAAAATTTTACCACTCTCTATATACTTCATTTTTATACAGAACTTAACTTAAAAACAGGCCACTGGTATGTTTTCAGTAATTCTCACAAAATCTTACAGACTGACATTACCTTAAGATAGACTAACTGGACCTTAAACACATGAATTAACAGTATAGAAATGAAGTCCGAAAGAGGACAAACATAGGACCGACAGCCTAATGCATTTTCCAACTTGAAATAATAAAGTTGAATGAAGCTACTTATTCTGAAAATCTGGGACTCTGTTCTTTGGACTGGTCTAAGATCTGCATTTCTTTTGCTTGGAGGTATTAGACATGTGTACATTTGTAAAATGAAACAACAACAACAACAAAAGACAAAAGGTTTCAGAAACAGCATGGTGAATACAGAACCAGAGACTGTGCACTAGTTCAAGTACAGATGAATCCAGTGATGGTCCTCTATACTTGAGACTGTCCTATCCCTGCTGTCAACACTGGTTATCTGATATAAACTAGCAGTGATGCATTAGTATAGTCATTTAGGCTCATATTACACATCCATATCTGTGTGGCTACCACTTAGGGCTTAGGAAAGCCATCAACAGTGAGGTCCTAAGCCAGCACCCAAACCCCAGGAAAACTTAGCAGACATGGCCTTAAGTGGGCCATGGTCTAGGAAAAGGAAGTCAGTTGGGGAAGATGGTGTAAAGAAAGCCACTATGTCTTGAGCTAGGGAATATGGGCATCTGTCTATAAGGAAAAAAGGGGAGATGGGCAGTTGGGGGGAAATTCTAGGCAGAGCAGGGCAGTGAACCTGCCTCTGAAAGCAAGGCACATTTGAGAAGGAGGACAGACATGGATTGAATGCTACAGGGAAAGTGACACCAGGGGAGAAGGTAGAAGACTGGAGGGAACTCACTGACCTTTGGCAGGATGGCCAGGCTAAGGAAGGGTATGTGACACGAGGATTTGAAGAGGTGATTAACATCCTGAGTTACTGATTAAATAAGATGCTGGCTGGGAAAGGAGTGTTGTGGCCAATTACAAGCTTTAAGGCACAGCTGCCTGTGGACTCAGAGATAAGGCCTGGCTATCAGTGTTGTGGGTAGCTTCCAGCCTGCTTCACCCCCACCCCCATTGAATGTAAAGTTCTAAAGACCTGGATCTAGGCAAGTCAGGTCCTACTATGGTCCTGTCCAGAAGGCTGAATGTCATGGAGTCACTGTCTTGGCAAATGACATGTGCTCAACTGGATAGAGATGGCTTTTGGTTACCCAAACCTATAGCTTCTAGAGCCATAGAGGAACCAGGAACTTAAAGGAGTTTGGGGGAGCCTGGGTGGCCCAAGGAACCTCTTTCCAATGTCATTTCACCAGTTCTGCATCTTTATGTGATGACTCTCTTCCAGTCAGGAAGTGAGTGACTTGAAGAAGCCCAATTTTCCCCCTTGCGTAGCCTGAGTGAAACAGCACCTACACTGTTCAAAGTTCGTTCCTTGGAACCGGTTTCCTAGAACACGTTAAGAGTTCTGTGGTTACAAGCATTAGCAAAACTGCACATGCTATCTTCTCTATCTTCTAATGTGGGGCGAAGACTTCAAAAAGTCCTTCAGAGGACAAACTAACTTTGCTTAACCTAATTGTTCCCCGAGGTGTCTGACCACAAAATACATCAAGGCCCCCTCCATCCTTGGAAGAGAGGCAAATGTCAGTCAACAGCAGCTCCAGAACCCCTCCCCCAGGATGCAGGAATCTGGCCATAGCTCTTACCATCACCCCTATGCACCTTCTGAACCAAGGTAGCCAGGAGCCCAGGGAGGCAATGACCCAGCAGGCTGTTCAGTTGCTTATGAGCTGCCTGCTATTCCCTCTGCCAAAGTTTCCTGCTCCCGGTCATTCTAGGTCAGTTTTCAAAATGCTCATGAAATGCTTCCCTGAGAAGTATCTCAAGATTCTTTCCAGAAGGAGCTCTCAATTCATAGTCTCTGACCCTCAGTTTCTTTAAGCGCTGCCTACTGCTAATCCTTCTACCAGCTTTCTTACAGTAAGCAGCATCCCAGGCAATCTGGCGGCAGGATATTTTATTTTTGTTCACAGGCTTTTCTTCTCATTCAAGTGCTCCCTGAGGATAAGAGATGTGCAAGTATGTATGTAGGCATACATGAGGAAAGACCCCTGAGTCTCATGATGAAGACATCTCTCTGACAGCAAAATCTTGGGTTTAAAGAATCCCTACATCTTCTTCCTATGTTACAGCCCCTTGATGCAAGCCAGTTGTTTTATCTGTCATCTAAATTAAGAAGCTCTATTTTCCCCCCTAACACTAGAGGAAAAGTTAGTGATATAGATGGTGCTAGAGAGGTGGCTCACAGGTTAAGAGTGCATATTGCTCTTCCAGAGGATGCGAGTTCTGATTCTAGAAGCCATGTTGGATGGCTCACAGCCACCTCTAACTCCAGTCCTAGGGGATTGTCCACCTCTAGACTCTCTGTGGTCCCTATATAAAAGTGCACAATGCCTCCTCCATGAAACACACACGTAATTGAAAGCAAAGTCAAAAGAATGTGTATATGCACTGGTATTGTTTTGGGTGTTGAATGTTCCCTGAGAGTTCATAGGTTAAAGGCCTGACCTCCAGCCTGTGATACTACTGAGAGGTTGTGAACTTTTAGATTATTAGGTATATAAGGGATATTATGACACCTACCCCCTCGCTGTCACCTCTTTGCTTCCTAGCTACCATAAGGTGAGGTGATTAGCCCCTTAACATGTTCCTTACCATGATATGCTCCTCCAGCCTAAACGCTCAATTTCTTTGAACTGAAACCATGAACCCACATACCCACTCCCTTTTCAATTTTGCTTTTCTTTTGTATGTGTGTGTTTGTATGCATGTATATGTGTGTAGCACGTACATGCTTGGCACCCACATAGGCCAGAGGAGGACATTAGATACCTTGAAAATGGAGTTACACGCAATTGTGAGCTACAGTGTGGAGGCTGGGAAATGAACCCCTAGTCTTCTGGAAGAGAAGCAAGTGACCATAACCCTCTGAGCTGTCTCTCTAGCTCTAAGCCTTCCCTTATTAAAAGTTGATTTTCTCAAAATTCTGCCACAGTGATGAAAATCTGGTGAGGTACCTAAACAGGTAAAGGTACTTATTGCTAGGCCTGATGACCTGAGTTCAATCTCTGAGACCTCACATTGTGGGAGGACAGAACCAACTCCTGAAAACTATCCTCTACCCTCTATTCTCTGTACACACACACACACACACACACACACACACACGCATACACACACACATAGATACACACATAGACACACACACATAGACACACACACATAGACACACACATAGATACACACACACACACACACACACGTCCCTGGCTTGGGTGGCAGGGATGTCTTGTTATTAGACACCTGTGAAAAGGGAAGGTGGAGAGGCTTCTGAGCCAGGGATGTGCAGTCCATACCTACTTCCACCACTTCTGCCACTATCAATGGGAAGGCCTAGCCCACCCTCTGGGCAGAGTGACATCCAAGCTTTCAGAATTAGGCCATGGTTACCCACTGGAGAGCCACCTGGAAATAGCACTCACTTCTGCTGGTCCTTCATGGTCTCAATGATGGTCCTCAGCTCACGGACTTGCATCTTAAGATCCTCGATAGCAGCCTGGCTGCTCACTGCTGGCTCCATCTTTGGCTTTCCTTCTGTGCTGAACAGAGATGGAGAACTGGCTCGCTGTCCAGCTGTTCCCAAGGAGGATGACATGGGGGAGGATGCCACTGAAGAGAGAGAAGCTGGCCCACTGCTGGCAGCTGCCATGGTCCCTGGCTTGGGTGGCAGGGATGCCTTGTTATCAGACACCTGTGAGAAGGGAAGGTGGAGAGGCTTCTGAGCCTGGGATCTGTGCAGGGATTTCTTCCCTGTCCTGGTAAGTCAACCCTTCCTTTTATACCCAATCCCATACCTGTCTCCACACACTCTAATCATTTATTCCCTCATTCATAAGCCATTTATGGCCAACTTGGTCCAGACAGACCACTGCCCAAGGGCTACCTGTATCTATTTTCAATGTCATCTTCTTTCTAGACAGGACAATCCCAGATTGGTTTCATATACAGAGATGTAAAACTGCTTGCCAGGCCCAACAAACCCTGAAGTAAGCAAGACATTGGCATGGCACTTAGGTCTTTAGAACTCACTGGGGGCACTGGAGACAGACAAGCAATACAGTGCAGTACAGAAGGAAGACTGGACAAGAGGGGGGAAGCATAGAGAGCCTCAGAAACACATCTAAGCATCCACATTCCAGGATGGAAGAAGCAAGCAGCCAATGGTCCCTTCTTTTCAGAGGGAAGAGACTATAGAAGAAAAGAAGCTGGAAGAGGGAGGAGGGGAGGGGGGAGGGGGGAGGGAGGAGGGGAGGGCCTAGACAATGGCCTAGAGACCAGGAATGAAAACACAGTGGGAATCAGATAAAGGGAGGAGGAGAAAGTAAGGCTGGCAGTGAGAAGAGAAAGGGCGGGTTCAAATGGCTGCACATCCTGCTCATGGCTGCTGCGGGGGTAGAAAGGCTGGAGAGTTGACAGGCCCGGAGCTAGACAGAACTTCTGAGACTCTGACACAATGCACACTAGAAACAGGTGGTGACCTAGAATGAAGACTATTTTGAGAGCTGTGGGTAAAGGCAGGTTCAGCTAACAACGGCCATTAGGTAGCACTCCTGGGACTGGAGTGGAGACTGGGTAAGGTTAATGGCATCCCTGCCTTCATAGATCACACTACCCACTGTCAGGGAGATGAGGCCTGGACAGACTAGTGAGAGAGGTGGGGAGAGGGAGAGAGATAGAGACAGAGAGAGGGAAAGAGAGAGACAGAGAGACACACAGAGAGAAACACAGGGACATAGGAAGGGAGGGAAGAAATGAGGAAAGGTGGTACCTTTCATTAAGGAGGGCCCAGATAATTGTTTTGGTTTTGAATTTTAGGAATCAGAGGGATAGCTGAGAGGGTATACTTAGTAGGCAGAGCAAGTAACTCATATAATAAGATTGGCCAAAGGAAATGGAAGTCATGGGTATGGGTCAGAGAGATGAGAAGATGCCTAGGGTAGAAGCTGGGGAATTCTAAATAAATGAGGCAAGAAGAGAAGGGAGAGAGCTCTTGACAATTGAGAAGTAGTGAGAGAAAGAATGAAGAAAGAACAGTAGAAGGGCTGAGGTGATGGAAATCCCCAGAGGAAAAGAAAGGCTGGCTAAGTGTGCCAGTGGGGTTGAGAGGAAAACGGAACCCATTTGATAGTACAACTATGGAGACAGTGACCCAAAGATGAGAGACCAGTTGATGAATGGGCACTGAGAGATTTGGCTGGCAAACTGAAGATTCTTTCCACAGATGTGGCTGAGGTAGGGCTATGGAGGAGCATGCGTGCGAATGCATGCAGCAGCTTCATGAGGAGATAGGAGGGGAAGAAAGTTTTGTTCGCCTTCACAGATGAGTGAGACCCCGGGCTGTGTGAGATGTTAGGGGAGATGGACAGGTGAAGATGGAGAGGTGGGAAAGGCCTGATGGAGAGGTGTTCTGAGGAAGACAGGAACACAAAGGCTGGGAATCAGCCTTAGGTGAGAGGGTCTACAAGTGCCTGGCAGGCCCAGAGAGGAATCACTAGCAAGGGAAATTGAGTGGATAGGCGAGTGTGGAAAAGGCAAAGCAGCGGCCTAGGACTTTGGGAACAGAGGAGGTGAGTGAGAGGGTGGAGACCGAGGCTGGTGATGAAGCTTGGCCCAGCAACCATGGGATTTCCTCCAGCAGCAGACGCTCAGCCGGCCATCCCAGGGAAAGCGCCAAGAAGGGGTTTGGCTGGCACAGCGGCAAGGAGGTAGAGTCTAGATTCAGGCTGTGCTAGAGGCAGAGACTGGGCAGAGTGTGCCAAAAGCAGATGGGCCATCATTCCTAGTCTCACTGTTAGCCTTTTCTCTGCCAAGTTACCATTGAGGAAAAGCACTCTCGGCTGCCAGGGAGAGTACTCCGCCAGCCGGGGCTTTGTTGTTAGTACGAGTTACAGTATGGGGGTGGGGGGTGGGGGGGTGGGGAAGAACTGACAGTTCCAGAGCTGTGGCTGCACCATGGACATCAGCTTGCAAAGCAAACTGATCAGCTGGCACACACACTGTATGAAGCAGGAAACTGAGGCCTATAGGGCAAACTCCTTGAGTCTTGGAACTAATCACCAGCCGGACTGACATTTAATTCCCCTGTTAGCAGTTGGATCCTCAGCCCAGCTCTGTGACTGTGCCTGATGGAGCTCAAAGATCTGTGCTCTTCTCTTGTTTTCTTTGCTGGTTATATTATAGACTCCAGGACTCGTGCCTTCTTCCGTTTCCCTTCCTCTCTTACCTCTCATGAGCCACCAGTGCCCATAACACTGGCTTCAGGATACTTCTTAGATCAATAGTTCTTTCACCATTTTCTGTCTGATGGGCTCTCAGACTAGCCTACTGCAGCTAACGAGTACGCTTTTAGTCCCTCACACAGTCTAGGTCACCACATTCCTTGATCAAATTAGTTCATGTGGAATTTCCCGAAGGAGTGAAATATACAGCCTGACAACTCCAGGGAACTGAAATAGGCTATGGAATAGAGCCTTGCCGATCAGAAACTTGAAAAGCCACTATCCACCAGTAGGTGTCACTGTAGAGACATCATTGAGATACCAGAGAACAGGAAACTGAAGTTATGCCTATGGTCATTAGAAAACTAAACAATAAAACTGGCCTGAATCCAATTTCAGTAAACAGAATCCTTTGAAAAGGAAGACTGCCTTGGCTTTGTGGGTAATTAAAATTGATCTGTTTTATAGGATCATGTTCTGCTTACTGTATCAGATTTTCAAGAAAATCCACAATGCAAACATTCAAAACTATGAGGAGAAAAATCCCATCCAACCTTTGATTTCTTTGTGCTGATGACTGCTTCAAATGACTACTGTTTTGTGCTTCTAGACATTAAAATGTTGCTAGCGTTCCAAGAAAACAATCCGACTTGATGGTTTTCTTAGTACAAGAAGACGGAAATTAAAAGTTGCCATTTATTTCTAGGAAGATCGGAGTGCGCATAGGATGCTTCCTCTTCAAAGCTGCATGTAGTAGCTAAACAATGCTCTTTTGTGGTGGGACTCTCACCCAGGGCCTGGCACACTGAGACACACTTCTGCTTGCCACCCGCTTCTCTCCCTTGGTCTCTCTGTGTATACCCCCTAATCCCTGCGTGTGTATGTCTCTCTGCATCTCTCTTTCTTGAGATGGAGACTATTCATCCACTATGCTAGCTAGGCTCAAATTCCCCCAAATCAAGTGATTCCCCCCCCCCACTTCAACCTCCTGAGCAGGTGGAACAGTGGGTGCCTGCTAGCACAACAATGTTTACTTTGGTTCTCAGAAACAAGTAACTTAAATCAGCTTTACCATTTCCTGGGCACTGAGTGAAGTTAAAATGCTTTAGAGGATAAACTGGCTCTAGAGCATGAATCTAAGTCAACTTTTCCGTAAGAGATAATGTAAGGACAAGATTAAAAATAATATATAATTTTGCCAGTTTTGAATGTAAAAGACAAGGTCTATGAGCAGAGAGCACAGCATATAGTCTCTCTACATACACCACAGCTTTTTAAGTTGATCAGGTGACAGGGGTGTCTGAAGGCTTTTTTTTATTTTTATGTTTTTACAAATGTGACAGGATGAAGAACGCTGACTATAAGAGAAACTGAAAACTAAACACCTGTATGCACGACCCAGAGACGCTGCAGCATATCTTAGGAATCTTGATGCCTACAGTAATTACTGTCACTAAAGAATGACAACCATCCATACCCATCATCTATCTATCTTGCTTGGTGTCTAACCCATTGTTAGTACACTCATGGAAGGGCAGGGACACTTCACCCTGGCTGGTCACTCACTTGGGATATGGTAACAGTCTTGGAAGTCTTCTTTGACACGTCTATTCCTCTGTGCGCAAGCGAAATGTGTTCCTCTTTATCTTCTTCGGGACTTGGGGAGTCAAAGATATCGGGGCTTGAAAGGGAAGACTGGATAAAGCCAAAAGAAAATGCCTTCGTCAGAATCATACCTTAGCTGACACAGCTTTGTTTATGTGATGCTGTTAGCTTCTCAAAGCACTCATCATTTCTATTTGATCTGTCTCTAAAACCCTGTGAGGCAGAAAGTATGCTGTTATCTTCTTATGACAGATAACCATATGGCTACCTAGCAGCAGGACTTGGACCAAGTCACAAGAAACTAAACTAGGAGCTGCCCCTGATACCCATCAATCACTTTAACCATGTAACCATCTGTTGTATAGCTTTTCCTAGTCTCTCTATTCTCCAAACATTTGTTACTGTGTACCTTACAGGGAGCTGATAATACAGGCTCAATGATGACATGTGATAAGTGGTCCCAGCTCTTTGGGGGCTAGCAGTATGGTAGGAAACAGCCCATGGCCAATAGGAGACTGCCTCGTATCCTCCTCTCCTTCACCCTCCTCTATATCCTTCCTATTCCTTGACCCTACATGTGGTACACATGCACGTCCCTTGAAGGACACATCTGAGAGGGGGCCATTTCTAGAGGCAGGGGACCAAGAGTAAAGTGCATAGCCCTACCTACTAGCATAAGTTCATCTCTACTTTGGTATTTGCTACTAATCTCTGCCCTCATTACTGTGGACAGTAAACACCCATTCTGGTGTGTATTTCCTAAGGTATATTTATTTATAGAAACATAGTACCATTGGGTAAAATATAGTTTGACACCCCTGCCCTTTCTGCCTCACTATGAAATCACTATAAAGACCCAGAAACTGAATGGGGAGCAAGTCAGCAGAATTCTCTTGGTCACAAGTAATTCCTTTGCTACAATGTTTCAAGTTTAGAACAAAACAAATGAAATTAAGAGTCCCTGTTGCAAGGATTCTTTTTAAAATGAAGAGGCTTCTAGAAATACATAGCAGCAAGCTCAGATTCAGCTTTGCTTTCTACCCTGAGGTAATAAATGGTTCTTTTTAGAATTACCATTTGAAAATGAAAAATTATGTTCACAAATATTTTTCTTCCTTTTATCCTGCTTACTATGACAGAAACTAAAAAAAAATGGGAAGGGATTTTTAAGTCAAGGTTTTGTTTCAAGAGGTCTTATTTGTTAATCTTCACTTAATCTGAAAATCCAATTACCAAAAATATGGCCTCCCACACCAAGCATTCTTATTAATATAGGCTTACCTACTCAGCCAGTATGCAATACACAGATCCTTTAAAAAGCTTCCTTCTATAAAACACATGTTGCATGAGCTTGCCCTTTAGGGTTTATAAACATAACCATATCCAATTAGTAAGAGCACCGAGGCCAGGGAACCATAACTAGTGTTTCTTCAATCATTCCCCGACTAGCCTTTGAGGAGTATATCCTTATCCACTAATCCTATTTGTTATGAAAACCCCACAGGTACTACTTTTCAGAGTGAAGAAGAAATTCTGAGGGTACATCCAAATGGGGATGGATAAGAATGAGAGACAAAAATCTGCACACTATACATCATTAAGGCACTAAGGTTTTAAGTCCAAATAAAATCACTCTCCATAAGATTCGAAATAAGCCTCTTGACGGCTTCCTTCTCATTACCATGTGAATCCTTGGCACCTGGCACAGTGCCCTGTCCCCAGGAGACAGATGTCTATGAATATATGTTGACCAAGAAACTAAACAATTGTGCAGCCTAAAAGTAGGGTGGAGATGAGCTACCATTACTTGGTCTCCAAAATACACAAATCTCTCAACACAGGCTATCTGAACAAAATGGAAATAATTTAAACTACTTAATACTTAGTTCTGGAAAGACACAAGGCTCCTTATACCTTAAAAGATTTATGAAACCTAGGAAGGAAAACAAAAATGATGAAGGATTTATAGAGAAGACACAAGTGGTAGAATTGTCTAGTAGGAATACAAACAAGCCAAGAAGCAGTTGGGTAGGCTGGGTGTATATATGAATGCTGGGGTGGGTAGAGTCAACACAGGAGAAATAAAAGAAGGCAAGTTGCCACAATCCAAGCTATGCTCCTAGACTCAGTAGATTGGAGAGCTCAAAGGGAGTGACATCCCACCCCCCTGACTCCAGATGATAAAAGCACAGGTGAGATTAGTGATGAGGTGGAAAGAGAAACAACCTGAGAAATCTGCAAATGGTTAAATCCCTTGGTATATCTGGATGGAGATTATAAGGCTGTAGAACTGTAAAGGACAAGGCAATGTGACAGACAGACTGATAGATGATCCGTAGACAGATGAACACATACACACTGCTTGTGGAGGGGAAATGACCTCGTTGAGAGGACCTCTGCAACTAAGGTCAATGCACTTCCCAATGGCCCACATTCAGAAAACTTGCACCTAACAACGTTAAGTTTTGCTGGGTTCTTTTCCCCCTACATACATTCATGTCAGTATGGCTTATAACAAGAACTTGGAATCATCATCAAAACCCAATAATAGTCCAATCACTTGGTAAACTCTCATATCCTCACACTGTAGCATAGTAGGCAGTCATTGAATATATTGAGAATAGGTAATGACTGGGAAGAATGCTGTGCAGTTAATCCAAAACAATGTGTATTACATGATCCCAGTTTTGAAAAAAACAAACAAACAAACAAACAAAAAAAACCTCAAAGTTTCGGAAAAGCGAAGGATATACAGCAAGACATTACATCTTTGTTCTTGTGGCAGGACTATAGAAAATTTACTTTCTTCATTCTGTATCAGACTGTTCAAGTTTGGCACAATTAATATAGCAGGTTTGTAATAAAAAGTTATTTAAAACTACCCAAATAAAAACAACCATCTGTGGTTTATCACTGAGTGTGTTCTCAGTGGTCTCACCTATAAACCATGTATTTTATATGAGTAAATACAACCTCCTGGAGGTCTGCATGGCTTTCTCTGTAGGCATGCTGATAATGGGGGTTGGGAAGATATAGGTCACTTATATAGGGAAATAGGGGTCTCACAGTGCATAATGGCAGATCTTTGTTGAGTAAAGCTCTGTCTTTTTAATAGACCAAACAAGGCTCAGTCTCCTTTTCTATATTTTGTTTACCAATTTCATTTCACGTTTAAACAAGAACTGGTTTAGAAGGAGACAGAAGGAAAGTGGGAAACAGGGAGTGCCACCTTGCTGGCAGAAACACAAAGAGCAAACAAAAAGCGATGCTGCTTTATTCAAAAGGATTCTCCCAGCATTTTTAGCTGGCAGTTTATCTGGTGGCTTCCTCTCTTCCCCTCTTCTGGGTGTCTCCCATCATCTGCTTGCAGAAGAGTCCTTAGCCAGAATCTCCAGTCCTTTTCTTTCTTTTTTTTTTTTTTTTGCCTTTCAGCTGTAGAGAAGTAAAGAGACACTTACAGATGTGAGTGACTGGGATGGTGGCCGTCTCCCGGTAGCTTTTGGTCTGCTTGTGGTTGGGTGGCTGAGTTTCTCAGTAGACGTTATCACAGAGTCAAAACCTTCTAAGTCTAAAACAAAATGAAACATGTTTTTAAAAAGAAAGGAAGAAAGACAAAGGGTTCTTATAGTATGATATACACGTTTCTTTCCCTTAATAAGCATCCTGTCAATCTAGAGTATGCTTTGCCTTTTACAAAGGCCATTAATACCCTTGGGTCATTCAATAAAGGAGTAGAATGGAACGCAATAACCATTTTCTCTCAGCTTAGCAAGCTTAGTATGCTAGCAAGCAAGAGAAAACACAGCTCTTGCCTTTTTCCCTTCAACAGTCACATTCATAAAACCTTCAAAAGGTACAGAACAGGAATTAAAGGAGGGTTCTTCTCTCTTTCACAAATCTAACCATTTTAGTAGACAGAACAATCTTGAGGTCTCAACACAAAAGATAGTTAGCGCAAGGTATAACAGCCACGGTGGTGTGAATACTAGCTGCTGTTGGTTCTAAATAGATAAGATGTCAGAGCTGCCTCATCTGGACTACAATGGTTAGGCCATCAGGCGTCACCCCTTTAGACAAAGCTCCTAGGCAAGGGGATGAGGCTCAGATATCTTACTGAGTCCAACTCTGTTCTATTTCCAGAATCATCATTCGGTGGTGACATTATCATCAGCAGTCATCTATCTGTCCACCCATCCTTTCATTCCATATTTAAATATCTGAAATATACCACATTTTTTAAAAAAAAGTAAGCTATGGCCTCTGCACCACTGGGCCTCTCTGCAGCACTGAGCCTGTGCAGCAGTGGGATTCTTGGCAAGAACTATCACTCCGGACAACTGTTATTGAACTCGGTGCCACGCAGGGTAAAAGTTACTAAGATGACACCAGCAAATATGCTTGTATCATAGTGATGGACAATCAGATAAACGGAAAGTCACATATGTCCTCATGTGTCAGGAGGAAAGCCTCTGCCTTTACTTTGACCGTCAGTAAGTGATCAGGGCAAAGGGGTCCTGGTATTTTACAGCCTTCGGGGATTTCCAAACCAAGTGTGATTGAAATGAGAGGCTCGGAGGAATGAGCAGTGGGAAGGGACTGAGGACCATTATTGCCTCGATGAGAGCAACACCTTCAGGGATCATAAAGAGAGAATGAATCAGCAGAGTTTTGAGGACACAGTCAGGAGCCCATCAGCATCTAGCACCTGAGAGGAGCTCATAAAAGGTCTTACTTCTCCAGCTGACTCAGCAGGGAACCAGCAGGCTCCTGGGCTAAGGGAAGGCACAGATGCACACTGCTGGAACATATTTGTCCAGAGGTGGCTGACTGGACTGGCCCCTTAAGGAGCTTTTCCTTTAGATAATAATACGATTATCTTAACAGGTTCCTCTCTGGGCTCTACCACAGAACTTAATGCTACAAAGTATGTGTTGTCTGAAATAGAAATTCCCTACTACACTGCTGGATTGATGTGAAAAAAAAAGGCATTATGTGATATTAACATATCAAATCATCTTTTTAAAATCAGTTTTCCTCCAGAAACAAAAGTAAGACACATTTCACACAGATTTTTATATGAAAGCAAAAAGAAAGCCAATGATAATCTCACCACATTGAGACAACCACTGTTAGTATTTCAGTATATTTTCCTCCAGGCTTTTTGAAAATAAGACATTATAACTCATGTTATATATCATATTGTACTCTGCTTATTTCATTTAACCTTGGATGTCATGTCTCTAAACATTCTTCATACTTTATATAATCTTTGGTGGTGCTGCAATTCATCATTTATTCTATTTCCTACTATTGGATAATTTGTCTTCAAATCCTTCCTCCTCCTATTTGTTGCTATTATAGAAAAACTCCACACAAACATCCCCAGTATGCGCTCCATGGGCAATGCTTTCAGCAGGTTAGCCAAGAAGATGCTGGGCTGCTCTGGAAAAAGAGAATGGAGCCTCAGACTCCAAACTACAGGGCAGTTTACTCGTGGGTGTGAGAGGTGGCTGGAGAGGGCAGAAGGCACAATGAAGGACAGAGGGAGCAGAGCAAGGAAACAAAACAGAGGCACGGATGCTGAGCAGACAGCAAGGAGAGGGAGTGAAAGAGAAGGAACAAGCCATTGCCAAGGGCCCTGGCTGGGAGCTCCCGGGACTGAGCTACCCAATGTATATCATCACCTTGTCCAGGAAACCAAAACAAGCTCTGGAGGCAAAACCTGAGCAGGGTGAAGTGATTAAGGAACAATTAAAGGTCAATTGACCCCAGTTCTCTGCTGGATAGCTGGAGGTGATTCCAGTAGACAATTCTTTTATCAGAAGGGGGGGAGCAGGGAGAAGAGGAGAGAGAGATCAGAGAAGGAGAGAATGGGTAGGGTGAGCCAGCTAAGAGAGTGGGGGGAGGGGCAAACATACGCATGGAGGCCAAGAAGATGTTGCCTCCTACCTTATTTCTTGAGACAGGGTCTCTCTCGCTAAACCTGGAGATCACAGATTCAGCTAGTCTGGCAGGCTAACTGAGGCTCCTGTTTCTACCTCCCATGCTACACTGTTCCAGGGGATTCCCTGGGAGTACACAGCCTGCCAAGGCAAGTCGTAGAGAGTAAATGTCATCAGTAAAGTGGCTCCTCTAGCACCTGGTGAAGGAGTGTTAGCCTGACAAGCAAAAAGCTACAGAGATGTTGAAGCTCTTGCCAAAAGTATTTGGTTACAGGCTCAAAGAGTTGACAACAGATCAGACAGACACCCTTCGGGCTGGAAACAAGAGGTGGAGGTTCAGTGATGCAGCATGCAGAATGCAATAGGAGAGGGGTGCTGGAACTACAGCCAAAGATGGGCCACCTTGGGCTCACCATGGGATGGACATAGCATACAGATACAACTAAGTTCACACCAGGAAAAGGAGTCTATTTCTATTGCAGGTGCTTGAGGCCATGCTAAGAAACTAACTCATCCCTTCATAGATGGAGGGATTGGAGAGAGTCAATAGACCCCTGCCCCAAGATTCCCGCTCTGCCCGCATGCACCTCCCAGTCCACTGTATGGGATTCTGCTCTAATAACATACGACCTCCTATCTGGAGGAACTAGAGTATGTACAGAGCAAAAGATTAATCAAGGAGGGCTCCATCTACACAACTATAGAGGGTGAGATATTTTGGCAGCATGGCTTCTATAGGATCATTCATGCTTCTAGAAGTAACCCCTCATCCACGCTGTATAAGGCCAACCAACCCATTGGCCCCAAGTTGGATGCTATCAAGAATCATACTCCACTTTGCCTTTGGTGTCCTATCTGAGGGAGGGCACTTTTTTTTTCTTCATCTTTCCCAGGTAAAAGTTCATGTAACAGGCTCTGAGGTTCTTAGAATGACTTGGAAGCATGGCGTCCACTGCCTCGCAGGAAAGCAGGACCTTGTCCTCAATGTTTACCTCATTCCTAGGGTGGGGGAGGGACACGCTTGGTATTCTGTTGCGCTAAGAAGGAGAAAATGAGGGCTGGTGAGATGGCTCAGCAGGTAAGAGCACCCGACTGCTCTCCCAAAGGTGCAGAGTTCAAATCCCAGCAACCACATGGTGGCTCACAACCATCCTTAACGAGATCTGACTCCCTCTTCTGGGGCGTTTGAGGATAGTTACAGTATATTTACATATAATAAATAAATAAATCTTTAAAAAAAAAAGAAGGAGCAAATGAATGAATTAACTATCTCAAGGAACACTCCTACTAGAGAGGTAGCTCCTAGTGGGCTGCAGCATAGCAGCTGCAGGGCAGAAGGCAGCATTGTGTGCCATGGCAGCAACGAAGGAGCTTGGCTGCCTCCCTTAGCTCTATTGGCTGAGGTTTGTACTAAAAAGACTTAGGCATGTTGGAGCCTAGCCTTGCTCAGCAAGCATCTCCATGACAGATGGCCAAGAAGTCTGCCTCGTTTATGTCACTCATCAGTAAGAGGAGGGTCAGAGTCCCTCATGGAGAGCCACTTTTATCCCTCTTAATGCACATTTCAGCCAAGTTTCATTTTCTACAGTTTTAGCTTATAAAGAACATTCTTATGAATACTAATGGAACCAAACTACCACAAAGAAAGATATCCCAAAGATGAGGTTACTTGCTGCAAAGGGAACCTCAGGTTATCTTCATGTGTTTCCACAGACTGAAAACTGCCACATACTTCTGCTTTCTGATGGGGAAGGGGACACACTCTGCAATATTGTCACGTAAATTCTCAGTGGCCTAGGGTATGCTCCTCATGACTGTGGCCAGGGTAGCTATGATTAAGGAAAAATTTCCATGACTAACTCATTGTGGTGTGAAGAAAATGTCCCAATTTTCATGGCGGTTTTGAAGTGAATCAAGCTGAAACCTGATATGTGCTTTCTCAGCCTAGCTGGGAAATTTTTCCTCCAAATGAAAAAGGGTTTAAATGCCCATAAGCTAGTCCAAAATGATTAAGTTGGCTAGCACTGAGGTTGGGTTTTTTTTCCCTCTTTCTTTTTAAGTTTCATAAGGGTAAGAGGCTCTTGGCTTTTGAGACAACTGGAAGAGGAATCCTCTGTGGACATCCGTGGGTGATTTATATTGGACACGATGAAGTCAGCTTGGCAAGGGCTGAGCCTTTTTGTGGCACCAGGAACTGCCCATTTTCCATGAACTTCAGTCATGCCCTATTTAGCTCAATTAGAACATGGAGCCTCATATTCCATGGATGAGAGGAATGGTCCCAGTGACCACAGGTGACCTAAAAGCACATCCACTGGAAAACAGGAAAAATAGCCAAAAGTTGGAGACAGGTCAGCTGTTACTAACTGAGCTGTGCAGCCCATACATGGGATCCGTTTATTCACTACTGTGGCCTCTCAAGTTGCTCCCCACTTGACAATGGGAGTCTGCTAAGGTTTAAAGTGCCATCTCCTAGTATCTTTAGAAGCCATCCTATCTGCATCCCCCACTTACCATTAAGGCTGCTGGAACTCTGGCCTGGAATCCTGGTAAATGCATCTTTCACTTTAAGTCCTCTGCCATTCCACATATTGCCACCAGAGAAAAATGTACAAAGGGCCTGAGATTATCTGCCTGGCTCCCTCCTTCTGTGTTGTGGAGGCTCAATACCAATGACTTGGTCCCTTTTTAATTGGTCAGACTGTGCCTCAAGGCCTGGATTAGCTGCTCTCTCCCATTTATACATGACTCCCTTCTCAGTATTTAGCACCCTGCATTGACTTTCCATGTTGACTTATTGTGCTTTTTATCTGTTTTCCCAGGCCTAACATCATTCCTGGCTTGTGGATGAGTGTTCAATAAATGGTTGTTTAACCATTTGACAGACAACCTTGATAGCTGTGCTTTCCAGAGAGAGAAGGGGAGGGTGGAGGAAAGAAAGAAAGGAAGAAAGGGAGGAGGAAGGGGAGGGGACAGGGAAGGAGAATAAGAATGCATTATTTGAGCCTTTAGCTTCACAGGGTTATTCTTCCATAATGTGAGGGAGAGGTTATGTGATTATACTACACAGGTGGAATTTTGTTTTTATGTGCTATTGATGGAAGGTATAGGATTTGAGGACAGGAGCCTAAGAGCAAGGCTGGCAGTCTAAACTCCCTTCCTTGGTTTTACAAGGCTTAGACGGGAAAATGCCAAGCCCACAGGACTGCAGATGCTTTCTCTGCAATGAAACATCACAAGACATGGTGGGCAGAAGCAAATCTCACCCCACATCTCAGTCATTTGATGGCTGTTGGAAAAATCTGTGCAAATTACAAACAGGGGCCAATTTAAGAGGCTCAGATTAACACCTGTGGCAGCTGAGCCACCAATGGAACACTGAGCAGTGATTAACATCTGCATCTCTCCAGAATCCATAAGGATTAGCTGCTCTGTTGGCATTTATAATCCAGGTGTGAGGCTCCCATGCCACAGCTGCCAAGAGGAAACATGTTTTAAATCCATTTACCACTATCCCACCAACTCCATGGTTCATGCACAAACCCATTTGCTCCTCTGCCCACGCATATCTTCAGATATTTATAGGCAAAATGAAAGCCAGAGTCAGTCTCTCCCTATCTATGAACCTACAACCAGTAGGTAGAAGGTGGGGTTACCACAAGCCAAATAAATGCTACATGCAGTCTGAGAGCTGAGTGTCACCTCTTCCCTGCTTGCTCTAACATACATGTTCAGCTCAATGGCTTCCGTGGATGTAGCAAAGGTTATGATAGAAGTCTGTTTGCTATAAAAGATGCCTTTGTGACCCCAAATTTGTAATGTTGAGGATGAGAGGATCTCTCTACACAGCAAAGACAGAGACACTTAAGGCACCAAGCTAGATGTAGACTAGAAATATCCTGCCTATAGATGAGAAGTGATAGAAATACCTGGAGAGGAATTCTGGGTCTAGCTGCAAATCCAATATGGCAAGGAGGTGCTGTGAATCTTTTCCAAGCTTAGGGGTGAAAATGACTGACTACTGTACACATATATGAAATTCACAAATAAATAAGGGAAACCAGTACTAGTCTAAAAACAACAATAAAAAACTAATCTCATTTTAGGTCCAAGGTTTTATGAGTGGGTTGGTGTCCTTGTCCCTCTACTAGGTTTCTTGATCCTGCTTGGCTATAGGAAGCAGCCACTTTAGGCTCCACATCCCCCACAAGAAGGGGAGGGTGGGATGGAAAGCAACTGTGTGAGGGGGGACTGGGAGTGGGGGGGGAAATTCTATCAGGATGTAAAAATGAATGAATGAATAAATAAATAAATAAGGAAAAAATCTAATCATAACTAGAAGGGTTGCCAAAGCCAGGAGTGCCCTATCAGGGGTGTACAGGTGGAATGAGTACCTTGTTTGTAATGTGAACCAGAAACAGTAAAGGTCTGTAAATGGAACCAGTTAGTTAATAGCCCTTTGAAGGACCAAGTGGAATCCCATCATTGGTCTACTTTCTATAGGACTTAAAGATGCCTTTTGAAATGAGTGCCAGTGGTCAGGCTGACCTGGTTTATTCCATGATGCCCTATGCTACGAGCTGGAAGAGCTGGAAGGGGAGGTACTTGGGAAAGGCTCAGAGTGAGGCAGGGGAGGGCCAGGCCTAGATTAGTTCTTTGCAATTAAACACATCCTCAGAAGCGCCAGGCAGGCAGCAATGTAAATGCTTAAGTGTGGGCTGAGGGGAAATCTAGCAGACATAGGCAGTACAGCCTCTTTTGCTTTGTGGACTAGAATATTTGACCCTCAGAGCAACCTCTTTTCTTTTTGGCACACATTGAGAAATGAACGCATAGTGCTTCTCAAAGACCCATGATAGCAATGTCTATTTGATCTTGACTCGTGACCCTAAATGAGAGCCAGAGTGGCACACATATGCATGTGCACCCCATATTGTCCCACATACTATTTAACTGAGTGAAAACAACAGCACCTGCCAGTCTTTGGCTCGGGTAATACCAAACACATTCATGGTCCTGAAGGATGTCTGAAGGTTACTGCCAAGGTGTCAGGATGAGCAAGCTGTGCCTCTCAGATGAAAGTTCTCATGTCTGAGCAACAAACCCCAAGAAAGCTGGGAGGTGTGGTTCAATGTTCACACCTAACTCTCAGCCAGGAGACTACCTAGAAGTCTCCAAATGTCAGTCATGGAGTTGTCTATGGCAGGACACTATATCCCGTGATATATGTGGAAATTCCTTGAAGACCTGAAATGCTATAATGACTAATAACTGGTGCTGCAGTTCTGAAGGAATCTTAATGTGAATGTATACAGTAGGAAGTCTTTAGTAGATAGGGGATTGAAAGGCCAATGGTTCAAAGCCAAATGATCTAAGTCTTTTCTCAGACTCTGCCTACAAAAGCTTTAAAAGATGATTTCTTATAGGAAAAGGTAGATATTGCAAAACGAGGCAAGAATTTAATCACTTACTAGCCAAAGATACAAAAAAAAAGAATTGTGTTAAAGGTCACTATTAAGTTGCTTTATGTATGCCTTGCATAGGTTTACTATAGAGATTTAGAATCTAATACTGATTAAATTTGATGTCTGTTTTATTGAATATTTTAGACATTAGATATTAAATCAACAGACAATAATATCGAATCTCAAAAATAATGTTTCTCTCTATGTAAAAACAGGGTGTCAATTGTATCACTTTTTCTAGTCATAACTTGTCACAAGCCTGAGAGAGAGAAAGAGAGAACATACAGGAATGCTTTCTTTGTCTCTCTGTCTCAGTATCTTTCTCTCTCTCTTCCTCCCTCCCACTTACCTCTCTTCCTCTCTCCCTTCCCTTGTAACCACATTACTGGTTGATGTTTAAATACAGTATTCTAGTATTTATTTACTTTTTTGTGTGTAGATAGCCACCAGCTTCCAAAAGCTCTGAAATTGCTTTTAAAATACATTTTATGGAGATTCTCAGGAAAATTGGGAGACTCTAAGAAATGCAAGGCTACATTTGAGGTATGTGTGTCTGTGTGTGTGTGTGTGTGTAGGGGGGTGTTGCCTCCTTAGTCCAGTTCCCAGTTTCCCATTCAGCTTCTCGATGACCTCTGTGATACTGATATGTGAGATGGTGTCATTCCTGGTCATTTATGTGATTGTCCTATATACTGTAGGATATTCACTGGCGCTCCTGGCCTTTACTCATGACAAGTAAGAATCACTTCTACTCCTGTGACATGACAAAAAAGTCCCCAGACACCACTACCACTTGTCCTTTGGCTAGAACAGTTTTGATCATTCGTATAGATAAACTTCATGGAAATTTGGGCTCCTAGCTGCTTCTTCCTAGCCAGCTAGTTAACTTTGCCAAAACACTTGGCCATCTCTATTCACTATTTCTTTGCTCTGAAACCACATAATCACCATATTGTTCCTCAGGGCTGCTGATGAGAAAAATATGTAAGACAGGTGGTAGGCACTCAGCACCTGCCATTTCCTTCTCTCCTCCTGCTTGCTTACTCCCACGGCTGTAATTTCAACACTAGATAGAAGGGAGAACAAGAAAGAAAAGGTCTACCCTCCATCCGTACTTGAGGAATGAGTGTAGCAACACCTTTATACACATATAGATCTATATTTCCCTAGAGGCAACCACCTGCACTGCACCTCAGAGAGGAATGAAGGACAGTAAGGACATGCTTTATTTCATGCGGAAAAACGTGCAGATTTCACTGCCTAAGAGAATGACTTCCCCATCCCCCAAACCCTGTAGAGGGTTTTAGGGGAGATTTCAAGAAAGCTCAAAAACAGTTCTATGTCAATAGATTGGTTGACACGTAAGTCAGAAGCCCCGGAACAGTACTGTTGGTATTGTTCGACATAGTTGGTTATTTTTAAAAGTATGGAAGAGAGACATTTCTAACACAATACTTACACATGGGTAGTATGTATTTGTTTTTGTACATATGTCTATGTTCATGTGTGTGCATGTGTGTGGAGGCCAAAGGACAACCTTGAAATCTTGGGTGCTGTTCCTCAGGATCTGCCTAGCTTTTGAAGCTTTGGAGACAGGGACTCTTACTGGCCTGGAACTCACTGAAAAGACTAGACTGGCTAGCCAGTGAAGCAGCAGATCCACCCCTCTTTCTCCACCTCCCCTGGGCTGAAGTTACAAGCACATGGTACCACATTTTAAAAACATGGGTCCTTCAGATTAAACTCAGGTCCTATAACTTTAAAAAAAATACTGGGATTTTAATGCAAATCAATTCACTTCTTTTTAACAGCTTTACTGAAGTATAAATTATAAACCATAAAGCTATCCATTTTAATTACACAACAATAATTTGTAGTAAATTTTCAGAGCTATACATCATTGAGTTTTCAAGTGTTTCCAACTGATCCCAAGATTGATTGGCTTTTAACAGTATTCCTAACACATAGGAAAATACTTTTCCATTCCCTGGTCCAAATGAAGCATAGTCACCAGGCATCCATGAGAGATTCATCCAAGAACAATCTGAGGATAAGTTGAAGTTAGCCTTCAAATCCTTTTAATCAAGTCTGCTGACTTGAAAGTCTGCAACTCTTAGCCCCCTTATTGACTACGATGTGATGTGTCTGGTGGGTCAAACTCAAGACCAAGAGAAAAATGTCACCTTCCTTAAGTGGAGGGTGGTGATGGCATAAAGGAGTGACAACCAGAAGCTTAAGTGGATTTGAACAGAATAGAATGAAAACAAAGATGTCAAGCAACTGGGAAGGAATGAATGATAATTGCTCAAAGTCAATTCATTGAAGCTCGGTGGCTTAGTTCATAGGTTGCTTCCCATCTGGAGGTCCATTGCTATGTGCTTCAGAAGGAAAATAACTGAAAAATCTCCTGATTGTATTGAAGTGTAACAATAAATCTCACCATGCAGTGGGAGCTACAATATAAGGAATAATAAAAGTAAACGTTATGGCACTTCACTTCATGGCCTATAATCTCCCATTCAATCAGAACAGAGACTCGCCCATCACCAAGAGAGAACTGGACAATTTAATTTTCGTTTCTATTCATGCACAAGCCTGTGTTGGAGCGCTTCCATATTTTCTATTATGCTATTTGAAAAATGGCTGCATAGTTTGATACAAACAATATCTCAATCTGACATCAACAGCTTAGTTTTGGACCAATTGATTTCATTCTAAATTATCGTTGGCTGACAGATGCTGAGAGCTGCCCACACAAGATCTGAAAAAGCCATGTTCTCTAATTTAATATTATAATAATTTTAAATTACAGCTTTATTAAGAGGAAACAGATTTATTTATAGCGAACACTGATGGTTTCTAATGATGTTCAGGGCTGCATTATGCTATTCACTGTAGCCCACATTTGGACAGCTTCAATTGTTAGAATCACTAACAAAAAAAACATTCTGGTACAAATAATGTCCTCCTTGGTTCAAAGCAATGGAATCCTTTGAAAAAGCAGTCCCAGAGAGAGCCACCCTCCTCTGCAATCTCCTTTTCTCCTTGACCAATCTACCTGCAAAGAGCATTTCTGTCTTTGGACTTAAAGACATTCTGCTTAAAAATCTGCTTCTTCCCTGGCTTCTGTAAAGTGACAAGATTCTCTTTTGTCCTCCTTGAATGTGGATTTTGTCAGGGTATGTTCTTCACCCCTAGGTGTATCTCACCCCTTTTAAATCTCTTTATGGTGTGGCAGGGTGGTAGGTGTTCCTACTGTGTGCATGCACAAGCATACATGCATGAGGATTTAGGTGGGTGCACACACTGCATGACACATAGGAAGGTTAGAGGATAACTTTGTGTGCTGGTCCTTGCCATCACAGTCTACTCTGTTTTAGGCACGATCTCATATAGGTCAGTGTCTACAAAAGCAGCTTCAACTTCAGGGGATTCTCCTGTCTTCGTCTCCCATCTTGCTGGAGGAGCACTAGGATTACAGATGTTTGCTAGTATGTCCATTATGTGGGTTCACTCAGGTCCTCTTTACCCAGAGGCATTTCTTCAGCACCCCATTTAAACTATTTCTGATCTCCTTTCTTTATGGTAAAATTTGACTTTATCTTCCTAGCCCAGAAGATACCTCTAAGAAAACAATATTAATATAAACATTTCTATGTTTTGCTGACCAACAAGTATTATGACCTAATTCTGGGAGACAAGGTAAGGAAGTCACTAAGCCAGGGAAGCTAGCTATCCAGGCCAGAGACAACAGCTCCAGCACTCAGGCTTGGAGCCACCAATCCCACATTCCCTTTCCCAGCAGTGCTTATGCAAAATTCAACCTCTACCTCTAATCCCCGCCTATCTCTAAATCCTTGATCCTCTGCTCTCAGACTCCAGCCAGCACTGACATGGGGCATCTGGACAAATCTCAAAGCCAATGTGCTTAACTAAACCCATCCAATTTATTGCCATCTAGCTTTCCTGTATCTGATTGGTCCCATCAAGCTCTTCAGCATTTCGTTATACTAATTTTGAAGTTTGATATAGCACTTCAGTGTTCCCATCAATGGCTTCTACTGTCTCTTCAATAAATTACAAATCCACCCCCCATACTCAATTTGAACCCTGCTTATATTTCCAAGTCAATTCCTCCACTCAGCATAAACATTCTACTACAGTCAGGCTGCTTCTATCTAAGCTTTCAGCACTTCCCCATGTGATTTCCCTGCCTGCCCCACCTCCGCCTAAGCAAAGCCAAGATAACTCTGTGCTCTTTTGTAGAGCTTGTCTTGTGCCTGCTGCCACAAAGGAACATCCTGGTCAGTATTATGTTCTACTACTTTGTTGTCACTCATACCTCAAGGGTCATCTCATTTGTTATCCAGTATCTTCTAAGTCCACAGAAGCAGACATGTGTATAAGGGTGTTTGGGTTGTGAATATTCCAGTATTTCCTGGTTGGTAACATAGCTGCCCAGCAGCATTTCTTTTTCTTTTTATTATTATTTTCTTTATTTACATTTCAAATGCTATCCCAAAAGTTCCCTATACGCCCCCCTCCTCCGCCCCTGCTCCCCTACCCACCCACTCCCACTACTTGGCCCTGGCCTTCCCCTGTGCTGGGTCATATAAAGTTTACAAGACCAAGGGACCTCTCTTCCCAATGATGGCCGATTAGGCCATCTTCTGCTACATACGCAGCTAGAGACACGAGCTCTGGGGGTACTGGTTAGTTCGTATTGTTGTTCCTCCTACGGGGTTGCAGCCCCCTACAGCTCCTTGGGTACTTTCTCTAGCTTCTCCATTGGGGGCCCTGTGTTCCATCCAATAGCTGACTGTGAGCATCCACTTCTGTGTTTGCCAGGCACTGGCATAGCCTCACAAGAGGCTGCTATATCAGGGTCCCTTCAGCAGAATCTTGCTGGCATGTGCATTAGTATCTGGGTTTGGTGGCTGATGATGGGAAGGATTCCCGGGTGGGATAGTCTCTGGATAGTTCATCGTTTCATTTTAGCTCTAAATTTTCTCTCTGTACCTATATCCTTTCNTGGGTNTTTTGTTNCTTATTCTAAGGAGGAATGAAGTTTCCACACGATGGTCTTCCTTCTTGGTTTTCTTGTGTTTTGCAAAATNTATCTTGGGTATTCTAAGTTTCTGGGCTAATATCTGCTTATCAGTGAGTGCATATCTAGTGACTTCTTTTGTGATTAGGTTACCTCACTAAGGATGATATCCTCCAGATACATCCATAACAGCAGCATTTCTTAAAAGTCAAAGAACCTACACCTTGGGTTATTAACTTGTGTATTGATACTCTTCAGCACCATCTCTCCGGGTTTCTAAATACAACTAGGACTTAGTTTCCACAGTAGGAAAAGCACTTGGAGGAATTCTTCTCCTACCCATGCCACCAATATTTCTCAACTAGATTAGAAAATGTGCTAGTCATACATCTTCAGTAGCCATCCTAGACAACTCCAGACCCAGCGAAAGCAAGAGTCGAAGGCCTGTGCTCTTCAAAAAGCCAGATACTTAGCACTATGTATTCTAGAGAAAGAAAAACACTTTATATTCCTGTGTGAGGTCCCACAAAAGACCTTTACCAGTATTCCACCAATCAGTTGTTCTAGCTGAAAACACAGACTGAATTCCAAAGTGTGGTGGGAGAACCATAATTTAGTTTAGCCTTTCAATCAGTATTCACTGCTCTGATCGTTCCTGTTCTTTAACCCAATGAAAACCCAGAGCTAGTCAGTTTTAACCGTCAGGTTATGCTTCATGACAGATTCTCAAAGGCTGGATAAGGTCAGAAGCCAACTTCTGGAAGTGATGAATGTATTTTTGGTATTTACGGTCACAACCAAGTATCCTACACACAAGGCCTCACAAGGTCAGGTCAGAGACTTCAGGTCAGCAGTTTGCAAAGATGTTATCCTATTAGCAGATTCAGGAAAAAAAAACAAACAACACAATCAGTGTCCAACCTTGAGGGTCACATCAGGTGGGCTCATGTCAGGCATTCTGCTGCTCTTCTAAGGGCCTGTTGTTGGGCATTTGTTTCTAAATTAAGTGGCAAACACAGATGATTATGGAAATCTATCTTCTATGTCAAATCAATCCCATTAATAACTGCCAGATGTTGGGAGTGAGTGGATTGGAGGATGGTGGGTGTGGCTAGAAATGAGCAACACAGCCTGACATGGTGGCTTGTAATCCTCGAATTTGGGAAGTGAAGGCAGGAGTATTGTGAGTTTGAGACAATAATAATTACACTTACTAATATATTAGTAGTGTTACATTATTATAGTAAGTTCTAGGCTACCCCAGTGTGATGGTTAGTTGTAATTATCGATGGAAAAACATCTAGAATCTCCCGAGAAGAGTGTCTTAAGGGATTGGTTAGATCAGGTTGTCTTATGGCATATCTATGGGGGATTATCTTGATTACACTTGAGGTGGCACCCATCTCTAGGCAGGAGCTCCCGGACTGTATTATAGTAGAGAACACAAGCTACATTGATTCTCTTTGCTTTGCTCTTATTAGTGGATATGATTGGCTGCTTCAAGCTTCTTGTTGCCTTGGTTTCATCTCAATGGTGGACTGCAGCCCAGCACTGTGACCTAACCTTGTGACCCTTCTCCCCTAAGCTGATTTTTGCCAGGGTATTTTATCATAGCAAGTGGAAAGGAAAACCAGGATGCCAGGGCCCTATAAAGAGGCCCAATCTTTAAAAAAAAAAAGCAAAAAACAAAAGGGCTGAAACAAAATACATTTAGAAAAACAAAAACAAAGGAAAGAAAAAGAAATACGTAACATGAAGAATCCTGGTAGTGACAGAGATAGTATGAATCTTGACTATGTTAGCAGATACACACAGAATAAAATTGCAGAGAGACTTACACATAACACACATCCCAGTAAAACTGGGCAAAGTTGAATAAGACTAGTGAGATGCAATACATCAATGTCATAGAGCACGATATTCTTGATAGATGTTACAGCGATATGTGCAGGAGGAAAATATGTATCATTTCTAACTTCTGACTGTGAATCTGTAATGAACTCACAACCAAACATTAATTAAAATAAGGGCAATTTCAAAATGTAACTCTCTAAAGTAGAATGCAGGAGAACACTACATTATGACAATAGGTACAAATAAAAAGACACTGTACTTAAAAGAAAAAAAACATGTGGACTTGAGACTTAGCATCCTAAAAGGGTTGTTACCCAGATCACACTGCCAGCTGCCTCACATCCATCCAAATATACGCCCCAAGGACCTTTGACTTTCATTTACTCAGAGTGACTTTGCCCCCCCCCCCCCATTTATCACACAGTGCTGGTTTGACCTTGGGAAAAGCAAGTTCCTCCTGCTTTGTGGCAAGTGGCAATTACCATACACAAAAAGCTCATTTTAACTTAAAGTCAAAGTACTTAGTGCCATTTCTACAGTGAACCCTGACATTTTGCATTTGCACCCTTTTCCAGGCTGGAAAATACGAACTAAGTGCCTGTGCCTACTTCTACAACAACTTTCATTCATCATTGCTCTTCACTAGCACCTCTGAGGAATTTTGCTAAGGCCAGGGAGGCTAAAAACCAGGTACTTCGTTTTCAGGTAGAAATCAAATCATTTTCTTCCCTTGTCAAACAGTGACACTTAAAACTCAGCGGAGGCTGAGAGCCCAGCATTTCAGTGGCCACAATCGAGCCCATCACATTGCTTGAAGAGGCAAGCCAGGCCCAGCAGTTCTTTCCTAGCAATGCAAAGAGAAGCAGAACAAGGTAAGTCTTCACTCACCAATATCATTGCTGCGGTCTGAGAGGTCCTTATCCAGGATGCCAGAGAGTGCGCTGCCTGCCAAGTCAATCTTTGGACTGTCACCCCTACATTAAAAACACAAGTCCAGACATTTAATAATCAGTGTGTGTCCTTCTCATTCTGTCTACTTTCTTGCTGCTCACACATTAACGAGGGGAGAATGGCACTGGTACCTGTGCAGGGAGCCAAAGGGAGGCAGTGAGACCCAATGAGCTGTCCAGCCACAGGAGCTGTGGTATAAACTGGCCAGCAAACTGGATGTCCCTGTGTTCTGTACATATTTTCTAAGATGGCTATTTTAATAATGACCCTTTGCCAGTGTACTTCTAGCCACAAACCCTCCTGCTGTCTCCACAGGATGCAACACAGGCCTGTTCCTGCCCCATGGCCAAATAAGCACTGGCAAACCGGCTGCTTCCCTTTTAAGGAACACAGAATTTAGCCAATGCTTCTTGTCAAAGGTCAGCTACTTTTAACCTTGAGAAAAAGGTTCTCTGGCCTTGGGGCTGAGGCATCAGCCAGGTTGTTGACAGGCACAAGGTGTCAAGTTGAAATCTGGCAGCCCGAAGGCTGGCACTGGGGCACATGTCTATAAAATTAGATAGCTTCTGGGTGGTCATGCCCAGCCCCAACACTATGCCCATTATGACATGAGTGACTCTCAGATATGGGCTGGAAGAAGTCCACATATGGGATGGGAATAAGTTTCCAAGCTAAGGAAAGAAGGTTTCTTTGTATACCAGCCTAAGATCCCTCCATATTTTCCCCAAAAGGCAGTGCTTTGGTTCTGTTAGGGAGATGAGTCCTAAATAAGGTTATTCAAGAGCTGATCCTCACCATGGCATGAGAAAGCTGAACAGTTATTCCTATCAAATCAATAGATATAGTCCATCTCATAGCTTTTGAAAGTCACCATGGCCCAAAGTCAATCTTTACTAGGAACAAATTTATTCTCCCAAACATTTGTCTGGTGCCTACTCTGCTAAGAGTATGGGAAGGGCTAAAGTAGGGAGGAACTACTCTGGAAAGGCTCGCAGTATGGATGGGATAGACATACAGACCACTGCAGGTCCACAAGACATGATAACTACATGTTATAGTCCTGAGGACGGCAGGGGATTCTACAGGGTACATAGACATGAAACACTGTAGTTGGGTCTTGAGCATGCATGTGTGTAAGTTTATAATTATAAGCTGCTGTGCTAATTTAGCTTTGCTTACATATGTTTAGGGCTACACTCTTGGGATTGGCTAACTTATCAGGGGGCTCATCCCTGGAGAAGATAGATTTACCTTTTCCAAGCAACCCTCAATTGCCAGTAGCTCTTATTCTAGGAGTGAAACCCTGTGAGAATCCCCGCTCCCACACACATTGGCATACCGGAAGGTTGGCTGAAACAGATTCATGGATGGGGGTCGAGGTCCAGCTTTCTTTCTGAAGGGAAGCATTGGATCCAACTTTTTTCTTTCTTTTTTTGGATCCAACTTTCACATACTCCTCACTAGAGGGTAGATAGCTGAGAACTACTGGTATCAGGTTCCCTCTTCTGCTGTGCCTTTACTAAGGGTAATGTGTCATAAATGCTACATGTCATAAAGCCTGCTCTAGAGTGTACATTATGGGACTTGCTGGAAACATTGAGAGCTAGGTTATACCAGAAGATCAGGAAGAACATGATCTACTGAAGAGCTTAGAAGGGGAAATATCCCACAGTCATCTATAGGATAGAACACAGAGACCCCAATGGAGGAGCTAGAGAAAGTACCCAAGGAACTGAAGGGGTCTGCAACCCTATAGGTGGAACAACAATATGAACTAACCAGCACCCCCAGAGATCGTGTCTCTAGCCTCATATATAGCAGAAGATGGCCTAGTTAGCCATCATTGGGAAGAGAGGCCCCTTGGTCTTGCAAACTTTATATGACCCATACAGGGGAACGCCAGGGCCAAGAAGTGGGAGTGATTGGGCAGGGAGCAGGGCAGGGGGAGGGTATAGGGGACATTCGGGGTAGCATTTGAAATGTAAATGAAGAAAATATCTAATAAAATAATTTAAAAAAAAAACAAAAAAAAGGAAGGGGAAATATATTCATAGGTACGTGGACCTTTATTTACTTGCCCAACATCCTAAGGCTTTGCCTTCCCCAAACCAGGGTTCATCTCAGATTCCCTTTCTATATCCTCTTGACAACCAAAACTCAGGGTCCTCAAGGCCTCAGGCAGATACCAAGCCATTTGGTGTGGGGGCACGGAGGGGATGTATTTTCAAAACTTCTGATTATCAGGACCTCAGCATCCACTCTTGAAAGTATAGTCAACTTTCCACGAGTTCTGCACACACAGATTCAATTAACTGTGAACTTTATAGCACAACAATAAAATCCCAGTTATCAGGCATTTCTCAAAAGGATATACACATGGCCAGTAGGTACACAAAAAACTGTTCAATGTCACTTATAATCAGGATAATGCCTACAACTGCAATGCTTTGTCACCTTACACTAGTTAGAATTGCTAGAACCAAAAAGAAAACAACTGGCAATGGTACTACATATCTATAATTTTATTACCTTGAAGGTGGAGGCAGGAGGATTACTAGGGGGATTAAACCATTTCAGTATAAGAGGGTGACTGGGAGGGGGCAGTGAGTGGGATGTAAAGTGAATAAGTACAATAATAAAATAAAAATTTAAAAATTTAGTACAACCTAGGCTACAATAGAGAGAGACCCCTTCCTCAAGAAAAAATGGGGGCTGGAAAGATGGGTCAAAGACACTTGTAATGATATCCTACTTACCTGGGTTTAATCCTGTGATACCACATAAAGGTAGAAAGAAAGAGTAACTGCATGAATTTGTCCTTTGAGCTCCATACACCCCCACACGAATATTTTTTAAAGAACAAAAATTAATGCTGATCTCAAAAAGAGAGAGAGAAAGAAAGAAAGAAAGAAAGAAAGAAAGAAAGAAAGAAAGAAAGAAAGAAAGGAAAATGAAGGAAAGCAAATTGAACAGTGATCATCAAAGACTGAGGAGAGTACAGAGAAAAGAGAACTAGGAAGATGGTAAATCAAGAGCCACAGATGGACATAGGACTTCTGATGCTTCATGGTATGACTAGAAAATAATTGGTGGTTGACAGCAACTAATTGAATGTTTCAAAGCAGCTAACAGGTTTTGAATATCTCCAACATAAACAAATAATACACATCTGAGGTGGCAGATATGTCAATTATCCTGATAGGATCAACACACATTAGATATATGTACTGAAATGTCACACTATACTCATAAATACATACAACTATTTTTCAATAAAAAAATTTGTGCTGGGGCTATAAAGCTGTATACTAGGTAAGCCAGTTCTTGCCTAACACATGCAAAGCCCTGAGTTCAATGGATAGTATTGTAAGAAATAGAGTTGTATTTTTAAAAAGAAACAAGGAGCCTACAAAGATAGTTATGGGGTTGTATTGTTCTTTGCAGAGGACCTGAGTTCAGTTCCCAGCACCCATGCTGGGTGGCTCATAATGACATGGAATGCAAACACCAGGAAATCTGACACCCTCTTCTAGTCACTGTCAGCATCTACACTCATATGTGTGTGCACAGGTATGTTTGTGTGTGGGCACACAGATTAAAAAATATATTTAAAATAAAAAGAAATGAAAATACTTAGGGGAGTGTTACCTGTTGAACCCAGATTTTTCTTATCAGCATTCCTTAAAGAATACAATATAAGAAGTTTAACAGGAAAGAGGCCCAAGTGAGGATGCTTTGATTCCACTTAGAAAAGGAAACAGAATAATCATGAGAGGCAGAGGGAGGGAGGGATCTGGGTGGGAGAGGGGAGAGAGGGGGGAAAATGGAGAACAGGGGATGGACAGAAGTCCAGAGGGCCAGGAGAATGAATGGAAATATGCAGCTGCTGCAGGTGGGAGGTGTGGGACCCTCTAGAAAGACCCAGGATTCAATGAGGGTGAACTTAGCCAAAATGTCCAACAGTGGGGAGAGGGAAATTGAAGAGTATTGGTACAGAGACAGACACGTTGATCAATGGAATAGAATTGAAGACCCAGAAATAAAACAGCACACTTACGGTCACTTGATCTTTGACAAAGACGCCAAAAATATACAATGGAAAAAAGAAAGCATCTTCAATAAATGGTGCTGGTCTAACTGGCTGTCTGTATGTAGAAGAATGAAAATAGACCCATACTTGTCACCTTGTACAAAGCACAAGTCCAAGTGGATCAAGGACCTCAACATAAAACCAGATACACTGAATCTAATAGAAGAGAAAGTGAGAAAGAGCCTAGAACTCATTGGCACAGGGGGAAATTTCCTAAACAGAACTTCAATGGCTCATGCTCTAAGATCAACAATTGATAAATGGGATCTCATGAAACTAGAAAGCTTCTGCAAGGCAAAGGACATAGCCAATAAGACAAATAGGAAACCTACAGATTGGGAAAAAAGTCTTCACTAATACCACATCTGTTAGAGGGCTAATATCTGAAATATATAAACAACACAAGAAGCTAACCTCCAAAAACCCAAACAACCCAATCAAAAACTGGGGTACAGAACTTAAACAGAGAATTCACAACTGAAGAATCTCGAATGGCTGAGAAGCACCTAAAGAAATGTTCAAAGTCCTTAGTGATCAGAGAAATTCAAATAAAAAAGACCCTGAGATTCCACCTTACACCAATCAGAATGACTAAGATCAAAACCCCAGGTGACAACACATGTTGGAGAGGATGTGGAGAACTAGGAACACTCCTCCATTGCTCGAGGGATTGCAAGCTGGTACAACCACTCTGGAAATCAATCTGGCAGTTCCTCAGAAAATTGGAAATAGATCTACTTGAAGACCCAGCTATATCACTCTTGTATATATACCCAATAGATGCCCCACTATGCCACAGGGGCCCTGTGTTCCACTATGTTCATAGCGGCCTTATTTGTGATAGAAGCTGGAAACAACTTAAATGTCCCATGACAGAAGAATGGATACAGAAAATGTGGTTCATTTACACAATGGAATACTACTCAGTTATTAAGAATGAGGACATCCTGAGTTTTGCAGGCAAATGGATGGGACTGGAAAATATCATCCTGAGTGAGGTAACTTAGACTCGAAAGGATGTGCACTGTATGTACTCACTAATAAGTGGATGTTAGCCAAAAAAAAAAAAAAATCGTACAGAATACCCAAGATACAGTCACAGAACTCAAAAAGCTCAACAAGCTGAAGTGCCCAAGTGAGGATGCCTCATTCCCACTTGGGAGAAAAAAGAAAGCAATCACAAGTGTGGGGGGAGAGGGACCTGGGAGGAAAAGTGGACAGGGTGGTGGGGGAGTGGTGGTGAGAGGGGAACCTGATCTGGTATTGGGAGAGGGAAAAGGACTGAAGCCTTGAGGGCCAGCAGAAAGAACGGAAACAGGCAACCTCAGGAAATAGGAGGTTGAAGGGACCCTCCAAAGTGCACCAGAGATCTGGGAGGTGAGAGACTCTCAGGACTCAAAGGGAGGGATCTTAGATGAAATGCCCAACAGTAGGGAGAGGGAACTTATAGAGCCCACCTCCAGCAGGAAGACAGGACATCAAGTGAGGGGTTGGGGTTGCCATTCCACAGTCACAACTCTGACTCATAATTGTTCCTGTCTGAAAGATTTACAAGGATGGAAGTGGAGAGGATCCTGAGGAAAAGATGGTCCAGTGACAGGCCCANAGTGGGATCCAGCTCAAGGGGAGGTCCCAAGGCCTGACACTATTACTGAGGCTAGGGAGAGCTCACATGACTGTCCGCTGAAAGACCCACCGAGCAGCTGAAAGAGTCAGATGCAGATATTTGCACCTAACCAATGGCAGCTGGCCCCTGTTGTTGATTTAGGAAAGTCTGAAAAAAAACTGAGGAGGAGGGCAACCCTGTAGGAGGACCAGCATCTCAATTAATCTGGACCCCCAAGATCTCTCAAACACTGGATCACCAACCAGGCAGCATACACCAGCTGATATGAGGCCGCCAACACATATACAGCAGAGGACTTCTGGGTCTGTGTTCATTCAGTGATGATGCACCTAACCCTCAAGAGACTGGAGGCCTTAGGGAGTTTAGTTGTCCTTTCACACACACACACACACACACACACACACACACACACACACACACACACACCAGTGTGTGGGACCGGGTTACCAACTCACAGTCAAATTTTCTGACCCAGAATTGTTCCTGTCTAAAAGAAATGCAGGGGAAAAAAATGGAGCAGAGACTGAAGGAAGGGCTGTCCAGCGACCAGCCCAACTTGGGATTCATCTCATATTTCAGGCGGTGGGGGGGGAGGGGTTGGGGAAGGGAGACACCAAGGCCTGACACTATTACTGATGCTACAGACAGAAGCCTAGCATGGCTGTCCTCTGAGAGGCACTACCAGCAGCTGACTCAGACAGATGCAGATACTTACAGCCAACCATTGGGCTGATGTCAGGGACCTTTGTGGCTGAATTACGGAAAAGCTGGAAGAAGCTGAGGAGGAGGACAACCCTACAGGAAGACCAGCAGTCTCAACTGACCTGGACTTTTGGGAGCTCCCAGAGACTGAGCCACCAACCAGGCAGCATACACAAGCTGATCCGAGGACCCCGGCACATATACAGCAAAGAACTGCTGCGTCTGGCCTCAGTGGGAGAAAATGTGCCTAATCCTGGAGACACTTGAGGCCCCAGGGAAGGGGGATACCTGGGGAGGGGGGAGGGGAGAGCACCCTCTCAGAGGCAAAGGAGGAGAGGGAATGGGATGAGGAACTGTGGGAGGAGGAGCAGGCGAGGAGGGAGCAATGGATGGAATGTAAACAGATAAAATAATTAATTAAAAAAGAATACAATATAACACCATAGCAAGTTGTCTACACTGAAGCATTATTATAAGTAACTAATAAAGGCAATTCAAAGTACAGGGGGGCACTGAGTAAGTTATATACTAATATTATGTCAGTGTATTTAAAGAAATTGAGCACACTTGGCTTTTGGTATCCTGGAAGGGAGGCTTCTGAAAGCCACCAAGAGGCAGGATGCTTTGCCATTCTTGTGGGTAGCTGAGAGGTACATGAACGGGGGCGGGGGTGGTGGTGGAGCTGTTGACAACGTTTGCTTCTGCATTAATCACAGGGACCTCAAAACTTGGCTGCTTCAGAACAGGTGGTTTCATGATATCTCTTGATTAATGTTAAACTTAGAGCTGCTGTGCACTTCTTTTGAGTGAACACCAGAAGTTCATCAAATGAGAGCCCATCTTAAGGGACTGGAGATGACTCCATTGCCCATAATGTGCTCAGGATATCTTACTTCCCTGTTATTAGAAGCCTTGACCATTTTATTCTTTTATATACATTTGTTTTTCTTTTGGATCTAGCTTTCAGCATTTTAGTTTATTTTACATATTTGTGGGAAGCATGCATGAAGTGCCCATGGAGGTTGATGATATTGGGTATCTTCCTAGATAAATCACTTCCGATTTATTCATTTGTCCATTTATTCATTCATGTTTTTATTTGGAGAAAGGGTCTCACTATGTAGCCCTGAATGACCTGTAACTCACAGAGATGTGCTTGCCTCTGCCTCCTGAATGCTAGGATTAAAGGCATGTGCCACCATACCCAGCACCTCCCACTGAATCTGGAGCTCATCAATTCAGCTAAACTGATTAGCCAATGAGTTCCAGGGATTTACCAGTTTGTTTCCTTAGCACTGGAATTAAAGATACACACACCACTGCTCAGGTTTTACATGGGTTCTGGGGGTCTGGGCTCAGGCCCTCTTGCTTGCACACAGGCACTTTACTGAATGAGCAATAAATCACTGTAGTGATTTAAATTTTTAAAACATTTATTATCACATTATTACCATTCAAACCCAGCAACAATTGAAATATGATTGTAGGTATATTCCCTTACGATTTAAATTTTTTAAATTTGCCATACAACATATTTTGTCAAGTTCTTTCCTCTTCTCCAACTCCTCCCATCCCTTCTTTCCATACCCAATAAACTTACTTTAAAAAAAAACTTTATTTTTAAGTTGGAGATGTGGAAAATATGATCAAAGTATATGAAGAAAAACTTAATAAAATGAAATCAACACTTTTTACAAGCAAACAGTAATTGTTTATATTTAAACGGTGTAATGTGATGTCTTAATACCTGTACCCACACAGGCTGATCAAATCACCTATCACCTCAAATATTTATTATCTCTTTGTGGTAAAAACACTTAACCATCCTTTCTTTTAGTTGTTTTGAAATATACAACACATTATTGTTGATTATCATTACCATACTGTGTGGCAAATCACCAAGTCTTATTCCTCTTATCTAACTAAACGTCCCTTCTGACCAGTGTCTCCCTTGCCCATCCAGCACCCCACCCGTTGCTGGTAACCCTTTTCTACTCCTAAGAATGTGACACTTTCAAACTCCACATGGAAGTGAGATTGTACGCGATTTTTTTCTTTGCGTTCCCAACTTAGATATTTCACCTGACATACCATGAAATTTTGAAAAATACTCAGATCCTCTGAGGACTAGCACAGGATAAAATTAATTGTTTTAAGTTAAAACTAAAATTAAGTTTTAAGATTAACATATAGATTTTAAGTCTTTATGTGCATGAACGCCAGGTCTGAGTCACAGAAACAGTCTGTAATAAATGGGTTCCATGCACTGTTGTATTGTTTACAATGAAGAAAAACTGGAAAAAAAATTCCACCAATGGGATATTTAAGACCTAGGGAAACTTTTGAACAGACTGTGACATTTAATGGGCTTTTATGAGGCATTTAAATGACACTTATAAACAGGTTAATTCTGACCAGGATGAATGCTTTTATTACAATGTAGAGAGCAAAGGCAGGTGAAGTGATACACACAGCAATATGCATACACCCACATGCCTCCCTTAGGTGGTGGGAAGAGGAACTCTTTTTCTTAAGATTAGAAGAATATTTAATAATTATTATTTATTTAATTATTTTATTTAATTATTATTTTATTTAATTATTAATTTTATTTATTTAATTAAGAATATTTTATTATTATTATTATTATTATTATTATTATTATTATTTTGGTTTTTCGAGACAGGGTTTCTCTGTATAGCTGGCTGTCCTGGTATTCACTTTGTAAACCAGGCTGGCCTCGAACTCAGAAATCTGCCTGCCTCTGTCTCCCAAGTGCTGGGATTAAAGGCGTGCACCACCACCGCCCGGCTTCATTATAATTATTAAAACAGGATGTAAGGCTAATTATTAAGCAACAGGTAGTTGAATCTATTTACATTGTGGAGTTGTTTTTGTTGTTTTATTTTTTATTAAGAAGTCCACATGTGAGTATTACATGGACATCATTTCCCCTTCCCTCTTCTACTTTCTCTAACTCCTTCCATGTCCCCCTCTTGGTCCCTAATTTAAGCATTAGAAATGTTCAAAATTACAACAGGAGTCACAGGGAAGGTGGTCCTGTGAGTTGTCATCAAACTCTCAGACTTTTATCCTTTCCTATGCCTTCAAATCTCCATGTCTCAAGGTTTGGAATGATCTCCCTTCCTATTCCACTGGAATAAAAGTGACTCACCCTTTAGCATTCAGAGACCCATCTTTTGTTTTCTCTTGGTTCTTGCAGGCCACATCTCTATTCCTGCTCCCATCACAATATTTGATACTTAATGTATAAACCTAGAGATCCTTACTTATTATTCAAAAGAGAATTTTTAAATATTTATTTATATTTATGTGTGTATATATGTGTATAATTGTGGGATTAGCTACTGGATATGTGTGTATTCCCATAGAGGCCAGAAGATGGTGTAAGATCCTGTGGGGCTGGAGTGACAGGCAGTTCTGAGCTGTCTGACATGAGCACTGGGATTTGAACTTGGGTCCTTTGGAGGAGAAGTTGGTGGTTTTAAACCACTACGCCAGTTCTCCAGGCCTTATAGAAGAAAATCCTATCATGTCTTCCTCCTAGTATAATACTTCTACAACTATGAGATAAATGTCTATTGTTTATACTAGTCAGCCTATAGTATTTTGTTACAGTAACCTGAGAAAGTTAATACAGCATGAAGCCTAAAGAACAGAACACATTCTACCACAGAGGTCAGCAATGGGGAACTTTTGCTGTAAAGGTTATTTGGGGGGCTGGTGAGATGGCTCAGTGGGTAAGAGCACCCGACTGCTCTTCCGGAGGTCCGGAGTTCAAATCCCAGCAACCACATGGTGGCTCATAACCATCCGTAACAAGATCTGACTCCCTCTTCTGGAGTGTCTGAAGACAGCTACAGTGTACTTACATATAATGAATAAATAAATCTTTTAAAAAAAAGGTTATTTGGGGTTCATAACCGCTAGAAATATAGAGTAAATCACAAATGGAAAATACCAGTGCAAGTTGCATATAGTGACTAGAGGCTCTATCCCCAGTTTTAGGGCCTCCATTCTGATGGTTTGATAAAAAGAAAAAAAACACAATATTTATGTTCTAGTTGTCAGGGTGGCTTCTTTTCCAATGGCATTTGGTATATGTAGTGAACTCTTGCCAGGGAGGACTCTGCCTAAGGGGACAGATAGTATTATGTTTCTGAGATTCATCTGTAGGCTCTATAGGCTGAATCATGAGGAACCACCCCGAAGAAATAGAAACTAGCCATTCCCAAGTGACTCTTCCCCAGATTCTAGAACACAGACCACACTGGTATAAGGAGTCAGGGATACTGGCTCTTTCTTCCAATTGAGCTTTCTGATCCCTCATGCCAAGAGCTAGACACAGGCTTTAGTTGAAATGCTCTTCTATCTAGGGCCAGAAGCAAGCCTATTTTGAAAACACAGTAGGTGTAGTTTAAAAAAAGTTCTGATCCTTCCAAGTAGGGAAGCTGCAGCTGGTGTTTTGACAGTGCTCAGACTGTGGGTGTGTAAGCATTTTACAATGTCTATTTGTAAATGCCTTTCACTATATTTATAGCCTCTTTACAACAATGCTAATGAATTTCAGTTCTGAAAAATAGAAGAATTTCTGAAATTTACTGAAGCACATGTCTATAGTAGCTGACACCCAATGAGGATGTAGCTCTATGGTCTCCATTCTACCACAGTCTGTTCAATACAAGGATACCATTTTTTTCCAGAAAGGGTGTTACTGAACTCTAAAGAAGAAAAAAGATCCTACCCTTTCATCATTTATTGGCTCCTGTCAGAGTTTTTTCTTCTGTTACGTTTCTATTTCTACAACAATTAAATAGAAGAACACAGGAGAAGGTTGGCTATTCATAGCACCATCTACCCAAAGAACAAGGTCTGCCAGGCTCACGCTTCTTCCTCCTAAGTGTCCCTTGTGGAAGAGGGTACAGAAAGGTTGTAAGATTCAGAGGTGGTGGGTGACTATAGGAAACAGTGTTTTCCTGGCTTAGCAGAGCAGGCACATATGTGAACTCACAGCTGTTGTAATAATAATGTGTGAGACTCAAGCCAAACCAAATCCTAGCAAGGAGGGTTAGTTGGGCATGAAGCCCCACCCCTAGCTGAGCAGTTGCTGGCACTTGATGGCTTCTAGGAGAAGATGAATCAGCTTTCTTTAAGAGTGTGACCCCTCAAAAAAATAGAAAGAAAAAGAAAAACAAGCCAGGCAGACACCTTTAATCCCAGCACTCGGGAGGCAGAGGCAGGCGGATTTCTGAGTTCAAGTCCAGCCTGGTCTACAAAA
>NC_034613.1:138115106-138185375 GCF_900095145.1 Mus pahari | reverse complement strand
AAAAAAAAAAACAAAAAAAGAAAAGAAAAGAAAAGAAAAGAAAAGAAAAGAAAAGAAAAGAAAAGAGAGAGTGTGGCCCCTGGTAGATTGACCACATTCCAGTGGGAGGTCACTCATCCAAGAGTATATGAGCAGCACAAACTGGACTTAATGGCTTAAAAAAACCATAGGGCACAAAATGGAATAGGGAAGGGAGATGGATCTGAGAAGAGTTAAGGAGGGAAATGAATAAATATAATTAAAACGGACTGTACGACATTCCCAAAGGACTAATAAAAATGAAAAGAAAATATGGAGTTAAAAAGAAATTTAAATTTGAAATCAAAATGATTCTATTCTCATATATTTTTCTTGGAAGTTTTAGTTTGACCCTTGCATGACAGGTAACTAGATATCACAGAGGTCCCCTTGCTTTCCAACAGACAAGGGTCTGAGCAGGGAGAAAATAGGTCCTAAGATCCCAAGAAAATAACAACAGCAGCTACTGCTTGTGCAATGACAATTACCTGCTATGTACTGAGGCAGAATCCTTCATGCATGCATTCATTCTACCCCCACGACCTGCCAAGAAGCCATTTACTATGCCTTGAGGGTTCTTGCAGTGGTAGGGTGGTCACCCCTACTATTAAGAGTACTGTCATGGGCAGTTTCCAGCTTTCAGTCCTTCTAGAGATAGTCTTGACGGCAGAGAGCCTCATTAGCCAACACGGGACAACTCAACTGGGCTATTCTAGCTACAGAGCTCCTCATGGATCTCATAGATACTTGCTGAACCAGAATCACAACTTAACTTTCCCTCTGCCCAGTCCTGCTTCTATGATCATGGAGCCCTACGACACATCTTCACATTCTGTAGGAACGGTCTGATTCCTGAGGAACTGCCCTTATGATAGCTTGCTTTTCATTAAATGGCAAAAAAACAACAAAAAACAAAACAAACAAACAAACCTGAGGCTAAGTGAGGCTAAGTCACTTACCAATTTAAAGTCACCAAAGTACTAAAGTGACAGGATCTAGATTTGGATCCGCTAAGACTAATTGCAGAGACCAAGAGCACTTCTTTAAGATGACTTATTTATTTACTCACCTATTTTTGACACAGGACCTCATGTAGCCCAGGTTGGCTTAGAACTTTCTATATAGTCAAGAATAACCTTGAAATTCTGACCAGGGTGGAGCCACTAAAACTATTTTATTATTCAGCCTCTTGGTCCTCCTAGCAGAGAATCTGGTCTTGTGGACAGCAGGTCATCAATCACATCAGGCCCTCTGTGTCACCCTAGTTCACTCCCAGCTGGGTAAATAGTTATTGTTTCCCAAGTTAAGAAGGACCAATAATAAAAGATGTACTCAGTGCGACCCATTCATCCCCTTTGGACCTGGGACATAACATAGGGCTCGTGTATAGAGGAAGATGTAGAAGATGCACAACAGCATGCAACCCTTGAGAACATGAGCTCAGCCTAATTTAGCCCAAGCTGGGACAGTTAAGCCAAGGCATGTGGGACGGAAATGGCGCTGAGGTGCAAAAAAAGCCAGAGGGAGGACACTAACAAATCTATGACAGCATTACCAACATTATGATAGAAAGCTACCAAGCAGACACCAATCCTCTAGAGCTATGTGGGGATGAGGCAAGAAAGAGCAGTTCCCACAGAACGAGATTCTAAGTCTGTATGGTGACTGCATTAGCAGCCCCCAATCTTCAAAACAATATACTACCATGATGCACATCTTTCAGCTTTAGATACCTAAAAATATTATGAGGTAGTGGGGAGAGTTGAGAAGGAATAGAATATCTTTAAAAGCCCTGTTTCCCCAGTACAGGCAACTACTGAGGCTCACAGAATGAGTCTTCTAATTGTCACTACCTCTCATTCCACCTGGGAGCTGGGACTTCATACAGATGGCTGCGCCCATAAAACGTGAGATCACAGAGAAACGTCTTGAGTTACCCTCTCTTTTTTTCTTTCTTCCAACCAGGAAATCTTATCCAGTATCCCTTTCTAGTGTAAAACCTGTACATGCTCCTCACTCATCCCGACAACATCTCGGTCCAGTGATGTACCTACAATCTAAAAGCTGGTTAGTTTATCTCAACTTGACCCAAACCTAGGAAGAGGGGATCTCAACTGTGGAACTGTCTTCATCAGATGGGCCTGCAGGCCAATCTGTGGAGGCATTTCCTCGATTAATGATTGACGGGAGAGGGGGTGGCTCACTCTAGTCAGGACCACCTATGGGCAGGGGGTCCTGGATGCTGTAAGAAACGAAGGTGAGTGAGCACTGGGAGGCAAGCCAGTAAGCAGCGTTCTCTTGATCTCTGCTATAATTCCTGCCTCCCGGTTCCTCCTCAAGTTGACCTTGTTCAGTGTTATATCATAGCAACAGAAAGCAAACTAGGACAGCAAATGAACTCATTTCCCCTCCTCTCCTTGCTCCCTGCTTCATATCTCGGACCTCAGCTTTGACTGTGAATGTTGGGCAGGGAACAACCAGCTCAATTTCCCACTTTGTTACAGGCTTGCTTGTTCTGCTTGTAGGCCCTGTGCGATCACAGGGTAGAAGGAATGTGTCCAAGGCCAGGAAGCTGACTGATAGCAGAGCAGAAAGCAGATGGGAGATTCGTGGTGTCTTTTCCTATCATACATGAGATGGCAATAATACAAAGGAGCCTCCACAGTTGCATCTTTTATTCCTTAGGGGAGTTTTCTTTCTCTCAGATTAGCAACTAAAAGGTGACTTACATGTATGAAGACAGCAAATGTGGAGCGTATCCTCCAGCAGCATTCTGCCCCACAATATAGCAAGCCCTGGAGATGGGCCATTCCATAAAGAAGGAACAAAACAGGCTTCCTTTGTTCATCAAAGGAACAGCTTCCTGTCCTTTCCCAGAAACATGCATCCAAATGCCCTGCATTTGGAGATCTTAGAGTCTCCACATACCCACCTTGTAGACAAAACATATCCTAGGCACCACAGACTTTGGGATTGAAAAAGTTGTCCCATTGAAGCATGGGAATTCCCAATTAATTCCAGGGACACAAAACCCCAGAGCGATTTCCCTAGCAGCTCCCTCCCTGCAATGCATGTCTTCATCCAGATGAGCACAAACAAGCTCTGCTATTTATAGAAGGTGAAGGCATGTCAGAAGGTGATAGGGCATTTCTCATGCACTCTCTCTCCTCATCTCAATTCTTTGTGCAGGCTCTGTAAGGACGCCTGGAAGTAGGCGGCCTCTCTCTAGATCCCAGAGAGGGCACAACAAGCCCAGTAACCCCAGAAGGGCAAAGGGGGCAGGCTTCATGTATAAGACCCCATCCTGGTGTTTCAAAGGCAAGCCACAGGCTTGAAAGAAGCCGAGCCCAGATCCTTGTCAGTGTCAGAGGGAGAGAGAACTCATCGTTGTGCAACTGTGAGAACAGTTTGTAGGGTGCCACTTAGAGGAAATGCATTAGGAAGAAAATAGCTGTAGGAAAAGCAGGCTGGAGAGCAAATGGCACTGTGAGGTGATGATGCTTCCTAGTGTCTCACTGCCTTCTTCTGACCACCCAGTGGCAGGAAAATCAGTGTGACTCAGTCGGGGCAAAACCCTGTCACTACTGCTGGGTTTTGCTACAGCAAATACATTTCACTGTTATATGGAGAGAGAGACATGGAGAGAGAGAGGGGAGGGGAGGGGAGGGGAGAGGAGAGGAGAGGAGAGGAAACATGTACCAATGACATCTAGTCTGAACCAATGTAAGCATAGCTACAGTACAAGAGGCTTTCCTTAAACCTGCTGGTATTTCTCTGCATCATACATTCACTGCCATCCAGTTTCTATGCCAGGAATTAGGGTCCAACATACAGTAGTGTGCTTAAACTCTCTACACAAAACTAGAGAGATGATTCAGAAGTTAAGAGCACTAGAGGGCCTGAGCTCTAGTCCCAGCACCCAAATGGCAAATGACAACCTTCTGTAACTTCATTCCCAGAGAATCCAATGCCCCCTCTTCTGGCTTCTTGCAGGCACTGCATGTTCATAGTGTACAAACATGCAGCCAAAACAAAACAAAAACCTTTTCTACATCCCACCTTAGAAATTTGGAAAGGAAAGGGTTTGTTTCATCTTACAGCTTTTAGTCCATCATTCAGGGAAATTGAAAGAGAAAACTGGAAGTAAGTACGAAAGCAGAGGACATAGGAGTGCTGTTTAATGGTTTGCTCCCCATGGCTTGTTCATCCACCTTTCCTATACCACTCTGGACTAACCGTCCAGGGTTAGCACAGCGTACCATAAGCTGTGTCCTCCCACCTCAATCATCAAACAATAAAGTGCACCACAGGTTTTCTGGTGGGAACGTTTTTCTCAACTTAGGTTCCCTACTCTAAAATGACTCTAGTTGTGTCACGTTGACATAAAACTAGCCAGCATACCCTGACCCAGACACACATTCATAGCGTAATTAAAAATAATTGAAAAATAATTTTCGAAAAGCCATGCCTTCATTCCAACTTGCAGAACAGAAGGAAAGCACTAAAAGGATCAGTTAAGGCATCATTACAGAGTTTCAAAAGAAAGCACTTCCGTAATCCAAATGCAATGACCTAAGCAGCCTGATGCATCTCTTACAGGCCAACACACAGAGCATCGCCTTGGACTCTCTCAATAGCTTTCTTCTTCCTTCTACAGCCATAGGGTGATGCTTTCCTTGTGTAGACACAGAGACACACTCCTCATGCCAACCAGGACCCAGAAGCTTCTTTCCTGCTAAGTCATAGTCCAGACACATAAGCAACCACGAAGCATTAGTCAGTCTGACAAAAGCATTAACTTCTATGATGCTAAATTGGTGTCAAGAGACATAACTACCCTTCTCTAAGCACTTAGTTTACATTTAGTACATAAATGCTTACTTAATCTTTGCCTCAATCTAAACTATCCCAAAGTCCTTCAACCACTCATTGCCCATGTTCCTCTAAGATCCAGGGCTCCTCAAATCACTACAAGTCCACTCCATTGTCCTATCCTGTTCTAGCATCCTCTCAGTGGAGCCTCTGCTCCTCCACAGGGAGACTGAGTAGTGTTATGGTTTGAGTATGACATGTGCCCTACAGACGCATGTGTTGAACACTTAGTTCCCACAAGATACTGCTCTTTTGGGCAGCCTATGGTAATGGGGAAAGATGGAGTCTACCTGGAGGAAATGAGTCACTGAAGGGGTGCTTTGCAGGTTATTTTATGTTCTCACCCCCATCCCAGTCTTTCTGCTTTCTGGGCACCGGAAGTGAATAGCTTTCTGCCCTAATACTCCTGTTCACAAGATGTTCTGCCTAAGCACTTAGTGCTAAATGATCATGGAATAGCCCTGTCAAACCCTGAGTCCAAATAAGTTCCTCCCGTCTTACTCTGTCTTGGTCAGGTATTTGGCCACAGCAACAGAGTAAGTAGCACTGGCTTGGGAGGTTATCCAACTTCTTGCTCACAAACCCATGGCAAGCTTCTAGGATCACTTCTCTTGACATCTCAGAGGACAGCATCCCCTGAGAGATCTGAGTCTTAATAAACAACTTCCCTACATCCACCACCAACTCTCTGAAAGGCCTGCATTGACCCCACACTCTCAGTCACAAGCCAGAGTAAAGGCTGTTGTTACCTTAGCACTTCCAGATAGCAGATAGACCCTGAAGGTTATGTCGGAAGTCCTATCATTGAAACATCAGGATCATACTTACTACCATCTTTCAAAAGTCCCATCATCCCCCGGAGTCCACAGTATCTGCTCACAAACTGCTGAATCTGTATCTCAGCCCGTCATCAACAATCCGCCACCCCCAACACAGTGACATCCACCTGGGAGGATACTACCTTAAAGAACCCCAGCCTTCCTCCTCTTCTCTTGTCATCTTCTTAATCCCCTCTCTGTCATGGCCACCTGGGTGATTTCTCGTCCTCCGGTGCCTCTAATGCTTACAACCTTCATTCATTCATCTTTAACCATCCACTACCATGGTGGCCTTACAGCACTGTGGCCTGTGGACAGATTCCTCTCCATAACAGTCTCATCTCTAAGACAGACGGCATTAGTCTCTTCTCTGGCCACAGACTCCTGTTCTCCCCTTTCAGCCCTCGATTTTCCCCCCTTCTGCCCTGCCCCTAACACCTTGAGTCTGCGCTCCTGTCCCTGGCCTCTGCAATCCCATGTCTATCCCTTACGTTTCACGGTACTACCTGTTTCCTCCGCTCAGTGCCCATGAGCTTGCAGCAGGCAGCAGGCAACTCAATCTTCCCCTGTCAACTCAGAGCGAAAGTCCTCCTCTAGCTTCCTCGTTCTTTAGAGGAAAAAGAAAACTGATTAGGTCTTAGGGCAGCTGAGTCGCTAAGGACTGACAAACCTGTTTTTGTCTAGCCTCTAGCCGGCTTGCTTCTATTTCCCTTCCTTGGAGGCAAACGCCTGCTCGGGTTTCTGGTTTCCTGCCTTCTACTGAAGTCAGTTTTCTAGAGCAGATGTCAACCTGGTTCTTTTTATCAAGTCCTTAGATTCTTTTTGTTGTTGTTGTTTTGTTTTTCCTTTGGGGGCCCCCTTTGCAGAGTCTGGGGCTCTCTTCAAGCAGAGGTTTCTGAATCGGTTTTTATTGTTATTAAGTTGGTAATAGAAACTATTAAACCTATAACCCCACATAACTGCATGTATAAGCGTGCACACACACACACACACACACACACACACATACACACAATGTAGATAGAGGAAATTAACTGAGATCTATGTTGAAGTATCACGACAGGGTAGACAGAATGTTTACTGGATCACAAGCACCTTTGTTACACATTAGGTTGCATAAGGTGGGCAAAGCCAGCTTAATGTACCATGAAATAAAAACTGAAGGATTCCCCAAGGTCCAGAGGACAACTGAGGTGACACATTTTCTTATTATCATTGAACTTTTATTGTTTCTTTGGCATTCCTCCCCTCCCCCACCTTAATTTAGAGCCTCACTACAGAGTCTCAACTGGCCTGAAACTTGTGATATTCTCAACGCCATTTTCCAAGAGTCAGGATGATGACATGTGAGCCACCACTGGACTTGGCGCTCACCATTTTAAAGTTAACCCTGGGAATGATCTTTGAAGCAGTTCTTCATACTAAAATTAACTATGCACTTTCTAGAAATGAGAAGACCATTCTTACCAGTGCTAAGGGATGTAAAGACCTGAGGAAGATGGCAGTCACAGTTACATCCTCACAACGGGCTTCAATTTCTTCAGACTACACACAAACTTCTTTGATGGTGCCCTTCTGGTGTCCCTGAATAGAATTCTTGAGAACTGAATGGGAACACTAGAGCCCTCCTCTCCCTAACAGTGCTCAGCATACAGTGGGCCCTTGATGTGCTTCTCCTCCATGGAGATCCCTTTCCTCGGAAAGATTTACTCCTCTTAAAAGACAGAAACCTCTTCTGGAAGTAGCACATGGCAGCAGCTTGCTGGCTGCTAAAGAGCCCTAGACTGGACCCAGCAGCTGACACCACAATGCTTCCTTGTCCAGTAAGACCTGCCAACAAGGACTGTGTGTTCTTTTGCTTAATCATCTGTCTGTTAGCCTGCTGGCCATCTGGTCAGGTAAATCTTGGTGAAGATTCGTTTCATGCAGCACACTGCCCTTTCTGTAGAGGGACACTGGCCCAGAACTGCTTGACTACAGTTGGCACACTTCTACCACAAACAATTTGGCAGTATAAAACAACTTTACAAACTAATATATGGCACACTTTTCTAATGTAACTACTTAGCAAGAAGTATAACATGCATTAAGTACTAAGTGGCAGTGAGATTTTCTTTCTTTGTTATTATTATTATTATTATTATTATTCAGATTCTTAAAATCCATGGCATACTAGGCTACTCTGAATATAAGGAACACATGCTAAAGAGCTTGTATAGAGGCTGAGAAGGAACACAGAAGAGGCAAATGGAACAAAATATAAGCACTGACACCCTCACTTTAAGAACTATAGTATTCAACAAGTGTTTGTTAAATGAGCTGCTACCATATGCTCGACACTGTAAGGCATGTGGCAATGATGAAACACACTTTTGATCTGCTTTAAATCTAGTAAAGGAGTCTGTGGGTGGGTACATCCCAAGTGCCACACTAAACATGAGGTGTCAGATATTTCAAGAAGAGAGCAAGAGTGAAAGATAAGAGAATACTTCCAGAGGAGGACATGGCACAGACATCAGGCTGTACCAGCAGGTGCATTAGAGGTGGTCAGAGGAGGATGGGCGAGCAACAACACCAACTTGGGAAAACCTAAAACAGTGGTTCTCCGGGTGTAGACTTCACCATCAGCAGCACTAGCAGCACCTGGAAATGATTTAGAAATGCACATTCCAGTATTGGGGATACTGTTTAGATGGTAGTATACTTGCCCTAGTATGCACAAACCCTTGGTTCAATTCACAACATAAGCCAGGTATGGTGCCACATGCTTCTGATCCCAGCATTAGGAATGTGGAGGCAGGAGGATCAGAAGTTCAAAGTCATCCTTGTACTCACAGCATCTTTAAGGACAGCATGAGCTACGTGAGGCCTTGCTTCAAAAACAAAAAACAAACCAAAACCAAACCAAACCAAACCAAAACAACAACAACAAAGAAATCAAAATGCAAATTTCCAAGTCTATTTCAGGTCTACTGAATCAGAACCACAGGATGGAGACCTACAATCTGTTTTGATTATGCGATTCTCAAGTCTGCCCAAGTTTGAGAACCACAGAGTCAAGGAAGGCAATGCCCTGTTTTCAATGGGTGAAGCAAGAACATGGGGCCTTTCCCTCATTACCCCACCCTTTTGCAGAGTAGTGCCTTGTGGGGGGTGGCAGTCACGGGATGAGTAGGGATTAAGAATTTATGCTTCCTACTAATATATATATATATATATATATATATATATATATATATATAGAGAGAGAGAGAGAGAGAGAGAGAGAGAGAGAGAGAAAGCCCTTGTACACCCTCCTTGGTAGCCTGCCCTCCTACCTCACAAAGTAGATTGGAGAACTGGAGGCTGAGAAGAGCTAGGCAGAGGCAGGAGGTAAATGTGACCTCTTGGGCCTGCTAGCACAGTGAGGATGACACGCTTCCTCTAGCTTGCAAAGCTCCACCTATCCCATAACCACAGTGATGAGGGTAACTCTCAAAGACAAGGATGTAGTGAGAATACCACTGCTTGTTTGATCAAATCATTATACAAAGCAGCAGGGGTATGTTAGAACATGGTATTGACTATATTGAGATGTGTGTAGCCCCTGAAGACCAACAGGATTTGGCAGCATGTGGCCTTGGCTGTCCTTTTGCAAGTTACGACGTGATAGGTAATCTTTCTTGCTCGACATCTTCTCTCTGTTTGGATAGCTCATATTCTCTATAGCTTCTCTCTGTTTGCATAACCTTTTCCTTCTGGTGTATTAGCTTCTGGGATGAGCACAGCACTGATGTGGCTGTTGCTCAACTTATTGGGATTTTCAGGTAGCCTCATCACACCCAAAGAGCTCTTTACCATCCATTAGAAGAGGGTATGACACATAGGGACCGGACCAGAACATCGGAGGTCATAATCCAATTCATTCTCACAAGGGCCATTTCACAGAGGCTGTGGTCCAATTGAACCTTGGTACAACAGCAACAGAATGCTAACTCACTTGCTCTGGAGATGTCCATAGCTCTGTGCTCAGCTGGGCAGGCTACCTCCCACAGACAGACATGTTTTCTGTAACTCTCAGCCATCTAAGCCATGAAGTGTCTCTATTTGGTCAGTGTTGGGAGGGCACTTATTACTCTTATTATTGTAAGTAAGTGGGCCGTGTGACAACACAGATGAACACCGAGGAAGTACATGGTGCAAAGTAAAAAAAGCCATGCACTTTGATTCTACTTATATCAACTACTAGGCGTCGAAATCATACAGACAGGAAGTAGAATAATCGCTTCTAGGACTACAGGAAGGCAGCAATGGTGAGACACTGTTTAATGGGTATAGAGGTGCACTTATACCAGAGGGGGAAACTTCTGGAAATGACTGTACAATGATGTGAGTATACGTAATTCAAACCATGAATTTAAAATGGTTAAGATGATAAATTGTATGTTATGTGAGTTCCACCACATTTTTAAAAATTTAAATAAACACTATTGCTTTACTGCAGTTTATACAGTTTAATAGTTAGCAAGGAGAATACTGTTACTTTATAAGCATGTGCTACATATTGGAATATTATAGTTAGGTGAATTTCAGTGTCTCCCTCAGTTTAGAGATGGTGAAAGGTAGGTTACTAAAGGACTGCCTGCTTTCAACACAGGACCTCAGAAGCTGCACACAATGCTTACCATGCAAACAGATTATAAGAATAGACTTCAGCATGTTGACAGACACAAGTGAAGATCTCAAGTCTACTTACTGACTTGCTCTGATGTAGCACACCAACATGTATTATGCAAGTATGTAATAGTAGAAAGTTCTAGGTAAGAACTAGTAGAGAGACTTCTTGTCTGTATAATTCTGTAATGCACAACACCAATCCCTGATTTTAGATTACCAACACATGTATCAGACAGCCAGTGAAGAACTTGACAATGAAGAAATTACCATGTTGCCAGGCATGTATTTGAGGGTCTTAGAGTTCAGAGACATGGGCCCCAGGAAAATCTGTGCTGCAGCTCTTGTACTCCACACCAAGCTATGAAGAGTAGACAGAGCCTAGGGTACAGCTCAAGGGACCACAGAATAGCTAGAGTTAGAAGACACAGCTATAAGCAAGGTATGCAAGGATGTGCAAAGTCATCTAGGAGATGAAGGTGAATATACCACCTGCATCTCCAGTCTGTAAGGCAGCTGGCCTTGTTCTGACAAATCCTAGGAAAATGCCCTGGCTTTGAGCAGGGTCTGCGTGACATGTGCCCACTTCTCATCTATTGATCCTACAACCCACACCATGTTTGCTCCCCAACATCTTGCGACCACTTCCTCACTGGAAAAAAAAAAAGTGGCTGGAATCTTTAGACAAAGCTTGGTTCCCATCCCTTTGCCAATTTCCGTGATCATCCCATGCCCACCTGCCTTGGTGAGAACATGGCAGTACCTGATGTGTGTCAGTGGGCCCACTGGTCGCTCAGGTCTTCTTGGGGGCAACGCACCAGGTCTGTTCAGAGAATTGGTCTTAGGTGGCCGAGGCTTTTTTGGTGGGATGGCAGGAACTGAAGGCTTCTGTAAATCCAGTTTTGGCTCTCTCTCTGGTCTTTCTTTAAGTCGTTTTTCGAGGAAGCAAGCATGAAGAAAACAGACAGACGTCATGTCAGTGACAAAATTTAGATATACATTGCTTATTCCCTGCTTTAAAACACACACACACACACACACACACACACACACACACACACACACACACAAACACTGATGCCATTTTTGAGAGCCAAGTTAATAGCAACTACTACTTATTCATAGTTAACTTAGAAGGAGTCAGAACCCAATGTCCTCTTCTTTCTGTGTTTTTGCTAGTGCTGGTCCTTCTGCCACTGACCTCTAAGCAAGCTCGTACTTAACCTTCAAAGCCTGGATAAAACATCTCCTTAAGATCCGGTGCAGTGCTGGCATACAACTGATATTCAATAGATAGTTGATAGGTTTTACTCTATGGCCTACATGATCTTCTACTGGGTGTAGGGCAAGAGTTGCCCTTACACTTCTCAGATTAACCTCTGAGAAGCTCATCGGCCAATAAGAGAGGACACTGCTCAGGAAAATAGCTTGTTCAGGGATCTCTACACAGATTCTGAACTTGAAAGACAAAGTGGGACTTCTCAGATTGTGGGGTCAGTTTCTGGAGTCAAGGAGCTATTTGGAAGAGCTTGAATCTAGATATGGTAGTTAAATTGGGCGGTGTTCAATGGCAGCTTTAAATTTTCTCATTCTCAAACTAGCCTTGCCTTAACCCACATTCTTACTAATAAAGACTGAACTTGTATGTGTGTGTGTGTGTGTGTGTGTGTGTGTCACCGAAGCACAGGTAAAATTCCTGTATTTGTCTTCAGAACACCTTTCATTGGCAAGCACAGGCATGAGACCATGTTGTTTGGGCACTCAGAATAATTGGCAACAACTTTCAGTGCCTCCTAGGGTACTATGAAGGTATCACTGGTCTTGTCCTCACTGTATTTCTAAAGGAACACACATCCAAACCAGGAATTATATAAACTCAGTTTCTGGCACACTAGGACCAGAAAAGGAGGGGCTAGAATGTTAAGGAGAGCCAACTTCTTGGCTGTGCTACAGGAACAATAACTTGCACTATGGCGTGATATGGATTTTGGTGACATCACAGGGATGCTAAGACTCAGACCCTGGTTTCCTGAAGGGTCTATTGCTTCTGACTAGGGCTTCTGCCTCCCTGATTCACTGTGGCATAGGACTAAGAGGAAGACTTAGGGCTGTGTGGCAACTTGGTCAGCCAAGGAGAATGGCTGCTCATACACGCATCTGTAAGGAAGTCAGTATGGGACAAGGGAAAAAGTATCTTCATCATAGAGCTTAGCTGGGGTACAGATATTAGAGTCCTCCGTGAGGACAGAGGGTAGGTGTTTAGTTATTTCACAGCACATGCTTTTAGCAAAGAGCTATTGATGGGGTACACGCTGAATAGCAATTTTTCCCACTAACCTCTAACACAGGCTTGGCCTTCACAATGAGGTTCTAATGACTCAAATTTTACCTGCTCACCAAGAAAGAAAGAGGCATTGATCTTTAACAGCTTGCAATGTTGGCAAAACTTTCAGTAGGCTGATGTGAAATATTAAATTCTGCAATAAAATTTCACGAGGCCACCAAGGAGCACCTCCAGATAATTATATTCATTAATTCAGCATTTCTCTTGTGACTTCAAAATAACTGCTTTTTAAAATGGAATTTGCTTAGCTTCCTGTTCATAATAACATAGCACTTTCCCATAAAAATGTGTGATCAATCAAAACTTGGCCACCTAGTAAAAGGAGCCCTTCCATGGCATGCAGATTTCTTTGGGAAAGACACCCAGAGTGATGGGAATCAATCACATCTGTTAACCTGACTGTGTGAGGCTCTAAGAGACCTCTTTGCCAATGGAATTTCTAAACTCTGACGACTATGAGACTGAGTTGCTTTTACCAGTATGACCATGCCCCCCCACCTCTACCCCTCCAATATTCCTGGCCAGGAATATGTGTCTGTAATGCTATTAGCCAGAATCAATGGCCCAGCAGTGATCAAAGATGAAGGCTTTCATTTGTCTGAATGATAATTTCAGCAAGTCAAGACCACCTATCAATGGTGCATGAAGCCCTCCCCACAAGACACTGAGAAAAGTGGAAGGATTAGATAGAAAGAATCAGATATGTGCAGGGCCCTTGATGAACTTACAAACCACCAACTTTGGGGTACAGGCAAGATGGTAATAGTAGACACATCATGGGAAAGCCCTAATATGTCCAATGACTGGGCTGGTTGGTTTTGATTTGACGGAAAACTCTGTCCCTGTAGAAGTGCCACACAACCGATCATATTTACTTCAAAGTGAGATGTTTGGAAGCAATCAAAACAAACCCGTAGTCACCATGTTCCAAAGAAAAGGCAAACTGTGTGGGTAATCGGGACTAGCGCCATGATGGCTTCATTGCTTGCTGTTCGAGAGGTGCCAGTGAAGAACTGATCTCATACCTTTCTCTTCTGTTCTGTTTGGAAGGGTTTCTGGTCTTTCAGGAGGTATTTTTTTAATTTCATGTTTTCTCTCTGTGGTACCTAGGAGGTAAAAGCTAATTGCAATCAGAAAATGTTTTCTGAATTTATTTAGTTGACACATCCGCATTTAAATATTTATCAAGTATACCAAAGGCAATAGATTTTTTCCCCCATGAGAGGGCTGCTGGTGTTATGCAGATCTTAATTGTTCAGAAACATAGCAGAACTCATTTCTAGTCTATGTCAGGAAATTGGCTTGCATAGGCAGGTGCCATCATGGCACGTGCCTATAAATTTGGCACTTGAGAGGCCAAGGCAGGTTCACTACAAGTCCTAGGCCAAATAGGGAATATATATATATATATATATATATATATATATATAGAGAGAGAGAGAGAGAGAGAGAGAGAGAGAGAGAGAGAGATTGTGTCTTTAAAAAGAATTTGCATGCCTATAAATATTTAATTAATAAAAACACCATAACTTTTTAAAAATATTTAAACATTCTTCGCTTGGACACTAAAAGTCAAAGACTATGATGAAGTAGGCATGCAGAATGTGTAGAAATAATTTACTCATCAAAACATATAAATAAGGAATCATAACAAGCTTATTCTATTTTATAAATAAGAACAGGTTTCATAAGGATCTAGACTCCATCTTGTAATAAACTAAGTATACAGCCAGGAATTGCTTGATAGACCTTACATTGGCTATATTCCCTTGGCTGGAATGGGGTCAGCCTTGCAAATGTTTGGACCAGTAGTTGAAATAATTCCACCCTATTTCCAAGGTTACATTATGAGGCCATTTAGCTCACACTTTATTTGCTGGAATACTGGACATCCATATAAGAGGTCAACTACCTCAGAGAAGCCATGCAAACACACTCTGGCCTGCAGCCCCAGCTAAGCCCTGTCTCCCAGTCACTCCTAACATAGGTAGCAACACGTATGAATGAAGCAGCCATCTCTTCGGTGGATACACCAGCATCAGCTAGTTCAGCTTTCCAAACCACTGTCCCAGGCCTGATGGACTAGAAACTAACCATTCTGGTCATGCGCTACTCACATTCTTAGCCCACAGAATCTATGGCTCTATAAAGATCGTTATTTTATACCACAAAATTTGGCGTGGTTTCTCATACATCAGAAATATCTAGAATATAATTTTGAGGACTATGCAGATTTGTTGCAGTGGTTTTCCCTAAATCCTTTCTCTGTGCCTGAATTCTTTAAGTATTACCTATTTCCCAATACAGCACTTTACATTTCTCCTTTGCTCTCGTGGCCTGCCACTGCTCCCTCACCTGAGGGCCTCATCTTTGCTGTTGGCCTCAGGCACACAAGAGCACTGGGAACTAGCTACAGCACAAAGCAATCCAAAGTACTCTCTGATAGACTTGGATGAGTACCTGACTGCCCACCTGGCTGGCCCCATGGGTGGGTGTTAGGCATTGAAATCATAAGTATAAGGCCCCAAGAGGTAAAAAAAAAATCAAAAATTTCATTGAACACATACTTCATGTGACAACCTTTAATGACACTATACATTAAACACTGTTTCTGAGTTATATCATTTATATACCTGGGTTCGTTTGGTAAAAGGACATTGGGAATATGTCATATCACAATAGGAATATGAATATCTATGTATTTCCTTATTACAAAGCAATTCTCAAGATACTTCAAGATAAAAGAGCAGGAAGATAAAATGCTGTTCTGCATTACCCAGGAGAGATTCATTGCAAATACGGTAAAATTATTTCAAAAAACTTTGTCTACCACCTACCATAAAGTCTCATTTCTAAAGATAATTCTACTATCTTTAAGAATCTGGTCTTACAGGCTGGTGAGATGGCTCAGTGAGTAAGAGCACCCGGCTGTTCTTCCGAAGGTCCAGAGTTCAAATCCCAGCAACTACATGGTGGCTCATAGCCATCTGTAACAAGATCTGATGCCCTCTTCTGGAGTGTCTGAAGACAGCTACAGTGTACTTACATATAATAAATAAATAAATCTTAAAGATTTTTTTTAAAAAAAAGAATCTGGTCTTACTTTATTCTAGGCTGCCCAATTATTAAACTGCTCAGTTCAATGCCTTGGGCACTGGCTGATTACTAAGGCCTCTGGAGAAAAGGGTCTTCAGAGAAAAAACATGGGACTAGTCTATTTTAATCTTAGCACAATAAAATATTTATATAGCCAGAGCCACTAGGTGGCAAAATGAAACTGTTCAATGTTAGTGGAAATTGGGGTAGAACAGGAGGTAGAATTAATACCCAATGTTAATCTCTGTAGTTCTTAATTAGTGCCAAATAACTAAGAAAGAAATGTAATCTTAAATAGATTTTTTCCTCTAAATTTGTAGTCCTTTAAAAAACTTTGAATTTTTTTTTGAAAAAAAAATCACTTCTTAGTTAGAAGTCATTGTAACACTTTCATACATGTATGGCATGTGGTTTGATTGTCTTTATATCCTCTCTTGTCCCTTTCCCTCCCCAGTTTGTTAACAAACCACTTAAATAGTCATTCACAAAAGGAATTTCTCTCCACAATTAAGTGTGACGGTTCTAAAGCAGCATTCTACTGGGAAGCACCATCCATCCATCATCTTTCTGTATGAGAATTCACCATGCAGGGACATCACTTCTTCCTATACTTTTCATGCCTAATATCTAAACTATACAGAATGGGTGGACTAGATTTTGTTTTCAAGACTAGAAAATAATCAAGAGGGAAAGTATCTATGGTTAGAAAAACCATCTTTTTGTTGGAAGTGAAGTAAGTGCAAATGTTGGCTAACCACATAGGAAAGATATCGAAACCCCAGCAACTCTGTTCATATACAATGACGCCATCCCATGGGAAACCAACCCTCAGTAAGGACAATAACCAAGTCTTTGCTCCTCAAAAGCAGACTGTTTGCAAAACAAACAAACAAAATGACCCAGTTCATTTTATAGTACTTCCTGACCATTCTCCGTGAGAACCCCAATTTCTGCACTGTAGCAGAGACATGGTTTAGTGATATGGGTTCTTTCATTTGTTTGTGTCTAGGAAAAACCAGCAGCTCATTTAAAACCTGCCTGCTGAGACCAAATCACAACAACCCCCAAACCAGCAGTCTGTGCATCCAAAAATCTTCAATTTTAACAAGAAAATTTGAATTTGTGCAAAAAGAAAGACGAACATTTTGTTTGCTGGACCTGAAAGGTACATTACCTGCCCCTTGTTTGACGACAGGAGCTGATGGAGGTGGTGGTTTCTTGGGTCTCTGAAAAAAAAAATCAATCAAAATTACACATGAGACTGTTGGCAAGCTGTAGTATCACAGACAGACCACAGACATTGTTTTCTATGTGCAGCGTGGACAATTTAGAGAGCCTCTCCAAAAAGAAAAAGAAAAAAATTGAGCAATTCTCTCTAGAGACACCAGCTTTCTTTTGGCACCTCTAAATAAACACTGAAGCAAATTCAATCGGCAAAACAAAACTCAGACCAACAAATGAAACACAGCTTCGCTCTTCCTAAATTTACAACAGCCTTCTGGAAAAGCTCAGTTCAGCAAAAATGGCCGGAAACCAGCAAGCACAATGGTGCCCCTAAGCTGAAGCCACATTTGCAATTAAGATTTAATCGGCTGGAGGGCAGGGAGGTGGGTGGGTGAAGGGACACACTCATAAATGCAGGGGGAGGGGGATGGGATAGGGGTGGGGGAGGGACTGGGAAAGGGGATAACATTTGAAATGTAAATAAAGAAAATATCCAATAATAAAAAAGATTTAATGGGTTGACTAACAAGTGTTTGTGGTTCAACAAGAGTGACCATTAAGACTCAAAATCAGATCTGATGGGGTGTATGGACCCTTCAACTAAATGCAGACCAATACTGCAGCCTGGCAAGTGTCTCCCCCCCAACCAGTTTTGCCTCTTTTTATGCTGAGGAAGGAAGGTCATTTGTGAGATCTCTTATGTAGCAGTTATACCTTACAACATGTGCTAAATTGGAATGGATGTGGGTTTGTCTTTTTTTGTTTGTTTGTTTGAAGTGGACCACTATTTTTCTATTACACATTGCTTCTCCATAGGTCATGGAAATAGCAATGCAATCAATAGTATTCATCCCTGAACTGGCTTCAGAGTTTGTGGGCTTTTCTTTGTCATCCAAGATTGACTATAGGAGGAAGATGGACAAAGATGAACTGGCTAAACCTTTCAGTGGTCAGAGAACACAGCCAGGCACCATCTTGTACTGTGATGCTAAGGGCAAGGGGAGAACCATCTAGTGCAGTACCACTAAGGAAGGATTCAGGGAACTGAGAGGGTGGGGCTGGATGCTTCACATCACCATTGACACTCCTTACTCTCTCAGGCACCATATATTTGTGGTTCTAAGAAACCTGCAGAGCATCTTCTGGTTTTGACAAATGTAGAATGACAGGGACCACAAAAGGCAGATGCCTAGCCCCTATTCTGGCTCACCTTTCTCTGACACAGTACTGGACTGCAGAAAGAATATGTGTTCTTGTCTTTATCTGTTTATGTGTTTTTATCTGAGGAGGGGCCATCATAGCATTCACGCTCTAGATTCAATACATTTTCAGCCTGATTCTTCATTAGTTACTGATTCCACCAAATTACTCTGAGTAAAGGCTATAGCATGGTAGGAAAGACAAAGGGTTCTGACAGCTGAAGATCAGTACAAATCTCTGTTATTAGATGATGACAAGCGATCTCACCTAGCTCTCCTTTCTCACCAATAAATGGCCATTAATATTATCTTTCAACTTGAGAGGCGATAGTTTTGCAAGAAGAGTTAGTAATCTCTGACTTGGGTAACTCATGTAGCAACTCTGTGAAGAACTGGTTGGTATCAATATGCCCATGTTGCTGTTGAAATAATTGAGAGAAAGTCATTTCCCAAGGTCACCAATCTATTAAATGAAGGAACCTATTAAATAGGGTAGAGGGGGGGCTGGAAGTAAAGCCCAGGGCTGTTTGACCCACAGCACACTGTTAACCACTCTGAAGGCCCAGTGCTGGAGAACAGCCATGAGGCAGGCATAATAGCACACACGCGGAATTCATCAAAGCACAGGCAATAGTACAATGGTCAGATTGCAAGGAGGAAATAGTTATCAAATTGCAGCTACAGTATGAGCTCACCTATGCTCTAACATACAAAAAAAAAAAAAAAGGTAGAACGAGTGGAAAAGAAGTATGTGTAAAGTGGTGGATTCTGACTAGCAGAATTATGTGTGTACACACTTGGATATGTTTCCTCCTTGATATGCATAAGTGCAGACAATGATCTTTATTAGGAAAAAGCAAGCTGCTCTCAGGGCCTCTTGCCGTTGAATACAGGCCCTGCACTGAGTGGGTATGTTTGTGACTCGGGCTCTCTCAGTACTCTATTCCCTTTGTCAGCTTTTTCCAGTTCCCTATTAACTCTGTCCTTCTTCCTCCTCTGTCTTGGTATAAACTAGTTTGGGAATGGATATATGTTTATCTAATGAAGTTATTGCTGAGACCTTGCCATTTAATCTTCCTTGACCTCAGGATCAGGCTTATTGCTTAGTCATGAAACCGACAACACCCTATGGCCTAATTCTTCCCTGCCAAGTCCCAACAATGCTTATTTCTGGATGTCTTTCTCCATCCTTGCTGGTTTGAAATACTCTTAATTTTTTAAAAGTGTTTTTTTTCCTTATTTTGTGCACATGGTAACGTGTGCGAGCTTGCACATGTACAACATGTGCAAAAAGATCAGAGGACAGCTTCTGGAGTGTCGTCTCTCTCCTTCCACTCTGTGGACCCTAGGGATCAAACTCAAGCACCTTTCCTGGGTGACCTATCTCTCTGGCCCTAGTTTAAAACGATCTATAACCAATCTCACAGAAGCCGCTGTAGTAGAAGCTGTTACCCCAGAGACCTTGACTCAAAATACATGGGGCAAAAAAAATAAATAAATAAAGATAATAACAATTACAAACTATCACAGTTTCTGTGATTACTGGGCCATGTAAAAACAAAACCAAGCCAAAAAAATCAAAACCTCTTAATGTGTAAGGTTTGGCCTGCAGCCGATACATGAAATGTGTCATAGAAGGAACTGGGTAGAAGAAAAAGAAGAGACGAGAAAGGAGGGTGAGGGAGAGGATGGAAAATTTTGTAATACAGACGGTGTGAAAAGTGTCCCCAGAAAGTATGCCTGTGAGTGTGGCAACAGGAGGGGGCGGGGTCTGCATTTCACTGCAGAGGCAGATAGGGCATACATTGAAAAGGAAGGGCTAGTTTGTGAGCTGTCTGTACTGGATAGGTACCAACCAGCCAGCAGAGGGAGTTTATTCTCCCCGCGTTCCCCACCTCTTGCTTTTGGTCTGAGTCCACTTTTCTCTGGTTTCAGTAAGTTCAACTGATTATAATTACGTCATTTCACTCTTCCCTTTCTCCCTCCAAACCCTCCCACATCCCCCTCCTTACACTTTCAAGACCCATATGGCTCTAGACCACCTCCTCAAAACTCGGAAGTACTGCACACGGGCCTACTTTTTTATTCTAATATGCCAAACTGGACGACAAGAACAGAAAAAGCAGAGCAACAAATCCCCAGCAAAAATGTGGCAATAATAAAGAAACATAGCAGTCGCTGATTCTCGAAGAAATGGAGATGAGCAGCCCCAGAGTTGCTTTTCTTCAAAACGTTCAGCTGGGGCTGGGCAAAGGCAATGGCAAGAGGAACCCACCAGGTTCAGCACTAGGTCCAGGGCTCTGTGGAGTTTTTAACAGCTACATACCAACGAGCTCCTTCAACTCAGGCGAGCATTTAAAGTCCTGCATTTTTAGAATCAATCATTCCATTTATTCTCTCATCCCTCTCTCCCTGGTGAAAGACCAAAACCCCAGCTCCAAACTTGGGTGGCTTTAGGCTGCTTGACTTCTAGGTAAGAGTTGAAAGCAGAGCAGTGGATGTGGGGCCATGAGTATAGGAGGAACCCCCTCTGCCATGGTGATGATGCTCAGGGGGACTGCAGCAATCAGCTGGTAGCAAAGGGAGTCTAGAAACTTTATCACTAACTGTCTAGGCATTGAGAATTCATTTTTTTAAAACACCAACAAGAAAATACCAGTAACAATAAAACCCAGAGAGGCAACATTTCCTGATTTGTAGTAGAGTCTAAAGCCTCTGTGACCTCATGTATTTAGGGCACATAGATCTAAATATGTGTACGCTCACCTCTGACTGCCTATGTTTCAAACGGAAATAACCTGTCATCCTTCAAAGGACAAACCAGCTATATTTGATTATTACCATTATAGTACCAGGAAGGAAACATATCGGAATGTTCCAGAGTATGGATAGCAGGAAGACAAACTGCTTCCTGCTGAAGGATTTCAAAACCGACTCTGCCCCTTGTTTGACAAGACTTGCCTGTTCCAACCCAAGGAGCTCGTCATCTGGCTCAACTGCCTTTTACTGGCAGGACCTGTGATCTGTGACTTTGCTTTATGAACCAGTTTATAGCTCCTCCCCTCCAAACCACTGAGATATGCTTTGCTAAAAACAGTCTGAGGACAGATCCTGATGCTTAATTAGATAGAAGGAGATAACTTAGCCAGTTTGATGTTGCTGTAGAACACCTAAATCTGAGTAATTTATAAAGAAACGAGGTTTATTTGGGCTCTTCATTTTGAAAGTCCAAGAATGCTTCGGACTGGCTTATAATAAGGGCTTTCGACTACTTCAACTCATGCCAGAAAGTGGGAGGGGCAGAAAGTACAGGTAGAAGCAGCCCACGTACAAGAAAACCTGGTGTGGTGCCAGGATTGCAACCTATTTTCATGAAAACGAATTCAGTCTCAAGAAAATTAACCAGGTATCTTCAAGAATATACTAACCAGGGGGACTGGGAGGAATGGAGAGAGGGAAAACTGAGATCGGGATGCAATGCTACCTAGCTCCAACACAAATCTGAACAGGGCTCGAGCCTATTTGAATCCTAATGCAGAATCAGAACTTGGTTAGGGGAACAGGTAAAGTGTAGCTCAGATCTTTAGCAACTTTGGACCTTAGAAAACATCTTCAAGCATCAAGCTAAGCTGAGAGACTGGAAAGGCTACAAACAGATTTTTCCAGACCAGGGCACCCATCACAATTGTAGAGAAAGATGGGAGGCTCTGTCCTGCCATTATTGTGCCAACGTATCTGGAGGACCGACTACACTTTGAAAGCATGGGACTAGGACAACGATCTGAGTGACATTAATGTCTATAACTGCTCCTCTGTAACTTCCAGAGTTCAAACAACTAGCTGCACTGTCACCTGAACAGGAGATCCCAGGGAGCCATCATAGAACCTCCTCTATTGCTGGTTTCCTATCTCAGTCTCTAGGCTCATTGTATGCATCTGTAGTCTCTCTTATGATTGGGTCAATCTCATGCATGGCCTATTAGGGTCATCTAGGCTCTGGAATAAAGCTTCTTCCTAATAGGTTATCTCAGCATACCCCTTCATTCCATTCAGCCCACCCTGCAAGTAAGAACTTAGTTATATATCCAGATCCCATGTCTAGTGGAAGGACGCAGGCATCCCTTTGTCTAGAAAGTAGAATGTGACAGGAGCCAGCTTTATGCATCCCTCCTCCCTTCTTCCTTTTCTTTTATACTAGTGCAAAAGAGAACAATGGACAGGAAAGAAAGCGCATAAGAAAAAGTAGGCATATTTGACACAAGACCAAAACACAAAGAGATCCTATTATCTGCTAATTTTATATCATATACACTATAGTTATGATGAAGGAGAAGCTTGGGGTACACCAGCTCAAAGAAGTTCCAACTGGAAAATGAAATAACAGCCCTATAGATAAGAATATGACAAATGAGATGTTCAACTGGGAGAACATAGGCTGCCGGGGAAGGAAGAGGTGATACTATCTGGGTGGCCTGGGGAAAACCACTGAGGCTTTATCAATAGGCCAAACTTAGGTGACATAAAAACAGCTTGACAAATTCAATTCCTGTGTATGAGACTACCCAGAGAAACTAAATACAGGAGACAGATATTCTGTAAGGGGATTATTTTCCTAAAACTGGTTATATGGGGGCATATATTTTTTTTATTGGCCACATTTAGAACGTAGAAAAATTATAGGAGATCTCTGAGGGCTAATGGACATGCCTAGGGATGAGAAAAATATTGGCTAAGAGCAAATTTACAAACTGGGTTGTCACTATATGGGAGCTCCTAAGAACTTGGCAAAGAGAAAAGTAGTCAGAAATAATGCTATAAAACTCATCTGTGGTGGATTAAGCATCATGGAAACTCCCTTTTTTATAAAAGTTTGAAATCTACAAAGTTGCTTGATCTAGAAAAAATTTATGATGATGTATAGGCACAGAGCTATAACTGAGAACATGGGAAAATCACAGGATCATATCAGAGTGCCTAGAGGTTTGTATGAATAGGAAGGATCTGGTCAGTGGTTATTATAAAAGATCTATTCATTCACTTATTTGTTTGTTCATTCATTCATTCTCTGCCTACCTGATGTCTCTTTGTGTGTCTGTTTCTCCCTACCAGTGTCTCACACACATGTACACACCTGTGCAGTCACATGGAGGTCAGAAAAGGTCATTGGGTGCCTGCTGGCATTGCTCTCCACCTATTCCCTTTGAGATGGACTCTCATGTTTCCTTGGATAGGTTGGAAAGCCAGAAACCTCTGGAGACCCTCTTATCTCTGTCCCTCTCAGAATTGAAGTTACAGGCATATGAAAGATGCCTGGTTTAATTTTGTCTGTTTTCTTTGAGACATGGCTTCATGTATCCTAAGATGAGTTCAAACTCAATATATAGCCACAGATGAACTTCTGATCCTCTTGCCTCTATCTCCTGAGCCTGGGATTATAGGTGTGCAATACCTCACCTAGACTATGTAGTATTGGGGATCAAATTTAGGACTCTGCATTCTGGACAAGCACTATGCCAATTGAACTACAATCCCAGACCCTGGTTAGTGGTTAATATGGGGAAAAAACACTGCTGTCAAAGCCAACAAAACAGTGATCTTGTAACAATTGGGTTTAGCTGAACTCAGCATATGGCTCCCTTTGCAAACCTTCTCCTTCCATGTGTGAAGAGGGCCTCAAGCCATACCTGACTAGCTTTTTCCAAGAAAAGTTCACTCCTCTTACATGGGCTCTTTGCCTTCACAGAGAAATCTGGAATTGTTGTTGCTGTTGTTGCGAAACCTGGATCCTAAGAAATTAGACCCACAGTGGTAGGGGCAAATGCCCAGGGGAGGCAGACCGGTGTCTTCAAGACTGGCTTGCACTTCTCAGTTCCTGCAAACTGGCAGCCTGCTGCCTATGTAAGCCTGGGAGCAGGCAAAGTGAGGCTGAATCACAGCGGCAGAGGCAGACATCTTCAGGGCAGGTTTCTAAGTCCCTGTGGCTGAGAAGCAAATGTTTCACTGTGGTATATTCACTAGGGAAACCCTTGGGGGAGCCTTAGAGGTGTCCATTTGGGACATGGCACCAACTCCAAAGAGCCTATTCAGGGAACATGCATTAGACTGGTCCTGCAGCTTCTGGTGATCTGCCTTCTTCTCTTAGAAGGCACACAGCCTGAGATGTCCCTGAAACACTACCCTTCAAAGGACAGTTTTTCCAAAGATTGATCCTAACCTTTGTCTCTTTCTAATGACATCAGGATGCTGTCCCTGCTATTCTAAAAATCAGTCCTAGCTCCCTGTTATACTTCACTCACAATGACAGCGCATGTACCTTGCTTCATTAGAGCTCTCAGAATATTACATCTTTCCATCCTGATGTTCAATTGTACTGTTAAGGCTCAAAATAAACAGTGATTGCATCTAGGTTCTCTCCTAAATAGCTTACATAATTGCTTTAAAATATGCACCACGAGATCAATGAGCATCCTCTCCTGGAATACCTTGAGGGAAAGCCACAGAACACTTGCCATGCTGGAGAGAGAATCTGTTCTCCGGAAGAAAGTCCACCAGGCATTGCAAAGGGCCTGATGGTGACTCTCTGGAGTCCACATCCTAACAGACAAGATGCCAGACTTAAAAGCATGCCCTGATGGTACCTGCTGAGTCAAAAAGCCTGCTACGGAAGACTTGCTTCTGTCTATCCGATCATTGCAGACTGAGGTGGATGACTGTAACCCCAGTCACTGGCGAGACAAGATGACATCTGCTGAAATTGGTGGCAGAATGTTTCAGACACCATAACCCACGCAGCATCTTCATGTTAATAATTCTAATCATCTTTATACTGTCAATTCAGCAAGTGACATCTTCTGGCCTGACCATATTGTCACCAACTCACCAGTATTCTAGGTGCAGCAAAAAAAGGCTGGCATAGCAACGGGTGCACAGCTATCCCATTGGTTTTGTAAGCCAGTGGGGATGAAAAAGGGATTTTCTACTTTGAAATTTCAAAAAACCCAAATGTCACATTAGACAATACCTTTTCAGCTATCTGAAAATTACTTTTCAGTTATCTGACAGGTATGACTATTGTATCCCTAAAACTGAGTTTTCTGCTTTGTGAGGATGAAGTTTAAAAAAAGAGATGATGGCTGGGGTTGCAGAGATGCCCATGGGGCTCTACAAAATATGCACGCCTCAACAAGGAGGCCATGCCATGTCCTCTCAGCACAAACAACTTCACTCTCCTGTGGAAGTTACTTCCCTTAATATCTTATGTAACAAAGAGCTTCTAGAACAGTACACTATACATAGAGTCTGTCTCGTATGAGTGAATTCATGGTCCCAACAAAATAAGACCAAGAATTTAAAGGCAGAGCAGCACCACAACAGAGCCAACTGTGGGTTTTCCTCATTTGTCAGAAAAAAATGGTCTAGTGTTTACCTTAGTCTTCAGAATAATGCTCCCGTCACCATAAAAATGACAAACTATATGAAGGCAGGCATATGTTGCTTAGCTATAGTAGTTAGTCATCCCATGATATAAATATACAATAACCTTTTGGAATCAGTGTTTGAGTGGTTACATGATCCCTTATGGACACAAAAATCCACTGGTACTATGGCCCTTTATAGAATGGTATATTGCTTATACATAACCTAAGTTCCTATTTACTGTAAAGTCACATTTAGATTACTTATAAGTGGCTGTTACAGGGCATTGTTAGGGAATAATTATGTTCAGCACAGACAAATTTTTAAAATCTTCCCAGTCTATGGCTGGTTCAACTATAGATATGGGGATCTGTGGATACTTCAAAACATCACTTTACATGGTCAATACCTGCAATTTGATCTTCCAGCTTTCCTTTAAAAAATGTAAATGCTACTGACTCAGTCTGAACTAATTAGATAATAAAGCCTAGCAGAGTGGCCAAAGGAGGGGACTCACAACAAAGTATTTTCTAGATTCAAAGATGGGCAAAGAAGGGTACCACAAGCCATGTGGATGGACCCGTGCTCCACTCACTGAGGCCCAGCCACAGGGAGAATCCTTCAGAAAGCCTTGCAGGCTAGCCCTGCTGCCCAAATCAGAGTCAACAAGGCCAGCAACTGTATGCTTCATCTTTATTTATCTACCATGAAGGCCAGTCCAGGGAAAAGTTTCCAAAACTACTGGGGGAATGACTGAAAACTCAAACACAATCGTCAGGCAACACATCCAGGAAAAATATGAGAAATAGTATAAAGAGTGTGTGATTCTTTGCTTGGTTATCTCTATAAATACATTTTACATGTCACCAGGTATCTTTTTAATGGCTACTCATCAAAATTCTTAGCCTCATTTAGATTCCCAGGGAAATTAACCAAGAAAATCAAGACACTGAGTTGATCTGGTCAGCTGAAGCAAAAAGAAATAGAGTTACTATTTTAACATTACATCATAGTTGTGGCTAGTTTTCCCCTACCCTTACAGATAGGAATTATAACTACTAGAATGGTTAATGTGTACAGGAAAATTTACCCACTACTGAATACACTTTGAGGCATATCCCAAGATTATGCCCTTAGATCATCAAATGAGTTTGAAATCCAAGGACATGCTTTTTAATGCATTTTAATAGCTTGCTTTCTTGGACTGTTTCCGTGAAGAATATGTTGTAGTCTATATACCCATCAACCCCTCTTGGTATTTGAACCAGAGCTCTGGAGAGTCAAAATCCTGCTTCTTCAGGCTTTTTTTTGGAACCTTGATGCTCAAAGTGTGATCAATGGACCAGCAGTTTCAACATTACCTTAGAGTTTGTTAGAGATGCTAGAACAATACTACCTTTTTAAATAAATACATCCATTCATCTAAATAGCATAGATACCATTAAGTGGTGGTGTGACTAACTACTAGCACTATAGCTATCCTTACCATATATCATCTCAGGAATGGTGATGTATCAAAGTTGATGTGATGGTTAATATTGTCAATTTGACAAGATCTACAATCACTTAGGAGACAAGCCTCTAAGCATGTCTATTAGGAAGTTTCCCTTTAGTTCTTGGCATGCCCTATGACCAGCTGTTGCAATGATGTACTGTAATATCCAACTGTGAGTCAAAATATACCCTTTCTTTCATAAGTTGTACCTGTCAAATACTTTGTTACAACGACTAGAAAAGTGAATAATACAGTCAGGTTTAGCCTGGTCTAAGATCAGAACCCTCCCTGGATCTGAAGAGGCTCCAGACCAGAAATCAGGCAAAAGCTTCAGTAAAAGGCTGTGAGGTACAGAAGAGGGTAGGTAGATGAGATCAAACAGCTGTCCCTTCATACTGTAAAGAACTTTCGGTTCTCACCATTTTTTTTTTCTTAAATCATTAGCAGAGAGACAATACACAAGGAGTAAGGCAAACAGAATGGGCCATCTAAACAGCATCCATCATCAAAGCAGTTCCCACAAAGAAAGAGACAACCTTGGTGAGCCATATACATATGCATTTAAGTATATGTATACACATATGCAAATATAGTAGAGAATTAACAAGCTGTGCTCTCCATTCTTAGTCTCAAAATATAATTTTCAGCAACTTTAAATATTGGCTACTCCAGCAACCCCAAGGACTATGCTATATAAAACAGGAGGTATTTTCTTACTATGTAGGACATCCAGGGTTCTGGCAGCTTTCCTGAGAATTTCAATGTGCCAGGTACTGCTTAAAGTACTCCGTATACATTAAACTCCGGGAACATTCACCAGCTGGTATGATGAGCTTGTCCTATGGCAGCCATGGGCTCAGAACCCAAGCCCATTAAACATTTAAATGTCACTGCTCTTTTATTTTATACCAAAGGATCTCTACCTCCCAAATCTCATCATGGAAGCCACAATTCTGACAGAAAGGGAGACACTGAAATCAAAGCCAGGAAGACTTACATTCCCTTCCTTGTCAAAGTCCGGTGGAAGTAACTTCACGAAGTTGTCAGGAAACACTCCTCGTCTGCCATTGAGTTCTCCTTCCCACCAGCCTACATCGATGCAGTCCTGGAAAGAGCAGAAAGGTATGGTATCCTGTTATGGAAGAGTAGAAGCTCTGTTTTCCTTTCTTTGCTTTGTGGTACTGGGGATGGATCCTAGGGATCTATATGTACTAGGCAAATGTTCTACCTTTCAGGTACATGCCTAGCTCAAGGAACCTGTTCCATCAGGGTGCTATCGATGTGACAATTTACTAATTTAGCACGGAATTCAAAGTCAGGAGGGATAATACATGCTACCCACTAGGATTCAAAGCTCAGCTGGCATTTCAGATGCCCTGAATCTAGTCCTCTTGTTTGCTTCTAACTTCATTTTGTTTGTCTGTTTTTGGAGACTGTATCTCATGGAATTCAAACAGGTTTTGAATTATTGATCCTCTTGATGCTACCTTATGAGTGCCAGAATCTCAGGTGTGTGTAAGCCACCATGTCCAGCTTAAAGTTGCCTTTTTTATTTCCTTTAAGATGAGAGACTGCATTTTTTTCATTTCAATTTTACTGAAACAATAGCATTTCATTAATTGCAAAGGTGGCTTAGAAAACACCACATGCACAAACATCTTCTTTGCTAGATTGCCACAATGCTTGTCAAACTTAAAAAGGGCTTTGTGACAGCCACCAAGAATAAGAAGAAAAATGTTACATTTTACTCGAGTTCATTAGCATACAGGTCTCCTTCACCGTCTTTTGATATCAATAGGGCACAGATGTGTCTATAACCTATTCGCCATAATCTACTCATTCACTTAGATCTCTGAATATCTTCTATTCCATCCACCCATTAAATGTTTCTTCAATAGCTATTTGGTGCTGTACACAGCACCAGTGGCTGTGTAGAGGGCACTGAGCAAGACTTGTAAGAATTCACCGTTTCCAGGCTTCTACCCTGAAAACCCTAGGCATGCAACCTCAGGCCACAGAACCACTCCCTTAGTTTTTATTCTTTGCAAATCATTAGAAGTAAACTCCTCTAGGTCCTTTAAGTACAATATCCATTCTGTGATCTAAACCAAGACTCAGTCTCCCGCAAAGCCCCCTATTGCTTTCCAGTGCATGTACAACATACACACCACTGTCAGATGAGCAGGATACCCTTGAAGTAAAATAAAACTGCGAATGTCTAGCTGAACCAAAAGAGAGGGAACATTTTTCAGAAAGTGCTGGCAACATATACCTTTAAAAGTTATACTCAAAGTAAGATGATGGTCAAGAAAGAGGCAATCCTGCTCAGGGGCTGTGGAGATGCTCCATCATCCTCTAAAACAGGGATAGAGACAACGACAGGAGGGTCTGAGAACTACAGGGCCATGGATTGGTGGTTCACATGTGTTTTGCTAGAGTGGATGTTCCAACAAGGCAGGCTACACATCCTATTTTTTTTCGCCTTTATGCTCCTCAGCCCCTTGCACAATGGTCTCCCCTGATGAATATGCACTTTGATGAAAACTCTATCTCGGAGCTGTAATCTCTTGCAGTCTGATGTTTAGATGATGCAGACAATTTGGACCAACCCCACTGCAGGTGACGTCATCATCTTCCCCTCCCTTGCAATATTGGTCTCAAGGGAGAAGTCTACCTTTGAAAGACAATGAAGATTTTGGAGAGCATCTTGACCTGACCAACAACACCAGAGAACAAATATACAAGAACACATATACAAGAACACATATACAAGAAGCACCAAGTTCAGATTTACCCAGAACAAAACAAGGGTTCAAAACACTTCCAACAATAGAGAGTGCTGATCTTTCTGGAAAATTAAATAAGTCCAGGTAAATAGTTTGGTTTTGCCTCTTGTTATGTCACCCTCTAAACAATCTAGCATCAATCCCCAAAGAAGAAAATGTGGTAGCACGGCTTGATGGCTTCTGAGGACGTTATAAATGTTATCAGTGATACCAGAAAACCTTACAAAGTAGGCAAGGGGGTGTGTGTGGAATGTCTTTATCATGAATCAATCCTTAGAAATTAAGTCTTTCAATCCTACTTCTAAGGATATTCCTGGAAGATTTCCTCGCATCCTCTCTTTCTGCTTGTGTCCTTAACTTCAAAACTCAGCTTGAAATGTACCTTTAGGCAGGCAACTATGATGACTATCTTCTTTTCCCTAACACTTGGTTCTGTGTTAATTTGCACTTCACCATACTCCATTCAACAAATATCTATTAAGTGCAAAAGCACATTAAAATTCTGTAGGTACTAAACTTTAAACATGCAGTCTCATGATACCTACTCCCAGAGCCTAGAGATGCATGTGGAAAACAGACATGCAGTATCCCAAAGTGCTGTTTGGGTAATAGTTCTTAACCATATGCTCTGGTATGAAAAAACAAAAACAAAACCAGGATTCATTATCAGTTTTTCAAATCATCTCACATCTTTGCATGTGAGGTTTGCTTACATAAGGGCTTTCCTTTTCTTTCATTTTGGCTCATCTGATACTGAATCATATCCGTCAAAGGCATACAAATATTGATTAGTGTTACATTTCTTTCAAAGTTCCTAAATGGTATGAAACCATTTTCAGCTTCAATCAAACAGTGCCCCAACAATCATTTTATTTCCTGTGTGAGGGAAAAAATGTAAATCACAAGAGCCTTTCCAGTATCACTTGAGAACTCAAGCATCTCTACGTGGGGGAAACCAGTGCATAACAATGACATGTTTATCATGTCTTCCAGAAGTAATGGGTTCAGTGGCTTCAGTGGGTTATCTAAACTCTGTTCCTAAAGGAAAATGCTAGCATATAATTATCATGTAATATAAAGCAAGAGCCAGAGAGTGCAAAGGACAGATACAATGTGTCTATTGTTCTGATGAGTATAAGAAAAAACACAAGCTCCATGGATGAGATCAGCAGAGACACAAAAGAAAACTGCCAGGGAGGCTGGGGGTGAAGGAGAGCCAAGGAAGGAGGCTACTACAGAGCAGACAGCAGGCACAGGGTCAGATATGCAGAGTGGGTTAGCGATTTACAGACAACCAAAACATTTTCCTCTAGCAATGAAGCTAACTTATAAGGAACTGGGGCGGGAGAGAGGGGGGAACTGATGGCAAAGTGACAAGTAAAAATAAGTCCTTTACCATACAGCAGACAAAAGAACTAGGATTTTATGGCAATGATGAAGAGAGAATTATTCATATGAGGACTGCACTTCCAGAAGTATAAAACAGCAGAGAATTCTATTTATCTGAGGACCTAAAATGTACAAGATAGGAGAGTCATTTGGGAGTAAGAGAAAACCATCTTGTCATCATGGGACTCTCAAGCTTGGGAGCCTCACGGGAGAAGCGGACACAGTGAACCCAAACATCGAGGAGACACTGTCCTGGAGGTTTGGCTAGATTTAAAAATAAGTAGGAAGCTGGGAAGCCTTGGGGTGGGGGCGGGGTGGGGGTGGAGGGCAGTGAGTAGTGACACCATGAGAAGGAAGAAACAGAAGCAAGACAGCAGGGAGCTGATCACAGCAGTGAACATCCAAGAACTGGAGCTGAGTGCACAGACCAGAATCTACAGCAGGTATCTGAGAACGGAGTCAATGTGATTCCTAGTAGTGACAGGGACAGAATAGAGAAATGGTTAGTCAACAATTTAAAGGCCCACAACATCTTCAGGGTGAAAGTGGTTATGTCCTCAAAGCAAGAACCTAGTGAAGTTAGGAATACAGGCAGTATCTGACCACTGAGGAAAGAGACAATGTGACCAAAATACTGTAATTTCTTTCCAAACCCAAGGCACTACTAATAATGAAAACAGGCATAGACCAAGATGCCAGTCACTCTAGCAGATTTTCAGTGTCTAAGGAGGAGAGAAAGGGCAGCACAGGCCTGTGAACTAAGCAGGTGGTAGAAGGGAAATAAAGCACAGTCAATATCAAGTGTGGACCACTTGTGCATCCCAGTATAGCTGTGAACGCAGTCCAAAGTATTTGTATGTGACAGTGTCATGTCACCATGTCAAAAGGTTGGTCCCACCGGATACATAAAAGCTTCTGGAAAAATGATGTTCAGTAATAAGCTCTCCTGACATCAAAGAAGTGGCAGGGAAGAGAATGAAAAGGTATTCTATTTCTGACAAAGAATGCTCACTCTTCCATGATCAAGCCCTCAACAAAATGTCAAAAATGGTTTGTCTATTTCTCAGAGCCAGGCAGATTATTCACTAGAATAGGGTATTCTTATTCATGAAATGCAAATGCTGACTTTTCTTATAAGAACAACAGGACTGAGTCTTAGGAACTGTTACAGCCTAGTGCTATGCTTTGGGTTAGCTGCATATCACAAGTAAAGAAGACTTGCCATGCCATATTTTGTCTGATAGGTTTTTAAAATTTTGAACTAAAATAGGATTCTATCGCTTTCCCCTTCCCCTTCTCTCTCCAGCTCCTCCTTGGGTGTTTTAAATGGAACAAGAGAGAAGAGAGTAAATAAGCCATTGGTACCATCAGAGCTCTCTAGTTCTATTTCTTGTTACATAAGATCTTTGTAAAGTCCAGTGCACCGATGGTTGTTGTAATCATTACTGGGATTGTATAGGCTGGCCTAAATATCTAAGGGATAAAACAGCCATAACACTCCTTGAGACAAGGTCTTACATGGACCAGGTTAGCTTCAAACTTAGTATGTAGCTGAGGATGACCTCTTGATCCTTCAGCTTCAAACTCCCAAGTGCTAGGATTACAGGTTTGCACTACACCACCTGCTATGCATGAAACTGGGGATTGAATCCACAGCTTTGTGAACAATAGGTAAGTGTTCAACCACCTGAGCTTCGATCCCAACACAAGGACACATCTTAATTAAACCCCCATGCTATTTATTACCTTGTGAAGCCCTGCCACTCAAACCATTTCTGAGCACTGATACACCACTCTTACTTCCTTCTTCCCAGGACAAACTAATTCTAGACCCTGGCAAGAGCTCATTCTTGGAAGGGGGACAAAGGGATGCAAGCCAAGGCCCTAGGGTGTGTCTGAAGGAGGAGGCTATACCCAGGCTTTAATATCATGCCTCAGTCTGTTCAGTGATGCCAGCACAGCCCCAGGGAACCTGGATGAAGCACTTTAGTGCTCCATATAGCTATCGTGCCAGGGACCAGCTGAGAGCATCAGAGACAACCTGTTGCCATAGTGAGGTCCATCTGAGCAGGAAGTAGAAATGAGACATGATATATTTACCTTGGGCTAGTTAGTCCCTTCGAACCTTGAAAAAAGACAAATTTGCAACCTGGCTTGTAATCTGATTAAAAGAATATACTATGATCTCATCTTGAGCGCCTTTGTTTAAAGTGCAAAGGGATCTATCAGACAGCTGGCTTTCAAATCTGGTTGCACACTAAAATTATTTGGGAATTTAAGTGCCTAAGGCCTAGGCCAAACCCCACATCAATTACATCATAACTTGGAATAGGAGAATGCAAAAAAAAAAAAAAAAAAAATCCGTGCTTTAAAAAAAAGCTCCGGGGGAATTCCAAAGGTAAGCAGAGAAGTGGCTTTCTTGTTTGGCTTTCTTGATTTTTTTTTTAAAAATGTCAATTCATATTTTAAAATTCTGAGGCAAGTTTGAGATTCAGGACTTTAAAGAGTTTCCCAGATTGCTTGACTGCTGATATTTTGTGGACATACGTTGAGTTCCCAAAATGGGTAAACTTTTTTTCTTTTCTTTTCTTTTCTTTTCTTTTCTTTTCTTTTCTTTTCTTTTCTTTTCTTTTCTTTTTTTCTTTCTTTCTTTCTTTCTTNTTTTCTTTTCTTTTCTTTTTTTCTTTCTTTCTTTCTTTCTTTCTTTCTTTCTTTCTTTCTTTCTTTCTTTCTTTCTTTCTTTCTTTTAAAGCAAGGACCCATCTTCATACTGCATCCACCAAAATCCCAATAAAGTGTATGGGTTTCTGCTCTGGCTAAACGGATAAACAGGTGGATGGCCTAAACTTTCTTTAAAATGTTTTTTCTATACCTCTTCAATTGTCATTTTGTTAAAAATGTAAGTCATTAATTTTTTGAGATGTTTGTACAAGAAGTACTATATTTAATACTGTTTCAACCCCCCCATCTCCTCTTACGCTCCTACTCCCTCTCAAACTCATGACCTCTTTTTTTGAAATTATTATTGCTGTATACGTATGTCTACATACATGCACACACACAGCCTACTGGGACATGTGCACCAGAATCTCTACACCTAGGCTGAGGGAACATTGTGTGACAGTGATCAGGATTGTAAGATTGTAAGTGATTGTAAGAGCCGGAGGACATGAACGCCTGTGATTTGATAGTATATATTGGATATAACGAGGGAAGTTGTACCCATAAAATTTCAACAATATGGTTGCCTAGATAACACCTGCACAATGACAACACCAATTAATATGCCTGTGTTGGAAATTTCACACGGCCTGCTCCTAGATGAAGAGCAACAATGGCTGCTGAGAGCAGGGGCATCAGTTTTCTTCAGGAATGAGGCATCAAGTGGTTGACCCTGAACATGTGTACACATCCATTTTCTGACAATGGAAGTGGGATCAAGTTAAACAGAAGCAGGGTCATTCCCTAAGGTAAGCTTTATCTATATATTTAGGCTTAGTGATCTTTACCTAATTTTAAAGTATCTGTAGTTACAGAAAAAAAAACCTTTAAAATCACCCTTGAAAGATATGATCACATTTTCTCAGAGATTATAAAGGTCTCGTTTGAGTTCAAAGCTTAGAAAATCATATGTCAATCCCCCAAATGCAAAGGTAAGAACGGATTCACCACCTTGTCCTAATCAAAGAGAAGACCTACTGTAACCAAGCCTGCCTAGCGGTTGACTCCCTAGCACCAACTTTCTAGAAATTATCCAGCATGGCTACTTTTGTGAGCATCTCGGGTGACTGAGTAATGATTTGAGGAGAAACTGAGTGTTGACCGGTTTCAGCAAGGCTGTCAAGTGAGCCTCAGAGTGCCCAAGGAGAGCCTCACACTCTCAGTTCACTCACAAGAAAGAACTGCTGTGGAAGATTTACTAATGAGTGTCTTCTGCATAGAGCTTGGGAGTGGGCTGCATATACACTCTGTGGAGGCTGAAGCCCAGGAGCAACCTGCTCTGCTTCTGTCTGGTAACACCGCCCCCAAGAGATGCAATTATGCTATATGGCTGAGGCTGTTGCACAGAATCCCCTGACCCCAGAAGCCAGCTACTAAAGCAGGCTCAACCACAACAGGGTTCATGAGGTAGCAAGGAGAAAAGAGGACTACATGCTGTCTCCATGTTGGAAGAAATGCTTGCAGTCCAGAGGTAATTGGGGAGGAGGAGCCAGAGACACAAGAAAACAGTCCTACTCAGGAAAATGACACAAGTCCACTCAGGAAAACGCCATATTCAAATGGCAACATGCACTAGGTTAAAGAAGCCATTCGTTCTTCTGTGGTTCTGGGAAGACCATCTACTCCTAAAAACTCTTAGCCTTTTTAGGCAATGATTTATATACTTTTCTATACTAATGACTGATTTTTTTTCCAAAAATATATTGTATAACCAAATGAATAGCAAATAAAATCAGGATGCACCTTTGCACGTGCTGGTGTCAGAAAACAGCACTTAGAAATGCTGTAACAGCTATGCCACCCAAAGCTGCTTCTTTTCGTGGGAGGTTATTTATGATTACAGGCTCTCAAAAGAGCCTGGGTTTTGTTTGATTATGGAGGGACAGTTATGTACTGACCAGCCTGGCCAGGCCAAGCTCGGTTTGAGGATTTGGTAGAGTAGGCCCAGGATAGCTTGATTCCTATGTCTGAATTTCCTAGGTTCTCACCTGAATGCTAGAGATGTTCAGCATCCCTCATTTTTCTACCATGCGTGACCAGAACTGTGATGTCTCTGATCACTGGTGAGCTCTGGGATGCCTGTGCAGCTCATAGTCCTCCAAGTTCTTGCTTTCTCCAAAGTCTAATGGAGTCTTGCTGTGGTGTGGCCTAGTATAATATTGGGATGAGATCCAAAGAGAGCCTAGATCCAAGATCTGTAGACTTCTAGAATTCTTTTTATGCCTCACTTCTCTACAGTGCTGTGCTGAGCAGATTTGAGCCTTCTCCACAGCTTGCATTACATTTTCTGTTCTCTCTGTCCCATGAGACTGCTATTCCTTGTTTGGGTTCTGCCCCATGCTATACTTTATAAAACTCCCCAGGCAAAAAGTCACTTTAATGCTCCCCTTCTCTCCAAGATCATGTCCTTGCATTATATACTCTTCAATGGCTCTAAACAGCTACTCTGTGTATTTTGATAAATTTCAAAGTTCTCTACAGCAAGGGAGTAGGTTTATTTAATACCCTTCACTCTGGTGTTTATACAACCAGAAGCTATATTCTTTTTAAAGGATTGGTTCTTTAATTGGAGTGAATTAACTGTATTTGAGGCATAAGAGAGCTCTAAGCCTTATCTTTTCTAATCTGAGCTATTGCAAGGGAGGATTCTATCATAGAGTTCCCTCTTCTATTTTCTAACAAAGAAGATGAAATACTCTCTAAGATAAAAGCAGAGCCTCTGTTAAACATCTTAATATAGGAAAATAAATGTACCACCCAACCCTTTTCTGGCGATGCACACATAGAAAATGATACTGTATGTGTAACATAGTGCTAGAGGCCAAAGGCTGATGGAAGCCATCACTTGGGGCTGGAGGAAGCGAAGTTCCAGTCACCTGTGACCTTGGCAGGCTTAGGTGATCATTTCCTTACCCTCTCACAGCCTGTTCACAGTACATGGGTCAGGAAATGCTACAGAACTTAACCTTTAGTCTAAGGGCCCTGAGAAATGAAGACAAGAAAACCCAACCTAAATCTCAGTCCCCATAGAACAGTGGTTCTCAACCTTCCTAATGCGGAGACCCTTTAATACAGTTCCTCATTTGTGGTGACCCCCCACCCCCAAGATAAAATTATTTTCATTGCTACTTCCTGACTCTAATTTTGCTACTGTTATGAATTGTGATGTCTTTTCCGATCATCTTAGGTGATCCCTGTGAAGGGTCATCTGATCTCCAAAGGGGTCATGACGCACAGATTGAAAACCACTGCCATAGAGAGACCAGAGCTCCCACATACATAGTCACAGACCAGAAGGAAGAAGGCCTAAGTATTTAAATAGAAGATTATCAAAAGAAAGGCCTCTGTGATAACAACTGCCTTCCCTCTCTTACAAAAGGTGCTTCTTCCTGGAGCCTCTTCAGAGACCAGCATCTAACAGAGGCTGTCCTGTTGGCCCAGCTTCAGGCTCCGTGCTCTTACTGGGCACCTCCTGGGGTTGTCAGGGCTTGGCTCTACAGCTGAAACATAACTGAATGAAAATGAGGACATGGCCATTCCTGGGTATAGTTGAGGAGAAGGATTTATTATAAATACGAGGGAGAAAGCATTCAGAGGCATCTAGAAGGGTCCAGACTGAACTTGGCCAGCAGACTGAACTGGGCTACAAGAGGAGACAGAGAAGGGAGAGCGAGAGAGGAAGAGAAGGGAAGGGGACAAGAGGGGAACCAGGAGCCAAGAGAGCATATAGTCAAAATGATGGAGTTATACAGGAATCAGAAGCTTGGGTTAAGTGAGGTCCAGCCCCTGGGCTGGAAACATTGAAGGATGGGCAGGGTGAGGAGTGCTGGAAAGAGCTACAGGTACTGAGGGACACTTGTCCCAGGCTTCTTTGAGACATGACAATGAACAAATAATATATATTATATTAACTTCATCTGAGGAACATATAATCTTAAGTCTTCTCAAAAAAATATTTATGCTTTAGTCTTTTTTTTCCCTAAATAACCATAAAATACCTTCTCTCTCCATGAGGTTGCTTTGAAAGCCAGAGCTCACATGGAAAGGATATGATATGACAACATCATTCCCATGTCTTTGTAATCTGACTTTAAGCATGGAAAGCAATATAAACTATATGAGAGCATGTGAGTAAGCCATTCACAAAATTAAAAAAAAAATCAGTTAGGGGCACTTTTACATTTCTTTCTGCTCCTTTAAACCAAAGCCACTATTTGAACTTACATAGCAGTAAGTTTTCACAGACCTTCTTCATTTTCTCTTTGCTTGGGAGTTTACACAGAGATGACTGCTCCAAAGCGACTTCCAATGGCATCTGTGCTTCCTTTACAACAAACACCTAAGTGCAGCTTACTTCTCAAGGACACGCATCCTGGTGCCGAGTTTTCATTCTCATTTCTAGTTAGAGAAATGCATGGCCTCTGCACTCAAAAGTACATCTTTCTTCCATTAAAAGGACAGTGGACGTGACAGAAAATCATTTTGCCACATTGATAAAGACAGTGCCTTTCCCATGGCACTTTTCCTTACGTTTTGAGAGATTTTCTTAGCTGCTTCATCATCTTGAGGGCATGAAAAGAGGATGGTAGATTGGAAAGAGGTGTTTATACTCATTGCTCAGGAAAGGGTGGGGAAGGAATGGGATAAAGGGCACAGGAAGGCTCACCCTGGAGGTCAGATCCATCCAGGACAGCTGTGGGAAGGAGCCAGTAGGAAATTCCTGTCTTCTGTTAGCATTCTTCACTGGGATCAATCTGCATTTCTTTTAGGAAGATTTTTTTTCTTCCCCACTTGGAAAGCTTACTTGGTGGCCTAAAATACTGTGCACAGCCTTTTTATCTATACTTAGATGATTTAGCCAGTGCGGTGGGTGAAAATTATAGATCTTAGGCTGAACTCCAGCTCTCTGCTGGGTTGCCCTTTATCCAGAGGATTGTGACAACATCTGCCACTCACCATGAGGGAGAAAGGACACAGAGACAGGGGCAATGTAAGAGATTCGTAACTTTATACTACAAAGGAATTTCAGGAACACTTGGGATAAAACCAAGGCCTTACAACAATTGCAATTGGCCAGAGACTAGAAGAATAGTGTGACTCTGACGCCTATGTAGTCGAACCAGACCCACTTAACAATGTCTTGGAAGAAGCAAAATTTTCAATTTTGCTGACATACAATTTAACATTGTTTTTGTATGTGTAGACGGCCTAACAACTCTCCCACACGTTCATGAATAACTGCTTTGCATTTCATGTGTAGATTTATCATCTATTTTGAATGAAAGTTTGCATAGCATGTTGGGTTTAGATTAAAGTTCATGTTTTACTTATGCCGACACCATTGTTTGAAAATATTTAAAATTTAAAAAGTGTGTGGGGGGCTGGCGAGATGGCTCAGCGGGTAAGAGCACTGACTGTTCTTCCAAAGGTCCTGAGTTCAAATCCCAGCAACCACATGGTGACTCACACCACCCGTAATGAGATCTGATGCCCTCTTCTGGTGTGTCTGAAGTCAGCTACAGTGTACTTAGATATAATAATAAATAAATCTTTTTTAAAAAAAAAATAAAAATAAAAATAAAAAAATAAAAAGTGTGTGTGTGTGTGTGTGTGTGTGTGTGTGTGTATGTACACAGCATGCCACTACACAGATGTGGAAGTCAGAGGACAACTTCAAGAGCTGGTTCTCTGCTTCCACCAGGAGGGTCACCGGGATCAGACTCAGGCTGTTAAAGGCAAGTGCCTTTATCCACTGAGCCACCTTTCTAGACCAAGATTTAAACTCTTAAAAGTATCTTGGCATTTCTGTTGAAAATTAATTAGTTGGATTCTTATGGGTCTACTTCCAGATACTCTTTCAGAGGTCGGCAAATTACAGCCGATGAGCCAAAAGCTAAGAAGAGCTAAGAACAGGTTTTTTTGTTTTTTAATGTGTTTTTCTTTTAAAAGAAGAATACATTTTCAAGGGATGTGAAAATTGCATGATATTCAAATTTAAATGTCCATAAAGTGTTATTGGAACTCAACCAAACAGACTCATTTACCTCTACGGCTGTTTTTCCTCTACAATGTCAGAGTAGCAGTTGCTGAAGAGACTGCATGGCCCACAAAGTCTAAAAATACTTGGTTTCTGGCCTTTTACAGAAGTTTGCCAAGCCCTCGTCTAGGACAGGAGGATCCTTGTAAGAATCCATGCAGAATCCCAGGGGCTCTCTAAATGCCAATATCAGAAATACCAAAAGGGTAGAAGCTTTAAATAGAACCTCGAAAGCCCTGAGGAAAGCAGAAAGGGAATACATTTAATCGCCAGATACTCTCTCCACCTAGGGCTCCAAACATAAAAGTCTTAAGTAAAACTCGCCTTAAAAATGATAAATTTTACTTCACTATACAGTTAACTATAAAATGAGGGAATTGTGAGTGTAAAAGGTATTTATTTTAATGACTTACTTAAATATCTCCATGAGTCATAAACTAAGAAAAAATATTTGTAATATGAAAAAATGACAAGTTAATGGCATGCATATAGAGTATTTTCTAAAAATCAATTGGAAAATGATGCATAAAGATTTCAAGCTCAGTAATAACTTTTAGAGTGCCAAATTAGCAGAGGTTAAAAGATATTAGCAGAGAACAAAAAGAATGGTAATATCCAGGGATGACAAGGATTAGGAAACATTTGCACATACTCCCGTGGGGAGACTAAATTAGCACCATAGCTTCAATGCCTTCAAAATACACTGATGCAGCATTACATTTAGCAATTTATCATGAGGAAATAATAGCTGCGAACGGTTATATAGCAGTTACTATTGGCCAGGCTTTCTAAGTGCTTTGCCTATTGTGTTAGTCTGTTTTGTACTGATATAATAGAATGTCTGACACTGGATAAATGACAAAGAACAGATTTAGTTCTTACAGGCAAGATGGGACACCAAAGACTGAAGGGCTTGCATCTTGCAGTGTTATCCTAGGTTGGAAGATGGAAAGGCAAGAAAGGATGAGCAAGAGAAAGGGCAGGGGGCTGAACTCATCCTTTTATCAGGAATCTACTGGGGCAATAATGAATCCATTTCCACAATAATTGCATTAACATAAGCCTGAAGCAGGGCCCTCATACCCTAATCATTTCTTTTAAGTCCCTTCTCTCATTTATTGCACTGGAAATTAAGTTTTGAATGCAGGAACTTGGAGGGATATATTCAAACCATAGCACTCCTCAGTTTAATTCATTTCTCTTTGCAACACCAGGAGGTTATTATTGCCCATGATTTACAGATGGAGAAACTGAGGCAAGGAGAGATGAGCAGCTTATCCAAGGTTGTATTCATCTTGGAGACCATGGCAGGGATAAGGGCAATAAAATGGCTCCGTGGGCCCAGTGGATCAAAGAACTTGCCCCCAAGCTTGATGACTTGAGTTGGATTCCTGGGACCCACAGGGTAGAAGGAAAGAAATGACTCCCGCAAATTGTCCTCCGACTGCCACACTCACGCTGAGGCAGACCCATGCCTCCCATAGACCAGTAGTAAGTAAATGCAAATTATTTATTTATTTTAATAAATGCAATTTTGAAAATTAAGAAAGTTATGAGAATAATTATAGCTTGGCCGAGACAGATGGCACAGTATTCAAGAGCAGTTCTCACTCTCCCAGGGGACTAGAGTTCAGTTTCCAGCACCAAATCAGGCAGAACACAAATAAGTAACTGTAACTCGCCCTCCAGAAGTTCTAACATCCTTTCTGCCCTCCATGGGTGCGTGTTCATGAACCCACACATAGAGAAATAAAATTTAAAACAGAAATAGACAGCAGAAGTGTTTCATGATGTTACTGCAATTTAAGATTAGCACGTTGGAGTAGGGCAATCAGCTTGAACAAATAATTAGAGGTCTTTTTAGACAGTTTCATATAGCGAAGTAGCAAAGGCACATGAACCTGGGAATTTGTGTAATCCATAAGCTCAGTCACTATAAAAAGAAAGAAACTATATTAAGAGCCATCCCAATTTGGGGTGGCATGGTTTCTTCGCTATAAGTAAATCAAAAGAAGTATCTCCCCCTCCATGCCTTAAATTTTCACCTCATTTAAATTTCTGTCTGGAAGGGTATATACACAAGCACAGTGCAGAAGAGTTTTATGAAATGCATTTAGAGAATCGGGATCCTCTAATCCATCCCAGTACCCTATTCACTTTTAAGAGGAAGAGAGATAGCAACAAGCGACACTCCTTTGGGTTTTTAATGCTCTGAGGGATATATACATTGTGACTTACATCTCAGATAAGGGCATACACAGTCTAACAAGATGGGTCATATGTTAGGAAAAATATTCTATGGTATAAACGAATCATTTGCCGAACACTGATGCTTTTCAAATGTGTGCAAACCCAGATGACTGCAGACCTGCACCTAACTTCCTCGTTCACTCATAAATCATGTCCTTTTAATGGTGCTGCCAGCACGTCATCTTCTTCAGGGTGGCACCTGCTAATTTACTCCTCACCCACAGACCCTCCTTTAATCCTAGCATTTTAGCTCTGCTAAAAGCCTCAGCAATTCTGAGAGAAAGGGTCAAGGCCAGCAATCTATTTAGTTGAGTGGCTTTTTATACCAAACTAAAAAGATCTTTCCTCAGATTCCCGGGACTACTTACATCTGTCAAAGCAACCTTACTTCTTTTAGGAAGCAAGGCGGGCTGAAAACATCTTCCCTGTAGATAGACATTTCAGTTAATTAATGGGCTAATGAAAAGGGATGGAGGAAGGGGAAACTAGGCATTAGGCATTAAAACATTAGAGCATGTCATTGTTGAAGGACTCAGAAAGATCAAGCCCAGAGTCTTTATTGTCATAGTAACAGCAAACAAAGAGCTAAAACCCCCAGACCTAGAATAAAAGAATGCCACCGAAATACACTCTATCTGGGAAGAAAGCAGAAGACAGCAAATGGAGAGTTGCTTGACACACAGAAAGAACTGACATTAGGGAGTGTGGGTGTGGTACAGTTGGTAGAGTGCTGGCCTAATGTTCACAAGGGCCTTGTTTCATCCCCAGTGCCATGTAAAGCAAACCTAATGTTACATACTTATAATCCCAGCATTTGGGAGGTAGTAAAAGGAGCATCAAGGTCAACCTTGCCTACATAATGAGTTTGATGTGAGCCTAGGCTACATGAGACCCTGTCTTAAGAAAATAATATCTCATAACTAGCACTGGATGCTTGATTTGCTAGCCTCGGGTATCTAGTAGGGGCATCGTTACACTGTTACAAGGTAACTCAATTCTCTGTGTGTGTCTCTCTGGGTGTCTCTGTCTCTCTCTCTGTATATCCTTCTATCTGTGTGTTTTAGAAGATTCTATAGTAATGTGTGTATGTGTGTGTGTGTGTGTGTGTGTGTGTGTGTGTGTGTTTTGAAGCTTCTACAGTAATAGGTTTCCATGCCTTTTTTAAAGGCCTTTGGGATTATTTATCCATAGGTGTAGAAGTTAGGCCTGGTTCCTACTTCCAGCTCCAGACTCCCAGAAATAAGACTCAGACTCAAAATATATTTACAAATTTCTTGGCCACATAGCTAGGCTCTTCTCTGGCCAGATCATAACTTAATATAACCCATTTACTCTAGTCTAAATTCTACTATATGACTGGTTACCTGTGCTCAGGTACCATGTGTCCATCCCATCACTTCTTCTTGGGTGAATTTTCCCATGCCCAGTACTATCCCAGAATCCTTTCTGCCTCCTGGATGTCCCATCTCCTATTTCCTGACTAAGCCACAGACCGTTAGACTTATGATTGACAGGTGCCACATCCATACACTACACGAGATATTCTCTCCATCATAAGGGAAAGTGCATACCACAGCCCTCTTCCCAAGGCTTAGAGGCCTTTGTGGAAGAGGGGATGGAAAGAGTGCAAGATCGTGAGGTGGTGGATGGCTGTAAGGAAACAGTATCTTTTGGACACAGCATGTCAGCTGTGCACATGAACTCACAGCAGCAGCAATAGCATGTACAAAACCTGTGCAAGCCCAAGCCAGATCAAACCACAGCAAAGAGGAGTTTCATGCATAATCGCCCCATCCCCCCTAAGCCGTGGGACTACTAGCCATTGTCAACTACTAGAAGAGGGAGAGACAGTTTTCTCTGCCAGTGCAGCTCTTGCTATGCCTCTCTGGTCATATATCCAAGAAGATTTAGGTAGCACAAAATTAGCATTGAGGGATTTTAGAACATGACACAAATGGGAGGGAGGTGAATTACGGAAGGGTTGTTGGAGTAAATATGATTAAAACATGTATTAAACTCTCAAAGAATGAATAAAAATATTTTCTAAATAATTGACATTAGCTCTGAATGGCTCATCCTTTCTTTTTGACTGGCTAGCCGGAGAGTGGTAGATTCTAATATGTCAGAAACATGGCAATATCATGGTAATATTGCTGTTCTGATTAGTAATAATAATACCATTAATTAAAAAGGAAACTCCAGATGCTCCCTCTGGCTATCAAGCAACACTGGTTGCTTCTCAGTGAGTGGATGACAGTTATCCCTGGGACTGGCTGAGCCGCACCTACCACAAACATCTGACAACCCCACAGGAAATCAATTCCATCCAGACTTACCACCCCAACTGACCCCCATATCCCAAGATCATTTGACAGGGAGTCAGAGAAGACATGTCTGTCCCAGTTCTTCTGGTGACTTGTTGGGGAGGTTTTTGAAAGAACCATTTCTAAGCTTTCAGTCTTTGTTCTTCTGTGATCTGGAAAGGCCCCTCATCATCCTATGTGACTCCTGTGCCTGCTGTGAGGATGAGCTTTGGATAGACCCCCGAGGAGAAAAGAATAGGGCCGAGGGGTCTGAACTTTTGCTAATGGCTGCCCAGAATCCTGCACTGAGAGGCTGTGGCCCCCCCAGGCACATCTAGAGAGTACTAAATGTTCTGAGCAAATATTTGCATGAGAAAGAAAGAAAGGAGACGTATTAAAGTAGCAATGAAAGAAGCTTGGTGGGTTAGCATTTAATTCTGACTCAAACTTCACAGTATGCTGAGCTCCAAATATTTGGAACTAGGAAAAAAAACAAACCTCCAAGTTTGGAATGTGTGTTCCCCTTTGTAACGCTATCGCCTAGTATAACTTCTGGTACATCACAAATGTATTTCAGTAAATGAATTAATGAATGAGGGTTGTAAAGGGAAGAAGATAGTGTATAAATTAATTAAATCGGTTAAATTAAATAAAATAAGTACATTAAAATTGCTGCCACTGAGCATCAGAAGATAATCCTTATGATCCAAGGAAGCATTGTATACTTCTGCAGTTAGAAGTGCCAACAACTACTTCCATGGGTCTCCCTTCCTCTTTAGGGTATATCCTGGTTTTCTTCTATGAACATCAGTGATATTTCAACCATCTATCTCTATCCCCTTCCTGTCATCCCCACCACTTTGGTCAACAGCACTGAATTCCTAAATGCCAATTTTGATGTTTTCAAATAGATTTCTAACAATGAAGTGTGCATGGATGGGGACCAGGCTATCCATGCAAGTTGTTTTATGAGCATTGTTTTCAAAGGGGTTCGTAGGAAACACTTCCTCCTAAATTCAGGGAGGGGCAGAGGTATTGGGAACATAATCATTGTTCCAGTAGCGTTTTCTCTACCCTCAGTGGGTGCTTGTCACAGAAAGCACAAGCTCCAGTAGCTATGGAGCCACAAATTTGCTCTCTAAAACCCAGGGCTGGCTGGTGTTGTGGGACATGCCTGTAAACCCAGCACTCTAGAAACAGAAGCAGGCAGGAATCAAGAATTCAAGAGCGGCCTCAACTGCATAGTGAGTTTAAGGCTAGCTGGTGCCACAAGAGACCCTGTCTCTAAATTTAAAAAAAGGAAGCCAGTAGGTGGTGACACAGGCCTTTAACTCTGGCACTCGGGAGGCAGAGGCAGGAGGATCTCTGAGAGTTGGAAGCCAGACTGGTCTTCATAGTATATTCCAGGACAGCCAGGACTGTTACACAGAGAGACCCTGGAGAGAGAGAGAGAGAGACCCTGGAGAGAGAGAGAGAGAGACACACACACACAGAGAGAGAGAGAGAGAGAGAGAGAATATTTTAAAAAAGGAAAAAGAAAAAGAAAACCAGAAACCACGCTCAGAGGCTCTAACCCTTCCTGAACACATTCTGAACATCAATCAGAAAGTGGGATGGAGGCGGCAGAACCACAGACGCAGGAGCTATTTTTAAGGGAATAGAAGAAAAAAAAAACTAAACTAAACACAGGTGTGTTCTGCACAAGTAGAAATGTTCCCAAATCCACAAGCCTTCTTTCTAAATAAACTAAAACCAAACCCAGTTCCACATCTCATCCTAGTATCCAGGGGCACACAAATAGTTCAGAAGGTTTTTGCACTTTATTTCAGGAACCACAGAAGGCTCCCAGACACCCACTAAAGGTGTCTGATTCCTTTTCTAGAAAGCCATGCAAATGACAATCTAGAGCTGAAAAGGAGGCCAGCGCTTGCTCTGTGACTCTTGCCATGGCGGAGAAAGCAGGGCAGGGGAAATCACCTTGGCTGACAAAGGGAACATCCTGGGTATGTGGGGGACAGTGGAGACTTAAATAGCAAATGGAACTGAGATGTCAAGAGTAACACTTCAGATCTTTGACCTCAACTCACACATACAATAAATAGGCACATTAAAATGCATATTTAACCAGTTGTGATGAACCTATTCATTTTATGATAGCTTATAATCATTGAAATGAATTTCTGGGTGACTCATCAACTTAAAAAAGGAGGTAAAAATTTCTCTATAATGTCAGCAGCATTTTTACAGGCACGGAATCCATTTTTTCCCACTTTTAGCAGACAAAAAAAAATTTGTGGTGTATTTTCTTTCTAAATTCTTGCTGAAACCTCCCCACTGTGAATCCTTAACTATTGCAGGGGGGGGGTTAAAACTACCTTTATCTACTTAATGTCACAGTATTCATCCTTAACAGCAAACCCATAGCTCACAGTTCCTTTTGCTGAAGTTTGAGAAGAAAAAGCCAGACTGGAAGTTGGCCATAGCTAAGATTATGATTCCCATAGGCAGATTTACTCCTGTGAGACAGGCCTCATGCCCAGTGTCTTAATGAATGACACTAGGCATGTGACAACAGCTTAAAGGCCATGGCTTAATAGCAGAGGAAACTAAGGCTCAGAGAGGTCAAGTCTCATGCCCAATGAGACATAATCAGAACTTGTGATGCGGGGAGTCAAACCTTGGTTTCTCTGAGCTAGAAGCCTATATGACTCAATACCTTACCATGCACTTTTCAAGGTCGTGATTGGCAGAAATTTTATACTAACAAAAATAACATCAGTATCAGGAGAGGACAGTAAGAGGCCCGTTTTCTCAGAAGATCATATAAAGTAATAATACAAACAAGATGATCAAACCCAAGTGATCTTGGCTAATCAGCAAGCTCATAATGTACTTCATTAGGGTGAGTTAAGACTGTCTCTGATATAAGCTATGGAGAAGGCAACACACAAGCACACACATATCCAAACACACACTAAAGAAAAACAATTAAGTGGGTAGTCAGGGGCCTTCTCTACAGGAATGGACATGCCCAAGGTCAGTCGCATGAGGACACAAGAGTAAGATAGGAACAAATGGTACCAAAAGTTAATGTGCCAAAGCCTAGTGTCTGAGGGAAGAAGTGTCATGTCCCCAGACTGGATTTTTTTTATCATAAAAGAGAGAAAACCATTGAAGACTTTGGTTGGTCCAGAGGTCACAAATGAAGCCCTGTTATGGAGTGTCAAAAAGAAAGTGTTGGGATGCTAAGGATGGGTGATGGAGCTGGAAAAAGCATCCCTCTATTCTTTACCATCTCCGGGCATTTCTCAGGAGCTGAGGAAGAAGCTCAGGTTGTTTATCAGGCCAATAAAGCAAGCCCGGGTTCACTTGCATACTCAGGAAGTCGAGTCAGAAGAGAGCCTGGAGTACAAATGTGTAAAAGAGGAGCTGACAGCATCACATTGTATTAACAAACCACTTCCAAGTGCATTAACCTTTGAAACCAGAGAAACAGGGTACAGCCCTCAGAGGGCACAGTCACCTGTCCATGGTTACCTACTAAAAGACTGGAGCTGGTAGTGGTTCCTATTCAGACCAAGCTCTCCCTTACCCAAATCAGATTCCTTTTATGAGACTGAATTATAGGCTGAACCATTCAGGACAGAATGTACGCCAGTGGTGAGGCTTAGAGGTTAGAACCTTAAAGTGAAAATCGCTATCTTCAGGTAAAAGAGAAACCAAGGTGGTGTTCCCTTTTCCCAAACTATCATACATGTTATTAACACACTGGGTTTTCAATTAAGAGGCTTCCCCTCCCTCTAAAACCAAGACAGAAATGTAAACAGCGAGTCCATTCCCTACTGCTCTATTCCTTTCCCTGCATGACTAAAACCAATTATCAGTGCTAATTATTAAAGTATTTGCATTATGCTTCACACCCAGTTAAAAACTTGCTTATCCCATTTGTTTGGTTACAGGACTGATTAAAAATAGGAAATGCACTATGTAGAAGAGAACCGCCTCCTTTGGGGATGGGGGTGGTGGTGGTGGTGGCAAGAACTGGGAACTGCCTCTTGCAGAGAGGAGCAAGGACAGCATTGTTCCCCTCCTCCTCTTTCCTCCTGCCACATTCAGCATCCACAGACTTACACTGAACTAAGTTAGGGAGAGGCTAGCTCACAGGTTAAAAAGATAGATGAGTACTTAGAAGTGGGGGATAACGTATTATTCCAGAAAGGTGTTTGCCTAGCTGTGTTGTTCTGCATATGACATACAGACTACATTGTCCATGAGAGGGGTCAATGATCTCCCTAAATTACAAACAAACAAACAATCAAAACAACAACCAAAAAAACCCCAATAATCACTAGATGGTTTAAAAGCTTCTAAAGAGCTGGAACTCTGGAGTGCTTCTTTCATGGGCATCTACGGGTAGCAACAGGCGACACCACAGCAGTCTCCCTCCCCCTCTTCCTAACATCCACAGGGCCATTCCTGATTCCAATTCTCTGTTCCCTTCCCAGCCCCCTACATCATGCATCCTTTAGACTGACAATGCTTCCCCATCCCATAGCCCAGGTAACTGTGGCAATTTCTAAGTCATTCTGGTGTGTAGAGAATAACTAATATGTCTCCAGCTATTCACCTGGATTAAAAAACAAACAAACAAACAAACAAACAAACAAACAAACAAAAAAACAAAACTACTTTCTACATCTTCAAGACTGCCTGGCTTCTCATTGTACTCAACCATCATAAAATCCCTGTACTTCAGAGAAAAGCACTGTTTGTTCTAAGAACCACTTGACTAATATGACTTTTAGCTACCAGTGTGGTAAGTAGCACTGCATGAAAGGAAACACAGTGTGTGGTCAAGCCCTTAGCAAACTGCTTTGCTTCTCACAGATTTTAACCACTCTCTGGGTTTTTACAAGAATCTAGCTGAAATGATAATAAAAATCATCCAACCTTTATACTCCAAACAAGACAAGCAAAATTCTCCCAGGCACTCTGTCTGTCTTTGATCTGAATAGCAAACATTCTTTACGGGTTTGCTGCTTGTGAGGCATGACCAGCCTTTTAAGAGCCCCTCCTTGAGTCCCTGATGACACAGGCCATTCAGTCTGACCACTGGAGAAGGCAGAACCCATCATTAAGTAGGCTGCCTTCTGGGTCATTCCTTCCAGGATAGACTCTTCTTCAGGGTCATGTAGCTGGCCCTGAGTGAGGTACACAGAGATCTATTGGATTCTCAAGTAGGTTGATTTGTCAGGACTGCACCCGAATAAAAAGAAAGATGCAAACATTTCCCACAAGTTCAAGACCATAAAACTGAGTGTTAAAAGGTCTAAAACAATCAAGGCACGATAGCCATGTCTGTGATCTTTACACTTGGGAGGCTAAAGCAAAAAGATGGTAAGTTCAAAACCAGCTTGGGCTATATAACAAGATGCTTTCTCAAAACAAAAGAAAATGGCTAAAATCAAAGCTTACAGTATATACACACTCCAAAACACTTGACAGTTTAGAAGGTGAGAGAAAAATCTTTGTTTACCTTATTGATGAGAGTCACTATATCTCCTTCCTTGATTGTCAATTCATCATCATTCTGTGCCTCATATGGAAATATTACTTTGCAGTAATCCTTGGCTGTAAGAAGAACAGAAAATACAACCTTTAAGGTGTTACATCTAATGAGCTGACCCAGTTGAAGGTACTCCCTGCCACATTAACCTCAAGAAAAAGGTATACTCAACAGAAAGTTAAGTCCCACCGAAAGGGACTTCAGAGCACTTATGGTGGGCTCATGCATATTTATCTCTGCATTTACCCTCACGAATAATAGAACACCATACATGCCTTGGGAATATTTGCTTTTCTCAGATAGAAAGGCAAAAGATTTTTCTTTATCTTGAGAAGGGAAATGTGAACTATCTGATATTTTCTGAAGATATATGCGTGGGCCAACCTGAATTTTTTTTCTCATTGCTTTGTTGCACGTATTACAAAATCAGAAAGGGGGCCTTTGTATCTGCTATAAAGTCAACACAGCAAATAAAACAGTGAGGAATTAACCTTTTACACCATGTATTAAGAGATAAATACCCATGCATTTGCATATAAAAATGTCAACCACAGGCAGCCAACAAATACTACCAAAACATTTTTTCTATTATTCTTTTCTCCATTCCTTCCAGTTCCTTCCCTACCTCCCCTCTCCCCCAGATCAACTCTTCCTACATTTCCTTTCAAATAAAAGAACAGGCTTCCCAGGGATATCGCCAAACATGGCATAACAAAAAACAATAAGACTAGGCACTTACCCTCATATCAAAGGTGAATGAGGCAACCCAGTAAGAGGAAAAGGGTCTCAATACCAGGCAAACGAGTCAGAGACATTCCTCCCCCTCCCCCACACACACTACCACTGTAGAGAGTCCCATAAGAATACCAAGCTACACAGTCAGTCATACAGGATGTGCAAATGACCTAGCTCAGAACTATACAGGGTCCATGTAAATTACCAAAATGATTTTATGAATATCTGTGTGGGATGGGTGAACTTATTCATATACATTTCATGGTCTCTGTGCAAACACACCTGTTCACTGATGGGGCTGTTTATAAGCAAGAGTCCTCACTGAAGAGAGAAAAAGTATTTTGGCTATCCAAAATCAATTTAAGTATTGCTGAGTAGATATTACGGATTTTAAATGAGCTCTATCAAAAAGCATCAGGTAAGAAGCCAGTGAAATGCTTTGTAATGGATTTGGGAAATGAAGACTGGGCAAAGTAGTTTTCATGACTCAACACAGAAGGTAGAAAGAAAACTCAAGGAAATTAGTATCTTCTAGAGCAGACATTTACTATATGCTCCAGCAGAGACCAAAGGTCTTATAGTTCTCTTTGAATATTCTCAGATATTTCCTAAGACTTGGGCTCCTTCCTGCATCTAGATCCTAACCTACCACTCTATGCCTAAGTGTCAATTAAATTGTTCCCAACATATTTTATACATCTCTCTTTAATTGGAAATAGCAAAACTTTCCCAAGCCCGAATTAGTTAGATGTTCTAATGGAAGGGAAAAAGTTAAACATCTTTAAATGGGATAATGACAATTCTTCACCAATTTTCCAATTGACAGTGCTAGTGAAATATGACTTCCCAACCTCAAAACTTCAAACATGAACATACAATATTATTGAAGAACTGTCCTTCAAAATCCCAACTCTATGGAAATCATAGACATTTTTTGAAAGAATATCAGTTATTCCTGACCATCAAAGAAAGAACATGCCATGTTTTTCTGTCTTTCAGTGAAAAGGTTAATAAAATGCGATCAAGCACGGTGGGTTAACTTCCTGGCAGCCATTCCCAGCCCTTCATGTCCTACTTGACAGCACCCTCATTTGCTCAGGTTTGTTCTGTCCAGGAAAGTAATGTTAATCTTCCATCCACGTACTCATGGGGACCAACCCTGTTTAGCTTCTGAGATCAGGCATGTTCAAGATGGCATGGCTATAGACAAATAATGCTATCTTACTCCCCTTTGTTGCTGACTTGTTTAGAGGCAAGACATAATCTTCCAGTCAATGAAATCTATAAAAGGAAATGTTAGAGATGGCACTGCTAGATTTTGTTGCCTAGAGATGTAAGGCAAAGAGTTGCCTGCCTTTGAACATTTTGTTTTCTTTGCAGTGCTATAGATAGAACACAGAGCCAGGAGTATGCTAGTTGAAGACTCTACCGCTGGGACTAATCTACCTGCTTTCTTGAGGCTTCTAACCGTTTTACCATTGTTGGAAATCAAGATAACATTCAACACTGTTGTAATCATATATGAACATAACGAAAAAAGTCAAAAACTGTTATCCTAAGTCCTGATGGTACTGAACTACCTTTCAAACCCATCAGCTTCAGGAGACCCTTTTCTCTGAACCTCTTGCCATGTAGCTTAGCAACTCAATTGTTTTTCACTCTTTTGTGATCCAGTAGGTAGGTATTCACTCAAAACAGAAGCCTACTAACATGAATAAACTTGATACAAATTATCTCAATATTTTTCTTAGTGCAGTATGCCCCCTTATCATCAATCTCTACTAAAAAGAAGCCTCTTAATATGACATTTCCTTTTCCTTCATCTCTTACCTTCCTACTTCAGGGCACAACCTATAAGAGCATGCCATGGAGTTCAATTGTAATCAGCACAATGGAAATATTGCTAAGTAAGAGTTAATGTGCCTTTCATTTATTTCACAGGGCTATTTTATCTTATACTTAAAATTTCCCTGTAAGCTAAGAAGGGCATATATCTTCTACATAAAAAGCAGGCCTTAATAAGTATAAGTTTAAGGGAGGGGAAATAGGATCTATAAACAGGTAAAGGAGAAACTAGAATAGGTGGATTAAATGGAGAAGAGGATGTGAGAGTAGGTAAAGAAAGGAACATGGGGAGGAACAGCTAACACCAATAGACATTTTAAAGACTACATGGAAACCTAAAAGAGGCTTCCTAAATTATATACATATATGGAAGACATTTACGTTTCAATATAATGGAGGAGACAATGCCCCATCCAGACAGCTCATGCTCCCAAGTAAAACTTCAAGTGTCAGTAATGAATTACATCTTGTTGAGTCATTGGTCAAAGGTCCCTGCCACGTCCCCCTTCAAATATCACAGGCTCCTGCCAAGGCCACTGGTTGCTTTCCCCAACCCAAAGGGAAGGTCCTACTGATGAGGACGATGCTTACTTATTTTACTGAACTGGTGCACAACTAGAACTTTGACCCTTACTGACTAGAGTTCATGCTGCTGGAAGGTACTTTGTATTCTTCTAGTGGGAAAGTATCATCATCACTATTGTCCTGCTATAAAACCTTTGACCTAATAACCGAGACTTACTGCAAGATATACTGATGGGATTGTGGAGAAAATGTTATGGGAGTAATTAATCATTAGATTTAAGACCCACTCCATCAGATGGAACCCATATGACACTGCTAAAGTAGTCAAGAACATGAGACTAGATAGGTCTTGGGCACTAGGGGGAAGCCCAAATACTATTGTTCTAAAATGACTCCTAATGGCATACAGGTATATCCATGGATCAATGTCTCATTTAACCTTCATCCAAGTAGCCTTTTCTTGCAGCATATGGTTATTAACACAGAGACCCACAACTAGACAATGTACAGAGAGCAAGAGACTTGGGAGCATTCCGTCTTAAATGGGATGTCTTTATCAAACGCCTCCTCTCAAGGCTCAGGGATCTATGGAGAAGAGGAGGTTGGAAGATTGTAAGAGACAAAGGTGGTGAATGAGTCTAAGGAAATATGTCTGACAAACACAACAGGACCTATGCACAGATGAGCTCACAGAGACTGTGGCAGCAAGTACAGGACATGCACACGTTCAAGACAGACAGGGTCCTAGTAGACATGGGGTCCAGCCGCTAACCAAGAAAGCAATTTGGAAGTAATCCCCACTGGCAAAGGAAAAATCAGTTTTCTTCAATGACATAACATTGTGTATATCAACCACATTCCAGGACAAGTCACATGTCCAGGAGTAGTTGACCAATGCAAAACAGACTCCATAATTTTTCATTTTGATTTTAAAGAGAGAAAGAACATGAAGTTGGATGGTCAGGGAGATGAGGAGGATCTGGGTGAAATTGGGAGAAGAAAAAGAATAGGACTGTGGTAGTTTGAATAGCTTTGGTCCCCATAGAACTATGTGTTGAAATGCTTGGTCCTTAGGGAGTGTCACTATTAGGTGTGGCCTTGTTGGAGTAGGCGTGGCCTTATAGGAGAAAATGTGTCACTGTGGGGGAGATTTGAGGTCATATATATGCTCAAGCAATGCCCAGTGTGGCAGTTTCCTCTTGACTGCCTATATGCATGCCCAGAACTGGCATAGAGTTCTTGCATATTTCCTAATGATCACTTAGTGATGCCTAAGAAGTAATGGCACCCTCAAGCGACAGAAAGTAGTAGAAGATTCTGAGTCAGGACACTTGGAACTGGGCTCAGTTCCAGCTGAATTTTTGTGGACTTCTTGACCTGAGATGACATCAAGCTGCATGACATTATAGCTTTGGATGAATATAACGCCATCAGGTGTAAAATCAGAAACCAACCAAGGAGAAGAGATGTTAGTTTAGCTATCTTCAGCAGAACATCTTAAGCACATTTAAGTGTCTTTCAAATCTTAAAGTTTAAATAACTCAAAACAATGCTGTTCTAACTAGAGAACAGAGTTGTTCCAGCTCCTACTTAGGACCTGAAAAGGATATCACTAATGTTCTAAGATCACACAGTACCATAATAGGTTAGACCTATGTTCTTTCCAGCAGTGACATTTCAACACTCCAATCACAACCACTTCTCAGCAAATATGGCAGCCAGTAGACTCATACTTAATTATGATTATGATGCATTTTTTTAAAAAAAGTTATCCTTACTTATGAAGCATTTTAGCCATTGAGCAGTGTCATAAAATAAAAACGCATTGGTTTGCATTTCAGTCGCTTTAAGATACTCGCTCAAAAATCAATACATATGCAAAAATCACTATTAACTTCAAAAGTGTGATAGTAAACCTACTGTATGTTTGTTCCTTACTTCAATTAGTTTCTGACCAACTACCATGCAAAAGATGCTGCCAACTAGTTGTGGAGCCTGAGCCTATAATAGACCACAAGTAGAACTTCCTGTCCTTCCATGGAAGTGCCAGTCTAATGGTTAGATAAAGGGAAGGGACAAGACAAATATACCCATCACTTGATGGCGGGATGCCGCTCCCCTGTTTCACAGAATGGCAAGATCATGTGCGTGCAGAAAAATGTTCCAAAAAGAAGGGGCATTTAGTATGCTTTAAAGGAAAAGGATAACTCTAAATTCCTTTTGGACATGAAAAGACCCTAAGTTTTAAATGAATAGCAAACAGATAAAGAAGAAAGAGCTGAAATAATTTTTGCAAGCACGCATTTCCCATCAACTCGTTAATTTGATCAATGTAGATAGTCTGAAATCAAGTAGGAATGGATCTACACAAAAGCAGAAAGAAAGGCACAATTTGTATAGTAATTAAAATGACTTTGTTGTTACTTTTTCCTTGAATGATTAAAATACGTCAATGAATTAGCTAACCTAAGTCTAGATTCCTACCTTTCTTCTGAGAGCTTTTTGTCTTACATGCTTTAAATAATCTGATAAGAAGCAATGACTTTTTCTTTCCAGAAACAAAATTTTTTTTTGTTGTTGTTGTTGTTCCAAAACAAACCATACAAACACATTTCAAAGAGTAGAGAAGGTAGATACAGCACAGGAAGGTTCACAGATTCCCTCCACATTACTCCCAGATCAAGAGTTCCCCATGCCACTTTCATTACCAGCTTTAAGCTTTTTACTTTTTAAACATAATTGCATTTATCTATCTATCATCCATTCATACATTTGCGTGTATATGTACAAGAAAGTGTGTGTGTGTGTGTGTGTGTGTGTGAGCACACATGCATGCGTACTGAGCACACGTGACTACAAGAGAACAAGTGGTAAGAGTTGGTTTCTCCTTCTACCCTGTGATCCTAGGGATAGACCTTATGGCTTTAGGCTAGGCAGCAAGTAACTTTACCCAGTGAACCACCATGCTAGCCTTCTTTGCTTTTTGAGAGAGGATCTCACATAACCTAAGCAAGCCTCACATTTACTGTATAGCCCAAGTTGGTCTTCTTGAACCTTGTGGCAATTCTCCTAACAGCCTCTGAAGTGCTGGGCTTGCAGATGTGCGCCACCACATGTAGCCAGCTTCCGCATTTTTAAGAAACTTGCTCAAGTAAGAATCACAAAGAACATCAAGTATGATTCATCCTCCCTCTCCTAAAACATTATTTCAGTCTCTAGACATTGGGAAATTTACATGTTATTAAAAACAAACCATTAAAGGAACTGAACTCGCATGCTCATATTCCACGACCCCCTCCATCTAGTTTTATAATGGATTAAAAAAAAACCTTAAAACAAACAAATAACCCAAAATCCTTCGGCTTAAAAAAAATTAAAATAAAAACAGAACAAACAAAATAAATATGTTAGCAATCTGAACACATACACATGAGGCAATAACTTTAAATTCAGAACACTCCCTGGGCTCTCTTTCAACCTTTGAAGGTGTTCTGAGCTCATTTTCAACCTGTAAAGAGTATGAGCCCATGTACCAAGACTCTGGTAGAAAGAAAGTTCTCTAGAGCTTTTTGGCAGCAGTGCAAAGGACCAGGTCATGCCTAAAACTGGAGTTTCATTTTCCCTGGAGATATTACAGTATAAAAGGAAGAATATCTTGGGCTAGGGAGATGCTCAATGGGAAAAATTCCTGCTGTGTAAGCATGAAGACCCGAGTCAGACAACCAACACTTACATAAAATCTGAGCAAAGTCTCGTGCGCCTGCCTGGAAACCCAGTGCTGAGTAGCAGTAGGAGTAGTAGTGAGGACAGATGGACTGTAGGGACTCTCAGTCCATCCAGTCTAGTTGAAATGGTAAGCTTTAGGGTCAGTGAGACTCTGTCTCAAAAAGCAGGGTGTGATGAATAGGAGAGACACTCAGTATTGTCCTCAGACTGCTACATGCACATGCACATGCACACGCACGCACACACACACACACACACACAAACACACACACACATACAACTACCATCAGTGATGCAGACTTTCCCTAACATCATAATCCTGCCCCTCGATGGATAAGTAGTATCTAAGACACTACTAGTTTGTAGTTTTAAGCAGAGCTCCTGAGAACAGAATTATTTAAGATTTCAAAGAAATATGCTTCACATGCCATACTGTATGTATCACCCACTACTAGGGTGTTATGGTATTATGCCCAATCATTAAAATTCTGCAGCAAATGGATGACCTTTCACCCTAAGTAAGAGAAATAAATAACATACAGGTATAGGTCAGCCAAGAACGGGTTTCCTCGCGCTATGAACACTAAAACCTTTTCATCCTCAGAGATTTGAATACTCTGGGACTACATGTAGGGGTGGTATTCTATCATGCTCTATCGACAACGACCTAAGGTTAGTAAGACTAGGATCTGCCTGTCAGGGATCTAACAATCAGGTGGCAGAAATGAAGAATGCCTAAATCTAGTTCTTGACAATACGATAGCGGGGAAGGGATGAGAGCCACACAGTCAGCTCAAAGCATCAGAATGTCAGAAATCGAGTAATCACCTCCATTGTCAGGGACATAGAACCCTGTCCTTTGGAGGTAAAATGGCAATGAATTTGCCACAATGCTCTAGGGAACTGACCAGAGGAGCAGGATTTGGGGGGGGGGGTTTCACAGCCATTGCCCATGGTCACAGCTGTGTGGGACATCTGCTCCCACAACTTTTTAAATCCCTTTCCTGGTATCTGAGCCTTCAAGTCTTGGTAGGATGAGGATTCTATCTACTAAATATGAGCTCTGCTAATTCCCATTACGAGGGAAGCTTAAGGCATCCTGGTCTCAGTCTGAGGTTCTCATACTTGAGTAGGAAACAGCCTCAGACATAGGGCCTGAGGAAACAGATCACTGACCCTACCCTCATTGTCTGACTTGGGGCAGGCCCAGCAGATTTGCATTTTGGACAAGGTTTCCAGACTGCATCTTTGCTGCTACTAGCCCTGAAACACACCGTGAGAATCATTGTCTAGTGTTGTGCTCTGTTAGTCTGTTAATAGCAGGGACTGGGAAGATGGACCAGTGCAGTAATAGTACTGGGGCTGGGTGTACTACATGCTCTATTTAGACAAGGCTTCCAGAGCTGGATCATATTTTGAGCACCCAGGGGTAGCAGGAGGGGCCAACTATATATTAGGTTTGCTATAAAGTCAGTAAGTGTCAATTGTGCATCAAGGAGGAGGGGAGTTGTAATAACTCCCTAACAGAACTTACTATAGAAACACACTAGTAGTTCAAAACTGGGGCTCTGCTGTGTAAATATGTCCTCTAAAGGCCATGCATTTGTGAACTTAATTACTAATGCAAGAATGTTGGGAGATGGTGCTTATTTGGAGGGTTTTAAGTAATGAGGATTCTACTCTCATAAATGGATTAACTGTGGTTATAAAAGGGCTAAAGAGTATGAGTTCATCTCTTTCCTTTATGTGAATTTGTGTGTATTTGTATATATATGAACATGTATATATGTATGCCCATGGACATGCAAACAGAGACTAGGCTAGGATGTTGGATATTGTCTTCTATTGCTCTTTGCCTTGTTGGAATAGGGTCCCTCAATGAATCATAAGATCATAAGATCATTATTTTGGGTAGGCTGGCTGGCTGGAGAACTATCTGAACTACTAAACTCCCAGGACCCTCCTATCTTTGTTCAACACTGGGTTTACTGGAATGGGCAACCATACCTGACTTTAAATACAGGTTCTAGAGATTTAAACTCAGGCACCTATACTTACAAAGCATGCATTCTTACCCAATAAGCCCTCTTGCCAGGTCTGTTTTAAGATAGCATCTCATATATCCTGGATTGGCCTCAAACTCATATATAGCCAAGGGTGACCTTGAGCTTCTACTCCTTCTGTCTGTACTTCTAGAGTGCTGTAATTACAAAGACATGTACCACCATGCCAGTTGTATGCACTGCTGACAAAGGAATCCAGTGTCTTGCGCATAGTAGATAAGTATTTTACCCACTGGTTGTACATCTCCAACCTCATATTCTCTCTGGCCCATGTTATAAAACAACTCAACATCCCTCACCAGACATGTTTCCTTTAATTGCCTAGACCCCAGAACCATGAAGCAAATACATTTCTACCACCTATAAACTGCCTGCGGTATTCTACTATAGTAACAAAATACAGAACAAGTTAGGCTTTCTAAGGAACATTAGCAATACCTTGAGACAGTTTTGATTGCCACAACAGGAGAGGAACAAATTCTATTGGCTTCTATTGAACAGAGGGCAGGGATGCTGCTAAATACTCTGTGATGTACACAGGACAGTCCCCAGGATAGAGAATGATCTGGCCCACATGTAAGTACATTCAATCTACATTCAGACTGAGTTCAGACATGGAAAGGAAACCTGGAGCTTACATTACCATATTTGTCAATTCCAACCTTCTTCCCTTACGAAGAAGCTGACTGTTCAATTGCCTTTGATCTTGGACACTGCTGGGAACTTGTCTTTCCAATTATGTCCCAAGCATTAACTAGAACACCCTTTCACTTTCGTGTTTAAAAAAGAAGCATTGTTTCAAAAGAATAAAATGAAAACCTGAGAAGCAAAGCCTTTCTGTTCTAGCTCAGAGTAGAGGCTGGAGCACTGTTCTCTCATCGGCAGCTTTGTCTGCTCAGATGAAAAGCTTGGAGACTTTGGGAGAAAGGCCAGTCATCCGGAAAACAGGAAGCCTTTCTTCTCCAAGAAAACTGGAGTTGAAAGGTCGATTTTCAACCATCTAGGTAGCTGGGTCCCATCATAGGAAGGCCCTCCCGCTGAATCCAGTGAGCAGATGTATTGGGGGTGGTGAAAGGTTCTTCCTAGGCAGAGAGGGGACTTTGGCGGGATTGAACATGAGGGCCCTGGTAGACAAAAAGACATCAGTGGGTAAAGAGGAGATGTGCTTCATATGGGATGTGTCGGGTACAGTATGGGTGAGATTTGGGTAGAGGAAGTGAACAACAACAACAACAACAACAACCCCACAATGTCAGAAGTCCTTTAAAAATCTTCATTTGTTCAACCTCCACTCACTGTATATCCAGTGAGTCTCCGGCACTGTTCTAGGCTGCATGATGGGAAAATCAAACACAGTGTCTGTCTTAAACCTAGAAGGATCAACAATCTAATGGTACCAATGAAGCACCACGTGTTACTACTATAGATAATAATTCCCAAGAGGCAAGTCAATGGTCTCAGAGGCGGTGCAAATGTCCAGTCACTAAGTGAATGAGGTGTAACATGGAAAACAGCCCACTTGCACCTCCAATCATACTTTACCCAGATTTTCCAAACCTACTTGTTCATCTAGAGCAGTGGTTCTCAACCTTCCTAATGCTGTGCTGTGACCCTTTAATACAGTTCCTCATGTTGTGGTGACTGCCAACCATAAAATTATTTTCTTTGCTACTTCATAACTCTAATTTTACTACTGTTAAAAATCACATTGTAAATATCTGATATACAGAATATCTGATATGTGACCCCCATGAAAGGGTCATTTGACCCCAAAGAGATTGTGACCCACAGGGTAAGAACCCTGCTCTATAGTCTTCTGCATCTACAATATTGAATAGTTCAGAAAGATGCCAAAGAGGCCTGTCTTTGGGGCTATTTTTCTAACCTACAGAGACCACAAATCTGTACCAATTGTAATAAGAAAAAGGAAGATACCGGATGTGATAGGCTGAAGGCACCTCAAGGCACTTTGTTATGAATATTTAGATAGTTTTCCTCTTGTTATGAAAATGACAGCAATCTGTTCCCCAGCCTGAGTTGCTGCTGAATCTCAGCATCATGAAAGCCTTTGGTTTGGGGGTGGGGTGGGGAGAATGTTCCCTGCTTAAATAAATCTGGATCGCTCAAAAAAAAAAAAAATACCAACTCGCATGAGTATTTTTGAGTCATCATAACTCTGAATCCTGATGTGGGCCTATGGCTTAGTGTGCTGAGGAGACAGCTGGCAGGAAGAAAAAGCTCTTCTCTGTGCTGCTGGGCATCCTTTGCCATAGGTTTCTATTTTAGGTCAGAAGGAAGAAGCAAGGAGGCTGCCTGGATGGTAAACTCTGGGTCATTACCTAAACACAGATGTGGCATCAGGATCCAGAAACAGGGAACTGGCCCAAAGGTTGGAGGAATTACAATGGCTCAGCGTTCTACTAAATGGCAATCGTGGCTGAGCAATTACTCTAAAATTTACTTTTGGCAAGGAAAGCCAAAGGGAAAATGTATACAGTAAAATTCAACTGTCAAAGTTCTTGTCCCTAAATCCATGGAAAATGCCCAATAGTAAACAACAAATCTCTCAAGACCTTTCTGACCTGATGCCCACCGACGGACACATTAATATTCATTCCCAGCACCATCACATTTTCTCATAGAACTGTTCACCTACCTCTTCCTTTTGTTTGTGCCACTAGGGTGCTCAATATTTTGGAGTAGGAAAACCTTCCGCACTGAGTCCTACAGGTTTCAAGACTGAATGAGAGGAAGAAGATACTGGGAGGCAACTAAGGGCTTTTCTTTGTCTAGGGCAACATTCTGACTGCGCACATAAAGCAGATAATGAGAATAAAGGCCAGAGAAATTAAAGCTATCTATCTGTCTGTGGCCATGTCAGTAACTAATAACAGCTGGTCCTCCTAGGACTCTAAGACAAAATACTCTATCCAGTCACTATAGAGTAATCAGCTCCACCACCATAATGGAAGAGCCAGGCACACAGATGTGGTTCATTGATATTTACAGGACTGAACAAGGCATACACTAGGGGCAGGATTCTACCACATGCTTTAGGTAGCTGAGTACCTGCAATGGGGCATATCACCTAGCCCAAAGAGACCATCTTAGGCCCCCAGAATTTCCCAGGAAGAATGCCACATGTATCTTGAAGGCTCAACAAGGCCTACTGACTTTCAAATTTTGATTGATGAGATAGAAAGGTAGAAATCTTTGAGAGTCAAAATTATCTTGATCTATCTTCATTTCTCTTAATAACTATTTACCACCCACCTCTGTATCAGGAAAAGCCTTTAAAAAGTATATTGAGGGGCTAGAGAGATGGCTCAACGGGTAAGAGCACTGACTGCTCTTCCGAAGGTCCAGAGTTCAAATCCCAGAAACCACATGGTGGCTTACAACCACCGGTAATGAGATCTGACGCCCTCTTCTGGAGTGTCCGAAGACAGCTACAGTGTACTTACATATAATAAATAAATAAATCTTTAAAAAAAAAGTATATTGAGTAGATCACTAGGATTTTCCAAACCAAAAGCTAAGAATGTCATCAGAGAACATCTAAAACCTATAGCAGAGATTTTCCTGATTTGCCCATAATCTGCTATTCCCACTGAAGTATTATGTAAAAGCCTTGGTTTATGAGTTTCTTTTATTTTGTGGCTATAAAAAATTTCATGTAACTGTTTCTCTATTGGAACATGTCATGCAGATCAACATAAATGGCCCAGGCTATGATCACTCATATTTGTCTCAGCAGAGACTATCTCTCTGAGAGCTGTGGTTTTCTGTCAAGGGCTTCAGCATTATTCTTAAAATACACTGTCCAGTGTGGTCACCAATAGGCACAAGTAACTCCTGAGCACTAGGAAATGTGACTGCTACTCTAAACTGAGATACATAATACATACAAACCACATATGACACTGTGAGGATATCACACTGAGAAAAAGTACAGCATCTTTTTAATAATTTTACAGAGATTACATATATAAAAGGTTGTATGTACATATACTGACTTAAATACATTAAAATGAGCTTCCATTTTTAATGTGGTCTCTAGAAAATTTTCAATCATATACTGGCTCATGTGATTGTTCTATTGGATCACACTGTTCTAAAATGAAACTAATCTTTTCCCATCTACTTATCTCGTCTGCTGCCTGAAATATCTATAGAAAGGTATTCTATAGGTCTGAAAGTTGCTCTAGAAAGATTTTGAGGTATTCAGGCAAAGATGTCCGGCTGGAGAGATAGCTCAGTGGTTAAGAGTGTACACTTCCGGAGGACTGGAGTTCAGATCCTAACATACCTACATCAGATGGCTTATACATGACTAGTCCTCCAGTTACCAGAACTCCGAAGCCTCTGATATCTGCGGGCACCTGAATTCACATGCATATATCTCCATAAAAACATACACACACACACACATAATTAGAAATAAAAAATTTTTAAAGATGTCTTGAGGAGTCCAGCATAAGTGAAACAAAAGTAATGCTAGTTTAGTGACTGTTCCTGGAAGATCCAAGAATCCCTGATGTGCTTTAGTTAGTATTCCTGGGGCCTGAGGTCACCTAACCTGTGCCAATATGGACAAACTCTAGCTTTGCATGTTGGCACAATGCACATGGCAGGAAAGAATCACACCCATATGAAAAACACAGAAAAATTCCCATTCTGTCTTGTGCTGCCAGTCTACTCATGGGAGATCTAAGGACACACATTTGTGTGCTTTTTAATAGAGATGCAAATGCTTTCAGAGGTATATAAGGATTTGGGGTAATTAAGGAAACTCACTCTTTGTCCTGCTGTCCATCTCTGTCTTCGATGGGTCTGGAGTTGTTGTAGCTGGAGGTAACTTCTTCCCAATTGTCTGCGGAGGGAATGAGGCAATTGACACATCAGGATGATTCACTTCATTAATCAAAGGGACAAAATCAAATTCACAATGAGAAAATCCCCAGATGTGGCTCTAAAAACCACAGCCATTAGTTGAGGCTGTTCTGCGGATAGGCTGCCACATATTAATAGGTCTTCTCCACAGTGACCAACAAGGAGGCAAAATAGGTGAGAGAGGTAAATCAATAGAGGAGGCTCTTAGTACCTTCTATTTCTCTTTTTCTCTTGATACGTTGTACAGGTCTGCTATTATTTTTAACAGACAAAAAGTTCCAGTTTCCTTTATTTTATGACAAGCTGATCACATTTATGGAGGCCCAGTGCCTGGCCCACTGCAGACACTCCAGAATAACTCCATAGGGGAAGAATGGAAATATGTGGAAAGAAATGAAGGGAGGGATCACAGGGACAAGAGCTGGTGGAAAAGGTGGACAGAGAGGGAAGGTGGACAGTCAGGCAGAAGCTAGACTGTCCAGACCCATCTGGGCCTTATATGAATTCCTTCTTACCATTAGAGAGTTTACTCACTTTGTGGAATATGAGCAACATAGTCTAGTATTTTTTGAAAGAACCCAGCTATCTCCTAAAACTAAAGTAAGGAGGGTCTTCATCTCTATTCTTACCAGTTGGTTAGTCATTCAAGGCCTAAAAGGGTCCTTACCTCAGACGCTATGCACAATGATTTGTTTTATTAAAATACATGTACACACGCACACACATGTGTACATGTGCATGTGCACATGCACACAAAACACACACACATACACACAAACACCCTTTGTGTTTGCTCTGACTTCCCTTCTCTTTCACTTGTAGTAGACTCTCTTATTATTTATGAGTCGTCCACAGGAAAAATTGAATACTGTCCCTGCCTAAAGATGTTCCTGAAACCACAGGCTACCCAGCAGTCCAGAGTCCAAATCAGACATATGAACAAAACCAATGGTTCTGAGCTGAGGGCTGTTCACACTCTTCTTTCTGCCATTGTTCCCATTCCCGTGTAAACATGATTAATGCCCAATGAAAAGTGTTCACTGATAAGAGAGAAACAGTTGTCACTACCAAATAGCCAGGTCAACTGACAGCCCAACAATGAAGTCATTGGGAAAAACAAACTATTCTATGTCCCTTGAACATAGGAAGAGTAATAAGCTGTGTCATTTAAAAACTGCCATGTTTGGAATTTTTCTTCAAATGAAACTCAACTGCCATTTATTTTTATTTGAAAAGGTTCTTCATGTTGCAAACATTGAAACTAGCATTAAATATGCATAAATCACAGAAAGAGGAAAAGATAAACCAAATCTTCAGACCTTCATGAATTTTTAAAAGCGTTTGTGACAGAAAGCCTTTCCATTTTACATGGTGGCAATTTTATTTAGTGCCACAAGGCTCTCTGTATTGGAAAAAAAAAAAACAGAAAACCCCAAATAATATGCCACCTTCCACCACTAAGTACTCAGCTGAATAGTATTTTATGGTTCTGGGAAAGTGTTAAGAAAGATGAAAAAAAAAGTTGATGTTCTTCTGCTAGAAGGTCACATTTTATGAAGAAACAGTTTGGGGATCATATTGAAAAGTGAGGAGGGAACCTGAAAGCTCTGGAACCATCTGCCACTATCACCCCTGCCACAGGGCTGGAAGCACATCTGCCAATCTCCTTGCCTCTCCTTTTGGGCACGGAAGGCTGGAATAAAGATCTCCTCCTATTACCATACTAGGAAGAAGCAAACAGAACGAACCTAGAACGAACAAATTAACAAACAAATAACCCACCAAAAGGAGGTAGGAAATAAATGGCTTGGGCTTTTAAACCTGAAATGCCTTCTCCTGGAGAGTCTAGCAGAGCTTACATCCTTATTATTTCTCCATTGGTAGGCACAGAAAGTGCTGCCCTCATGCCTGACGTCCTGATTTGCCAGAATGTCCAAAGTTACAAACACCAAGAAAGATCACTGGTTGAAGAAAAACCTAATGCTCACTCTGGGTTTTTTTTTTTTTCTCTTCATTGTTTCAGAAAAATCCAGTGCACTGGCTTCCATGGGTCCCAGCAATATGGATCATGATGAAGTCCATATTATGCTTCTCTTCTGGAGAATGGTGAACTTCAAATCCTTCATCTTTGTGAGCCAGGATCAGAAGTCTAGAAGGTTCCTCTCAACCTAGTCTGGTCCCATAGGGATGCCAAAGACAGGAGGCACAGTGATACTTCTCCATTTGCTAGAAGTGACACTGGCTAGTTAACTAACTGGCAACGCCAGAAAACTTGTCAGCCGGGTACATTCCCAGGCCCTGCCCCAGCCTTTCCCAATCAGAAACCCTGGGGATGGTGCCGAGCAGTCTCTGAGAAAACACACCTCCATAGGAGTCCGATTCACGCTCCAGTTTAAGAACCATTGACCTTGATGGAGCAGGAATTCTATTAGTGAGAATTAAATGTCCTTATTGGATTAAAAACTCAGTGCCTGTTTGCATACCAAGATACAGCATAAAACATTTTAATGCTTCCTCCCCTCTCCTTTCTCTCCCTCTCCACAACATGCTCACCACTTTTTCTTTTCTCACCGATTTAAGAACTTTATGCTGCTATTTAGACTACACATATGCATCTATGTCATATATCACTGAAGCTCAGTTACAAAGCAGGCACACATACACACATACAAATATAACAGGGACTCTCACGCACACCTACCTGGAAACCATCAAAAGTTAGGCTTATCCTTGGCTGTGCCAGAGGACTCGGGCCCTCCTCTTGAGGCCTCTTCCATGGAATGGCAACTTCTCCCCCTTGTGAGTATAGTAAGAAAGATGATTTGCCCAGGCTAAGCAGCAGTGAGGCACTTGGGGGTTGGGCTGACATGGCACAGGACAGCTCCTGAGAGGTCAGCTAACAACCTCATCTCACTGAGTAACTTCAGAAGGAACAAACCCTCAACTTCTACTCTGCCTTAGCCCAACATTTCCCAGCACAAGCACCCATGTTGACCTTATGTGCTTGTGCCCTGACCCAGAAGCCACTACTAGGAACAGCAGTGAATATGCATAACGAGAAACACAGAGCTGAATATGCCACAAATAGCCCATTGCTTTGGACATGCTTAAGACTCAGTAATTGCCACACTGGTATCACACTTTGTCTTATCTACATCCCAAACTCCATTTAAAATCTAATGTAGAGGCTAGAGAGATGGATTACTAATTAAGAGCATCGAACTGCTCTCACAGAAGACCCAGGTTTGGTACTTAGCACCCATATCAGGTGGCTCACAACTACCTGTAACTTCAGTTCCAGGGAGTCCAATACCCTCTGGAGTCTGAGGGTATCTGTACAAATGTGGTACATAAAAATTCATATAGGCACACAATATATGCATAAATAAAAATAATAAATATCTTTAAAAAACAAAACCAGGAATGACGAGATGGTTCTGTGCTTAAGAGCACATACTACCCTTGAAGGGAACACAGATTCTAGTCCCAGCATCCTCTGAACAGTTCACAACTATCTGTAACTCCACTTCTGGGGTATCTGGTGCACTCTGCTGGCCTCTAGGTGCATTGTGTGACCACAGTTTACATCCATGCAAACAAAGCACCTATATATATTTTATATATACATATGTGTAGATATATAAATTTTAAAAACAAAACCTAATTTCTAAAAGCAATCAGAAAATCGATTCCTTTGAATAATGATATTAATCCATCTTTCTCTAATTCTTGCCAACATCACAAGACAAATTGGGGGAGGGATCTTGTTCAGAGGAGTTTCATATGGATGTGTTCCTAACTCCATCAGACCCAGCAAGACAGCATCAGAACAGATAAGCACCATATGATTTCAATTAGTAGAGCAAGTAACTTTTTCCCTTTTACATGCCAAGATAAAGACTGGTTTGAGTCCAGGGAAATCCAGTTTCCAAATGATTAATGTATCTGTTTCTCTTTGTGACGGTGGAATATGAACACAGCGTGCTGCTCAAGTAATTGGTATAAAATCGTTCCTCTGCTGTTATAATTCAGATGCAAAATCCCCTGAGTGTAAGAAGTTTCTAATTACAGGACAACACTTAAATTCCACCTCTAAAAGTCCCCGTTCCAAAGACCACTACATACAACTCTTGCAATCCAAAGGCAGCCAGGATGACTGGGGCAGGGGTGGAGGCTCCCTGAATCTGAACAGTTTGCAGGGCCTCCCTGTCCATAGGTCAGACTTTCTGGCAACCCTTCTAGAAGTATATGATGGTCTGAGAAACTATATATAGCCATTACTCATGCACCTCACACAAAGCCAAACACATGAGTAAAACCCAAGATCAAAGATAGCTCTTACATGATGTTCTTTATACAACACTAGCGTCTGACGGTACTCTTTCTCTTCCTGTCCATTATGGATTCATTAGGGCCTATTCAATATGAAGCAAGAAAACAGAGCAAAAGGCAGAAAGTTGTCGAGCACCAAAACAACATTTTGGGGCTGGTTTTCCACAGTAGTGTACTGAGGGATACCCAAGAGGGTACTATGGTTACCTTTATCCTACTCATCTCTAGGATATGGAGAGATACAAAGTGCAGAGCACAGGGATGGAGGGTCAGCACAACACTATATCTACATGTAACTGTATCTGCAGCTTTTCAGTTTTTGTTTTCCACCAAAACTCTCCTCTTTCTTTTCACACAATCCTTTCATGAACACCTATAACTGATGGCATTATGGAAAATCTTCTTGCCTTTCAGTAGGGAGGGGTAGGAGCTGAGCATGTCAGAGCCAGAAAAGAATGAGTACAAAGAGCTCTCTTTACAATGGAGTGCCTTGTGGGCTCGCACTGGAAGGCTTCTCAGTTATGTGTTTAACTGTCGATCTGCCTGCATTTGGTGGACCTCACTTCAACTATATGTCAACAACAAAAGATATGCCCCAGTAAAACACAACTTGGAGTTTTACAAATAAAAGGCATGGTCCAGTACAGTGAACAAGAGCATTTGTAGTTCTAGGCCAGGGTCAGGTTTCCCTTCGACATAACTCCTGTGTTGGTATGTCAATTACAGCATTTAGGGGAACATTCTCTTAAGTCTACATTTTTAAAGTTGACTATGAGGAAAACAAACGGTTAAGAATAATCTTGTGGTCATGATGCCACGTGCCTGTAAGTCCCAGCACATGGGAAGGCTGAGCCAAGAAGACTATTGAATTCAAGGCCAGCTTTGGAAGCACAGCAAAACCCTGTCTCCAAAAGGCAGAAAAATAAATGAATAAATAAATAAATAAATAAAGTAAAAGTTCAAAGATAATTCTCTTTTTTTCTGATTATGAAATTGAGCATCATACTTAAGAGATATTCAGATGATTTTCATGTGCCTGAGTTATCTTGAAATTGTAGAATCCAAATCCGAAGCTCTTTGCTTGACCACAGTTAAAGCCTTGTCTGAGCCACGGCTACTTTACGAGCACTTGTTAACTATAACACATTTGGTAGGATAGGACTTTTTTTTTTTTTTTTTCAGAAATTGAGCAGGACCTAGATGTGCATTATTTTTTTATTTTCACAAAATCTGAGGTTAGTACGTGGTTTCTGGGTAAAGCAGGGTGCTAGGGATACCATGCACTCACTCCTCACTAACCCGAGCATAAGCACAAAGACAGGAAATGTCCTTATTGACAAATTAGAGTACTCCTCTCCTTCCAAGAACTCTACTGCTTTAGTCATTGTCATACATCAGTATTCCACAGCTTGGTCAATGGTAACAGCACTCTGCTGACATTGATCCATCAATGTTTTCCTAGGCTCCATCACATTTGTTTTAATGCACACACAAATGTCCATACTTGCACACACATATGCACACACACACACATGCACACATATTTTATCCGGAAATAATCTTTAGAAATGTGTTCCCCTACAATGCACTACTTACCAACTAACCACCAAAACACCTAAACCCTAACTTGGTAAATGTGGAAACCACTGAATATAGGACTGTTTTAAACCCTATAGTTATTTAACTTTATCCTTAAATTTCTCTCAGTGTATTCCAGTCTTCTCCAAGCATAGAACTTCTTTTGAAAGTCAGTAAGACACCACAAGAATGAGTAGTCTATAGAACAAGTAGGTGAACACCATCCTTTTCCTAAGTTTTCCTCCCTATCTTCTCTGTGTCCTAGGATCATGACTTGAAACTGGCCTTCAACAGGGAAAAAATTTCTCAACAGAACACCAATGGCTTGTGCTGTAAAATCAAGAATTGACAAATGGGACCTCATAAAACTGCAAAGCTTCTGTAA
>NC_034613.1:138100605-138113057 GCF_900095145.1 Mus pahari | reverse complement strand
AAAAAAAAAAAAAAGAATTTGAGCCAGGCTCTGTTATTTATCATTGACTCTATTTCCTGCCAGGATGTGATTTGGCTCATTTGTCTGTTTATTGAACACCTCTAAAAGCTATGCCTTTAAAATGTAAAAGAATGATACAACAGGAAGAGGAAGGGTGATAACTGTCTCTTTGTGAAATCCAAATAACACTTGCAGTTAGCTGAGGCTTCTACCCAGGCTTCAGTGCTCAGTGAGATGCAGCATATAATTCAAAGAATATTAAAATCATAGGCATTGGCTCTCCAAATATCTAACAATACATAAAAATACTGTTTGGATTTTACCCACACTGTTCCCAGGAGAGGACCCTGAATGCCAGCTTGTGAAAGAATCATCTTATTCAAAGAATATGAGCAAGTCAGAGTGAATGTCCATCGCCATGACACTTCTACAAAATACAACCTGTCATTATACTTTGTGAGACTATTTTTGCTGTTATAATAGATAAAAGAAAAATTATAAACACTCCTTCTCATTATCCCAGAAGGGTTCCCTCACTTTTTTGATTAACAATACCTTCCTTTTACACCATTTAGAGACTTGGGAAAAGATTAGATAGGTAAGGGAGAGAAAGAATGGTATGGTAGATGTGGAAAATATGTCTGGTTTGTCATGCTTTAACATCAAGCATGGACCAAGCCACAATGTTCCCAGGAAGCAGCTAAATTAATTCACACACAAGGATCCACTCTACTTTTATGTGTTTCCTTATATAATCAAAGCATAGTCCAGGCTATCCCTCTCACCAACCTAGGGATGGCATCTCCTTCTCCAGTATAATTGAGAACACCTCACATGTAAGATTCAAAGAAAGCCCAGCAGATAATGTATCAGCTTTAACCAACATCTTCTATAGGCATGAATCCCATACTTACTCATGATATTTTTCTATGTAAAGCATACTTGAGGGCAAAGCCACCTTTTAGTCAGTTTTCTTTTAGAACACTAAAAAGAACACTTGGCTTGGTACTGAATTCTATTATGGCTACTACATATATAAACATGAAAGGCTCAGAGTCCTAGATCACCAATAAGTTTGAGATTAGCAGTAGGGTCTAGTTCATTAGATACACACCACATAGTGCAACGAGATAGATGGTAAAATAAAGGCATGTACAGATAGAGGGAAAAATAGTTGTTAGCCAATCTACATGAGGAAATAAGCCTCAAAGATGGCAGCAGTGCGGCTTGTGCTAAATTCAGAAAGATGAGTAGGAGTTGGCCTAAGAATGTAGTAGAAAGGGTGTTTTAGTTGAATAAAAAGCAAGGAAATAAGGCAAAACTGGATGCAGGAGTTGGGTGTAGTGGGTGTACTCAAGAGCTGAGGCAGGAGACTCACTTGAGTCATGAGCAGATGTTCACAATGTGATGTGGGCGGAGGCACACACACTGAGGAGAGAGAGAGTAGCTTTAGGCCCACAGGCCAGCTAGGTAAGTTAGAGCCACTGTTATAGTAGTGTGTGGCTTATTTCCAAGACATCTGGTCACTAGGAAAAGTAAGGAGAGGTGCAATGATCCAATTTGGGGTGTTAAGACCAATGAGGAATGATAAAGAAACAAAAGGCTACAGTAAAGTGACGGTGGCAAAGCAACACTGTCCTCTACTTAAAGCCCTGAAAACATATTTGCCTAGCTACAGCTCACAGCAGCTACAGCTCACAGCAGCTACAGGCGCAAAGCAGTGACTGCAAACTGGTACAAATATGGCCGAAACATTTCCGATGTGGTGATGCTCTTGTGTCTATGTGTATGCATATCCGGAGTGCCAACCATATGCAAAACAACAACAGTAAGTTCCCACTCAGAGAAGTTGGTCACAGAGACGAGTCCCAGGGTTCAGGGACCTGATGGAAAGGGTCAGAGAAGATGTATTTCTCTGTGCCCTGCTGCTAGTGCCAAGACTTAGTGGCAAAATAATAGGTCTGTAATAGCTCTGAGTATTTCACTTCCTGTGAAAACACCAGTCAATCTCCCATTTGAAAACTAAAACATTAAAAAAAAAACATATAGACACATGAGAAGCTCTTGACAGATATAAGAACACCATCGTTTTCATCTGACAAATTTAAAGTAAATTGTTTAATCAAGTTTGACTCCAACTTTTTTTTCCCAGAATGTATTTCCAGAAAAAGCTTTCTGTTCTTCAGAGCAGGGAAGAAAATGAAGCAGCCTCGGTCCAAAACCAGATCACACTTAGAGCCATAATTTGTTGCATAGTTTTCAAGTAGAACAACAATCTTTAAAGAAAGAAAGAAAGAAAGAAAGAAAGAAAGAAAGAAAGAAAGAAAGAAAGAAAGAAAGAAAGGAAGGAAGGAAGGAAGGAAGAGAAAAAAAAAGCCTAGAGCACACAGTGGAGTATTATTGAGCCTTAAAAAGGCAATTCTGCCACCAAAACATGAATGATTCTGGTGGATATTATGCTAGGTGAATTACGCCAGTCATAAAAAAATAGAAACAGGGGGAAACTCTGTTGTACCTGTGGTTTCTACATCCATAGATACAAGTACTTCAGAGTTGAAATACTTGGGAAAGGTACTGCTTCCGTGTTAAATCATCAGACCTTCTTCTTGTCATCATTTTCTAAACAATGCAGCATAACAATATTTTATATAGGAGATGAACATCACAGATTTTTTTCCATTAGGGGGCAATTCCTATAAACAATTCCCCATAAATATCAAAGGATGACTACATTATTTAATTCTATTTATTCTGTGGAGCTAGGAGTCCAACCCTAACATTAAAGCCCAATCCAAGCTATCTTCTACTTCATATGTTATCTATATCTGCCTCAGTCTTAGGTGAAACAGCTCTATAAAAGATAATCTCCTGATTCCATGAAGCCCTTCTTCAAATCTGGATAATATTAAAGTAGTGCTGGCCTTAATGCTGTAAGATTCATTCATTACTTACATCACTAGCTACACAGATTTCCACAGAATAATGCATGTTTTAAAAATCATATGGGCTCCCCTAACTTACAGAAGGGCAGAGGAAATACATGTGGACTTGTTTGAGGACTGAGGACATAGCTCAATCCCTAAAATGCTTTGCTATGTAAGCAGAAGACCCTGAGGTCGACCCTCAGAGCCCACAGAGAAAGCCAGGTGGGGTTGTGCACACTTGTAATCTCAGTACTGGGGAGGCAGAAACTAAAGAATCCCCAGGGGCTCACTGGCCAGCCAGTCTAGCTTAATCAGTAAGCTCCAGGTCCCTCTGAAATGCTGCCTCAAAAGCAAGGTGAACATCAATCCTAAGAAACAATACAGGAACTAGACCCCTGGTCTCAAGACACCCATACACAAACATGAACACATGCAGACACACAAAATATTTTAAAAAGCCTTTCTGGTGTTATTTTAGATATTGCTTTGTACTATGAAAAATGAACTTAGGTCATATATGGATTGAAAATGGGAGTTTCCTGGTGGTGAGGTACACAACTGCCATGTCTTCTGTGTGCATAGCAGCATACTTAGGAAGGTGACTTCAGAATATCTCAAGAATAGAAATCCCAGTGGGGCATGTTGGAAACATGTCTGCAATTCTAGAATTTGGGAGGTTGATGGAGGAGGACGGTGAGCTTGGGACTAGCTAGAGCTATACAGAGTTAAAAGAAACAGTGGGGGTGTAGAGAAGGCTCATCAACTAAAAGTGTACACTGCTCTTGTAAGAGGACCTGAGTTTGATTCCCAGAACTGATGTCTGGTAACTCCCAACCACCTATAAGTACAGCTCCAAGGATATCTAATGCCTCACAGGTACCAGCAGTCACATGCGCGTGCGCACGCACACACACACACACACACACACACACACACTTAAACACCATAAAGTAAGTCATTAAAAATAACAAGGAACTGAAGATATGGTTCAGCAGTAAAGAACAATAGTGGCTGCTCTTCCAAAGGTTGGATTCCCAGCACCTACAAGGTGACTTAAAATATCTGTAATTCCAGTTTCAGAGGATCTAATATCTTCTGGTCTCTGTAGGTACCAGGCATATATTGGTTCATATACATACAAGAAGGCAAAATGCCTATACACATAATTAAATGCAAATAAAAATAGAAGAAACATCAAAATAAATAGTCAAGAAAAAAAATGAAGGTTCTGTAAAGAGAGGTTGACTTAACTTAAAATCTGGACATTCTAGTCATATGTGAATAGGACATATTCAACAACGGGGCAAATCAAACCCATATTTTGTGCCTGCCCAGGAAAATGTCTTAGGTGGCAAAGACAGAAGTGCCCTCCCATGCCTGAGGAGCTCTCATTGTCCACAACCCTGGCTTTCTGACTACTTCTTTCTGTTTGTTTCATTAACTAGGATGACAACATGATGGGGGAGGGCTGCCCTGGGCACCTCTAAATCCTTCCAAGTGTCCCAGGCATTAGATAAGCGTAATATAATACCTTTGTCAAACAGCCATTTACCATCCATCAGAAAACGGTCATAAAGTGGTGCTAGGGACATCTTAATGAAACAAATAAACCAATCCTTTCTTTTGGCATCTAGTGGTAAGTTTTATACTGAGGAGAAATGGTCTCTAAAAGCAACTTCGCTGGCTATGTGATCTTGGGCAAATTACTTCACTTCTCCATATGCCAGTTTCCTCTTCCAAAATGAAGCCAATGATAAAAATGTCATGGATTTTTCTAGAAGGATACAATGACAGGTGTGTAACGTGCTTATCGTTAGATTTTGCTGAATTAAAAACTCAACCTGGCCATACAGACTGCTCAAGGGCTAAACAGCTTGCCACACAAGTTCAAAGACTTAAGCTCCGATCCCAGAAACCCACATTAAATGCCTGGAAAGCTGGCAATACTAGCCTCAGAAGGGGCAGATAGTGGTCCCCAGAGCAAGCCTCCTAGTAAAACTAACCATATTGGTGAGGTAGTTTGTTTGAGAGAGCCTGCCTCAGTGAAGAAGTTAAAGATCAATAGAAGATGATTCCCATCAGCAGCCTCAGGCTTCTCATGCTCACACATGGGCACAAATAAGTTCATACAAAAACGTGTACATTTATACTTATAGACACACACAAATGAAAAATGGAAAAATCAATCATCAGAATACCTTTATGTGAATTCAACTTTGAAAGAGTGTGCTATTAGACAGTTTTTTTCTCATAATAGGCTAGCCACCCATTAGCCACCCATTCCTTTGCTTGGGGGTTGGAAAACAGCTTTTAGAAGACAGCCACAGAGCAAAGACAAGCCTAGAAGACATGGATAAATCTGGATGCTGGGAAGGGATTAAAAGTAGCATCTATTGTTACAGAGCTGCTGCTGGGAGAAGATTAGTGCGGGAGAGGAGAACTGAGGTGGGCCAAAGCCCACAACCCACAGTTATTTCCAGTCAATAAAGGTAGCCCCTCCAGTGAGTGCTCAGAACAACCTCCCGGAGGACCCTCCAGTGTGTGCCCATGCCAGCTGCTTCTGGCTGCATCCAAACTGTTATCTACTGTTGATGATGGGAAAACAACAAGGCGTGTGTCTGGGGAAAACGGCCTGTTGTCTGAGAACAGAAAGCCTTTTATTGAGAGTTTTGGTACTCAGGAGCAAACACACCACCATAGAAAACTATCCCAAGTCATCTTTTTCAAAGTTTGGCATCCATTCAGTAATGGATGAGGAAATTCTAAATTACTGGACAAAACAGATACTCCTCCCAAGGTAACGGGCCAAATGAGACCACACACTCACATCGTGCAGGTCTTTAAAGCCTCTTGGAAATTACTAACAGATACTTAACACAAACCGTTGAATTCATAATCCTCTACCTGGAAGTGGCCATGCCAAAAGCCATACTGAAAGGCTTTTTTCAAGATTTGCAAGGATGCTGGTGAGATAGCTCAGTGGTAAAGCTGTCTGCCGCCATGCCTGATGAACTGATGACTGAGTTCCACCTCCAAGACACACATAGTGGAAGGAGAGGACTGACTCCAGCAAGTCATCTACATGTGCACACATGCACGTGTATAAACACACGTGCATACACGCGCGAACGCACACACACATATACACACACATGAGACAGAGAGAGACAGAGACAGAGAGAGACAGAGAGGGCATCAGCTAGAAAGTGCTGGAACACTGTCCAGATCCTATGTAGGATATCAGAAACTCAACAAACCTTGTAAGCAATGCAGACTACTGTGTAACTCACCAGGCCCTGACTGTTGTCAAGGAAGCATTTTATCCTGACTCGTAATGTAGAAAATGTCAATACAACGTTGGTAGGAGTCAATGCAGTCCACCAATTCTAGTTCTCTGAGATCCTCCATGGATCTACAGCCTTAAAACAGAACCTTGAGGGCCAGTGAGATGGGTCAGGGGGTAAAGGTGTTTGTGACCAAATCTGACCACCTGAGTTTTACCTGCTAGAAGGAAAGAACATCCTCCCTCAGGTTGTCGTCTGATCTCCACACACATACTATGCCAAGCATACCCCCCCTCTCTAACACACAATAGGGGAGGGAAAGAAAGAAAGAATATGAACATGTGAATACAAAATAAAATAAATAAATGTAATTTATTTATTTATTTATTTTCGGTTTTTTTGAGACAGGGTTTCCCTATGTAGCCCAGGCTGTCCTGGAACTTTCTCTGAGGACCAAGCTGGCCTCGAACTCACAGAGATCCATCTGTCTTTGCCTCCCTCCCAAGTGCTAGGATTAAAGGTGTATGCCACCACTGCCTAGCTATGAATGGAATTTTTTAAAAAGTTTTCAAACAGGGGCTTGGGGGCTGAGGGTATGGTTTGTTGATATAGCTCCTGCTTCGTATGTGTAAGGTCCTGGGTTCATCTTGGGTTCAAGCCCCAGTTGAACCACAAAAGTTGAACTACCAGTTCCACAAGAAGGAAACCAATTGGGCCTCCCAGCAGTTAAAGGGACATTTCTAGAAGGTTGTAACGATATGTGAAATTTTATAGATTGCTAAACAAATAAATAAAATGTTTTAAATATTCTTGTGCATAGAGACAATTTTGTGTCTGATATGATCTCAACCAGTTAAAAATGTATGGCCAAACAACTGAAAGCTAATATTTAAAAACAGTTAACAGTAGATGCCCTGGGGAAGTTAAATTATCAGTGCCTTTTGTTTCCTTATTTTCTAGTATTTCAAAAATCACTTTATAATCAGAAAAAAATGAAGTTTTGAGAGGTGCAATAGCATGCATTAAAATGGCTAAAAATTCCAATGTCCCTCCCCACACTACTGATATCCCCCTCGAAGGTCTGATTTGATTTACAGCCCCTCCTCGCCAGTAGTCCTGTGAAGCTTTCATCTGTGTGTCACTTTATTTCCAAGCCATTAGTAAGCATGCTGAGACCGTCAGATGGAAAATGAATCATGATGGCAAATTGCAAGACGCCACCCATATAGAAAACACTCAGGCACTTGTCATTTCCTTCACTTACAGTTCTTCACTAACTCCTAACTTTAGTGACTAAGTGCATAATGTAGACTCATTTCTAATTAATGTTGTTCCAAATATTGGGACATTTGAACACGTTTTCGATGCCAAGAATGGGTTTCTTATTCATCTAAATAAACTCATGAATTCCTTATATGTATTTCAGAAAAGGACTTTGTGTATAATCAAAGACCATGCTTACAGGGATGGCTCAGTGGTTACGAACACTTGCAGACATCCTGGGTTCGATTCCCAGCACCCACATGGTAGCTCATAATCATCTGTAACTCCACTTCTAGGGATTCTGGAGCCCCACAATGACCTCCACTGCCACCAGGCACACATGAGGTATATACATTTATATATTAATATGCATTAAGGCATCATTAAACATTAATAATGCAAAACATTAATACACATGAAATAAAAATAAAATTTTAATCTTTCTAAAAAAGACAACTCTTACAGATTATTTCTGGTCTTTAAAGAAGTATGACTTCAAGTGATGACAAGTATGATTAAATACAGGATTACCTACTACTGTTAGAAGTAGCTATTTGTGGGCTGAAGGGATTGGCTCAGAGGTTAAGAGCAGTGGTTGCTCTTTCAGAGGACCTGGGTTCAATTCCCAGTACCCACATGGCAGCTTATAACTGCCTGTAACTCCAGTTTCAGAAGATCCAGTCACTTCACATAGACATAAATGCAGGCAAAACATAGATGCACATGAAATAAAAAAATAAATCATTCAAAAAATTAAAAGTGGCTATTTATTGAGGAATATCCTAATTTTTATATTACATAGATTTCATAGACATTTTCATTTCTTTTTTCCCCCACCCCCGACATTTTCATTTCTTTAAGAAACATTTCCAATTAACATGATCTCGTGCTTTCTTTACACTAAAATAGGATTCTACCTAGAGGTGAAAACAAATTGAATAGATACATTTTTTTCTTCTTCTTAAAAAGTGTGTGCACGCTGGGTGTGGTGGCACACGCCTTTAATCCCAGCACTCGGGAGACAGAGGCAGGCGGATTTCTGAGTTCGAGGTCAGCCTGGTCTACAGAGTGAGTTCCAGGACAGCCAAGGCTACACAGAGAAACCCTGTCTCGAAAAAAAAACAAAAAAGTAAAGTGTGTGCACACATGCACATGCAATGTATGTATGCTTATGACTGTGTGTGTTTGAATGAATTTGGGAACATGTACACATATATGCAATTATATGTGGCAACCAGAGGTTGATTCAAATATCTTCTAGGGCTCTCTACCTTTAATCATTTAGGTTTCTTTTTTAAAGATTTATTTTATTTATTTTTTATGTATATGAGTACACTGTAGCTGTACAGATGGTTGTGAGCCATCATATGGTTGCTGGGAATTGAACTCAAGACCTCTGCTCACTCCGCCCAACCCTGCTTGCTCGGGCCCTGCTCACTCTGGCCCAAAGATTTATTTACAAAGATTTATTTATTATTATATGTAAGTACACTGTAGCTATCTTCAGACACACCAGATGAGGGCTTCAGATCTCATTACAGATGGTTGTGAGCCACCATGTGGTTGTTGGAGTTTGAACTCAGGATCTTCAGAAGAACAGTCAGTGCTCTTAACTGCTGAGCCATCTCTCCAGCCCAATTATTTAGTTTTTTTTTTTTTTTAAAAAAACAAACTAAAATTTAAATGGGAGTATGTAGAATAGGAAATACTAGCTTACTAGTAAGCTTCAGATATCCTGTCTCCACTTCCCCAGTGCTACAGTGAGTGCTAGGATTGTTGGATCATACCACCAAGCTCCGCTCCACCCCAAACAAGCATGTTGAAGTCCTCATACTCTTGTGGCAAGTACTCCATCAACTCAGCCACCTCTCCAAACTCTAATAAATATACATTTTAATATATATATATATATATATATATATATATATATATAGTTACTTTAAAAAATATTTTAGGCGTGTGGTTATATAGCATATGTTTATATACATATATTACATACATACATATACACATACATACATGTGAAACCAGAGGCCAGAGGAGGAGGTGAGAGTATTCCTTTAGTGCTCTCTACATTTTTGCTTGTTTGTTTGTTTTAAGACAGGATTTCTTGGTGTAGTCCTGGCTAGCCTCGAACTCACTCTGTAAACCAGGCTGGCCTTGAACTCAGAGATCCGCCTGCCTCTGCCTCCATAGAACTGGGATTAAAGGCGTGCGCTGCCCCACCTGGCTATTGTTTGTGAAACAAGGTCTTTCACTGTCCCTGAAGCTTGCCATTTGGCTGGGCTGGCTATACAGTGAGCTCACAGGCTCAGCCTATCTTCTCCCTCTGAGGCTGCAGTTACAAACATGTGCAGCCATGCACAGGTTTTACGTGGGTGCTAATTTGAATTCCACAATAAGTGAGCTTACACACTGAGCCATCTTCTGAGCCCTGTAAATGCACTTTAATACTTCTTTATCTATTTCATATACAAAAATACCAAACCACACAACACATAGATGAAGAAAACATGAAATCACTAATTTTACACATGTGCTTTTCTCAGCTGGCTATCCTACTTTTAAACTTGGTTTTTATTTTAATTTTTAAACAGGCTCTCATTGTGTAGTCAGCTAGCATGGACCTCACTGTAGACTGGGATGCCCTCAAATTCAGAGATCTACCTGCCTCTGCTTCATGAGTACTAGAATTAAAAATATGCACCACCATGTTTTTTTTCCCCTTTGGAGATGGGGTCTCATGTACTCCAGGCTAGCCTTAAAGTAGCTATGTGGTGGAGGATGACCATGAGCTCCGCTACTGGGATCGCCAGCATGGACCAACATGTTTGGTTCTGTTACTTTTTAAGGAACATTTTTAAAGGATCACTAGACAAGACAATGTATCTAGTAAAATATGTCCATTGATGCGTTTTCACTTCTTCAGAGGTTCTGTGTCCTTTTCTGTCACAATGGAGAATGCTTGCTTCAATGTTTGCTTGTGTGCTCCCAAGGCAGCAATTCCTCTTTGTGCCTTACACAAAGACTTGCTATAGGCTCCGCACAGGGCAAACACAATACAGATTCATGGGAAACGGTGACAAAAGAGGACAATGACCAGGAATGATACTTTTTGAATGAACAATAGATTCATTACTCCTGGGTTATTCTATTATATTTAGTATGATTCCGGCAGATGAGTTTAATCCTAATTTTACAGGGATTTTCAGCAAAATTTCTACATCCTTACCCCCATAGCACAACAAAGTGAGTTTATTAACCCTCACCACCAGCCTGATTACCATGGTTCGAATTACAGGGTTCCTTTTTCTGCCATTAGTGGAATCAGGGGCCAGTATCAAGCTCTGGGAAGTCTACTTTCCTCATAGACATTGCTTAGCCAACTCTCTTTGCTGTAATGACTAAGTTTTGTCCATAACTCTGGTTACCTAGTATTTGGTTGAAGCTAGTTTTCACTGGGGCTGGAGAGATGGCTCAGTAGTTAAGAGCACTTGCTCCTCTTATATTGGACCCACGTTCAGTTCCCAGCATATATGTGTGGCTCACAATTGTCCAGAACTCCAGTTGCAGTGCATCTGATGCCATCTATGGGTAACAGGCACAAATATGATGCCTATACACATGCAGGTAAAATACTCAAAGACATAAAATAAAATATAGAAATCTCAAGTAACCTTTGAAAAAAATCCCAACTTTTTATTTACTGCCTGTCTCATAGCTCCTCAGAATCTATCTGGCCTCTTTGTCATCAACTCAATTCCATGGCAAGGTCAACCACCATAAGATTTCACAGAGTTTTGGGACAGACAAAATTCAAAGTTTGCTTACATAGTACTTTGGAGGCAACGAAGTCACTTTTTTATTATAATACTTAGGAACTTAGTGATCCATCCATGATCTAGATGCCTCTCTCAGCCTCCTAACTCCTACCCTCTTGAGCGGAACAACTTATGACTGAAGGTCACAAAAACCTGTGCTTGTGTGAACTCTTTTTTTCTCTGCTTCTAATGATGCTTAAAAGTAAAGGGGTTGATAGGTTAGAAGCAAAATAAATTCATTATACAATCAGGTATGTGGGGTATATGTGGCAGCTATCTCTCCCAGTGCAGGAACTAGACAGAGGTAAATACTGTGCCTAGAAGAAATATGTGAACTCTTCCAAGATCTAAAACCATGATACTTTTAGCATCATCACTTCATTGATTATCAGCTTTTAGTTATAGCCTAGAAAAGGTTCCCAAGAGCAGTTGTTTCCTGTTGGAAAGTGAAAATAGCCCTGACTAAGAAGGCAAAATAAAAAGAACAGACTGAACAGATGCTACCAAAACAAATGGAGCAAAACCTTAAAATCACTGGTGAATGAAAATGCTGGGCTAGTGAAAGAATACGAAAAACAAGCAGTAAATGCGTCCTTTTCCACCTCCAAGTTCCTCAGTGTAAATGAGCAAAGCAGAAATACAACTTTGAAGTGATACAGACCTCAGTTTTCTGCCATCACATTCCCAAACTGTGACTGTTGGATTTCTACAAGTGCAAAGAGAAGTTTAATGGAGGTAACACTTCAGACTCATAGGCCTCATTAAATAGCTTTAAGGATGACCTTTTTTGATAAAAGGGAGCCATTTACAGAAATTCCTGTGCATGAGTTGTTGATGAATTGTTATTTTTTAAGTTGACTGTGAAGTGCCTATTGGAAGTACAGAAGTAAAGAGTAGTAGCTTATGCTGCTATTCATGGCTGAAGCATGGCTTTCAATATGGAGAGCCTGAGCTAAGGAAGAATTTTGTACCAATTAAATGGGCTTCAATGCCACAAAGAAATATAAGACAAGTTGCTGAGTAACTGAACTCTGTGATTTACATTTGTTAAATGTGAGAAAACACAACACAAGTCAGCGAAAGTCAGCACAATAGTATGCTGGGTTCTCTCTCTCTCTCTCTCTCTCTCTCTCTCTCTCTCTCTCTCTCTCTCTCTCTCT
>NC_034613.1:138052182-138100025 GCF_900095145.1 Mus pahari | reverse complement strand
GTATAGGGAACTTCCGGGATAGCATTTGAAATGTAAATAAATATAATAATAATAATAATAATAATAATAATAATAATAATAAAGAATTAACAAAAGAACACAGAAGGAAATTTAACCTTCAAAGTGAGGGGGCTAAGCTACATGAAAAGCAGGAATAGTAGTATTTGGATACTACTACCTTTGTGTTCCTTCAGGGAGTGTGGAAGACAGGTTTTTCCTTCAAGCACTTTGCAATCTTTTGCGGTTGTGCAAATGTTCAGCTGATTAATGGTAACTTCAAGGCAGAAGACCTTTTCCCTGACCCTTTAACTCTCCAATTATCAGATGAAAAGAAAGTGCTGTCCTCCTTTCACGATGGCAAACAGACACATGTTAAACACCTGACATTTATAGGATAGCAGCCATCAAAATCAAAACAGAAGCAGAAAATAGTATGGACAAGTGAGGATGTGGAAACCCCAGAAAACCATGTGGCTGGCTGGTGAAAAGGGAATGTGGTACCTCCTCTGTGGAAAGCAGTAGGAAGGTTCTTCAATACTTTAGCATTAGAATCATCACATGATCCAGCAAATAAATTCATAAAGACAGCCAAACGGAGTTTCCTAGCAGTTTAGGGGAGGGTGTTTTTATGGGACGAGTTCTGCAGCATATAAACATTCTAGAGACTAATAGTATGATGGAAGCACGATGCCATGAACGGAGTTAGTGCCACAAGTGCTTTATAGAACATTCTGAAGTTGCTGGGGTTTTTAGTTTGGTTTTGCTCTGTGTTTGAGACAGTTTATCTCTGTAGCTCAGGCTGGTCTGGAACTCACCACAGAGACCAAACTTACCTTGAATTTATGGAGATCCTTCCTACCTTTGCCTGTGCAATGCTGGGATTGCAGGTGTCTACTACCAAACTCAGTTGGCAAAAGCTCTTCAGGGTTATTTCCACTAAGAAGTTAAGCTAGGTGTGAAGGATTACAAAAGCTGAACTTTTTATTCCACAGGTAGTTAAGAAACCACATTTTCAGGTTATTTTCATTTAAAACAAAATTAATGTCAGATCAGCCACTAAACCTGGAAATTTCTTCTTTCAAAATTCAGCTTAAGGAGCCAGGCATGGCAAATTTATAATCCCAGAATGCAGGAGGTTTTATATATGTCTGTGTGTTTGTGTGTGTGTCTCTGTGTGTACTTGTGTGTGTGTAACATTTTTGGATTTTTGTTTGTTTGTTTGAGATGAGAACTTGTAGCACAGGCCGGCCCAGAGTGGATTCAAATGTATGGAAATTCTCCTGCTTAAGCCTCCTGGGACTACAGATGTGAGCCATCATGCCTAAGAAAACACTTAGTTTTAAATATTAAGGGTATAACAAGTTTATTAAACACAGAAATGATCTAAATAGTTATCAAGTGAAGTCTAGTTCAATAAATGGTATTGTATTTTTCTGATGGCTAGAGACCTTAAAAATACGGTGTAGTTATCTAACAGAAAAAAGTGAGAAATTGCATATTAAATTTTCCAAACTGCAAGTGAGTGCCCTTGGGGGGCAAAGGCAGTTGGATCTCTGTGTGTGAGGCCAGCCTGGTCTACAGAATGAGCTCTAGGATAGGCAGGGCTACAAAGTGAAACCCTGTCTTGGAAAAAAACAAACAAAGAAAAACAAAAACAAAAAAAAATAAGTTTTCAAGACAGGAAGCATGTACTATGCCCCCGTTATTGTAAGAATAATAAATGATTGTACCCTACATGCATATTCAGGCTCAGAAAAAAAATCTGGAAAAATACACATAAAAATGTTAATTATAATTTCTCCAAATAAGAGACTAAGAACAGTCTCTAGTTCTTCATATACGTCAACCATGAGCTAGTGTTTTTAACTATTATTAATACTACAAAGAATTCTTGACATGAGAGAAGCAACAGTGCTATTTAGTTTTTGATAGACTCAGGAAGCACTCTCCTACAGTGAGGTAGCTTATCTCCTTAAAAACAAGACCGAAAGGTTAGGGACAGCAGGTCACCCTACCTTTGCCATCTCTAGGGCCTTGCTGGAGGGCCAGATAAGCTCCCAATGGACTGCAAATTGCTTGGTCTTCCCAGTCAGTACTTTACAACTTCAAGGGCTCTCACCATGACCTGGGGCTAAGTTAAACAAAAGTCTGGGTTCTTCCTTTACAAATCAAAGGACTAGGAAAGAGAAGGGGAGAGGAACCTCCAAGGACAAAGCACAAGGACATAAACATATGAAGAGACCAAGAGAAAGCCCATGACTTAGTGTTCTGATCTGAAAAAATTAACAACAAATGAAAAATTAGAAAAATTCCATCTAGAAGACCAGACAATTTCAGATCGCTTTCCCTAGGGGATCCTCCCAAGCTACTACAAATGAACATAATTCTCCTCAATACCTGAAGCTCTCTCGAGTATCTGCCTGTCTTCCTAAGCAAGCAATAGATGCTGTTCAAAGAAAAAGAAAACTTTCAAAAGACTCTTGTACTCTTAAATAATGTGCTGGAACAACTAGCTTCATTCTTGCCACATTATTTTCCCTTTAAAAGAAAGTTTCAAAAATTTTTAAGTTAAAGCCAATAGAAAAAGATATAAAGGATCGTATTTTGCAGACTTCGTCTCTTCCCTCATTTCTTTTTTTCTCTTTCAGTCAGACACACAGGGACACGGAAGACACACAATAATCATAAGCCTTTACTTATCCAGTGGTTTATTTAGGGAATTTTATTTTGTGTCTGGAAAATAACAGACTTCTGCTTTTAGGAGGACAAATAATGAAGGACTCAGAGAAACATGACCACCTTAGTTTAACTTTTAGAAAAGCAAGTAATCCAAGCTTCCTCTATATGAGTACACGCATAAGTACTCAGCCCTACTAAAGCAAGCAAGTCTCTTCGACTCTGAAAGCACTACTCACAGTTTCTCCATTCACAAGGAAGACTCCAAATGTTTGTGAGCCCCAGGGGTGCAAGGCTCCACAGCTTGCTTGTTCTGGGGGGGGGGATGTTCTTTTCTCCTAAACTAACCTGAAGAGCAAGCTAGATTTGTTGACTGCACAAACATCTGTAATTGCTAAACATCTCTGTGACATGGTGTAACAGTTAGTTACTGCTTGTGCAGACTGCCCATCTAAATTACTCTCTGCTGTATGAGCACATGAAAACTAAGGAACAGAGAAATTGGAAACATCTGTAAAAATTAATGGCCAAATGGACCAAAGCCTTGGGGTGGGATGGGGGGGCGTCAAAAACAATCTAGATAGCTCCAGTAGAACATTCGAATTTAGAAAACCACCCTGCCGTTGGAAAGGTTCTTTCTGAATACATCCAAGAGTGACCCCCCCTCACTGTGGGATTACAGCTAGCCCAAACATCATCATTTTAACATACCCGTGTAAATACAGAACAAGACCTCTATAAAATACTATAGATAAGATAAAGATTTAAAGGCTCTATTTCTTCTCTAAAGGAAAAAAGAAAGAAATACCTCTTCTCCCATCCTGCAGCCAGCCTCGTCTCTTCAGTTTGTAAAGGTCCCAGAACTACCCTGAAATCCTCCCACTTCCTTCAAACAGCCAAAGGCGCGGAGCCTGAGGACCCAGCCTAATCCTGAGTCATACTTGGGACCAAATGAGGAATAGGGAGAACAAAGCTTGCATTTGTTTATGGTTCAGGAAGCCGGGCCGAATCATAGCTTGGGTGGCTTCTCCAGAAGTCCTCCTCCCTCGCCTACATCCCTGCCATAATATAGGTTGCCTCCCAGTGCCCAAAGGTGTGACCACAGGGACAAGGAACGCACTGAGAGTATTTATTGGCAGGACCCAGTGACCGCTTGTGTGCATAGTACCTCTGTGTGTGTGTGTGTGTGTGTGTGTGTGTTTGTGTATGTGTGTGTGTGTGCGCGCGCGTGCATGTTTTAAATGCCAGAGGGGAAATAAAAAAACTATCTTTCAACAGATTATATGCCTGGGGTGTTGGGGATATATAAAATATGGTGTGTTACAAAAAGTACAAACACTTTTACAGAAATAAAATTAGTCATACTACATAAAAATTAAAAAAAAAAAAACTAAAGGAAAATAGCACTGACTTTATGGCTATGCTCCCCTCGGGATACATCATGTCATCAGAAATATCCCAACAGTCTGGAATAAAGTATTTAAACATCAATCTTGTTTCCCCCTAAATGAGATACCATATGAATCACCATTTTAATGACTTCAGAGCCCACTGATAAAGGGTTCAAAACTCTGGAGCCAGAACATGATATAAAGGTTGCAAGTAGGTCATTCCCAAGCTATATCATCTTAAACAAATTAAATTTTGTTCACCTTAATTCCCTTATCTATAAAATGGGACTAATGGAACAGCGCATGTGCAAGGTTCTGGGTTCAATTTCATGCATCACAGAAACAAGAACTGCAAAAGAGTCATCACAGTAGCCACAGACCTGCTTGGTTGTCTAGGTGACCAAATGATATACAAAAGACAAAACACTTACAGAAGAATCTGGCACACAGGAAATACCATATTAGCTACTATTACCAGTTCAGGACTTCACAAATCAACAGTATCTTTTTCTTGCCATGTTTCTTGTATTCTTAGACCTTGATGTCCTGTGCAGTTATGAACCATGGCTAATTTTTAAGTCTTTTAATTAAACTAACTTAAAAATAATAATAGTCTGTACTTACTAACTGCCTATACTGTGGCCAACCCTGAGATGGCTTTAAATTAGATGCTGCCTCAGTCCTCAAGAAAGGTATAATCTGAGTAAATATGGCACAAATCTGTTTATATAACACATACCTAAAACAAAGGTGGGGCTACTGCTGGGTGTGAATGACAGAAGTGATGCAAGTGCCAGGGAATTAGCATTTGGACTGCAGATAAGAAACCACCTCATCAAAACCTAATTAGGATGAGAAAGAACAGACCTGGCTGCTGAGAAGGATTTCAATTCATTTCTTTAGACTCTCCTCCCCCAGGGAAGTACAGCATAACTCCCCACAGGGTTTTCAGAGTGACTTCTTTCAAAAGAGTTTAGAATGGAAAGAAGGCAGAATGAAATAAAACAAGACAAGGAACCTTCCCAGGGGACACAGCTGTCCAACCTCACCTCTGTCAAGGTGACCAAGGTCAACATTGAAAATGAAGTTATTTTGATATCATGAGCCCTTGGCATCTGATGTCACATGAATGAGCCTCCACCATGAGAAAACCTTCAGACAAATGGCTAATTGATGAACATTCTACAAAACTCAAAATTGCCAAGGTCACCAAAACAGGAGGAATCTAAGGAGTTAGGGTGATTAAATACAATGCAGTATCCTGAATGACACCCTAAAATTAAAGAAAAGGGACAATGAATAAAAACTAAGGGTACCTGAATAAAGTTAGGGCTTTAATTAATAACCACCTAGTGGCATTGGCTTATGCATTGCAACAGATATAATATGAATAGAAGCTGCTAACAATAGTGAGAGCTCTGCATGGGGTATGTAGAAATTCTGGTATTACTTTACCACCTCTCTATAACCCTAAAATTATTCTACATGAAGAGCTAATTTAAAAACTAATTAGAAAAGCAACAAATTAAAAGGCGGGCATGGTGGCATAAGTCTGTAATTGCAGTACTTAGAAAACAGACAGGAAACTGAGGAGTTCAAGGCCATCTACAGCTTCATAGTGAGCTGTAGGTCATTGTAGGCCACATGAGACCCAGTCTCAAAGGATCTAAATAAATAAATACTAATTAGGGCAGGTAGTGTGCACAACACCACACACCTATAGTCTCAGCATTTGGTGAAGCAGGAGGATTATAGGAGTTCAGGGCTAGCCTGGACTCATAGTGAGTCTGAATCCAGCCTGGGCAACATGACAACTTATTTCAAAAGAACAACAACAATAAAAAAAACTAATTGGGAAGATGAATTTGTTGCAATGCATAGGTGTTATTTATACATATACACAATTATGTGGGTGCATACACAAATGCAAATGTATTTAAACAATACCCTCCTAACTTATCCCCCACTCCCCGCCCTCATGGCTAGTTCATCTATGAGCAAAGACAATAGAATGCTGACTCTTGGCTTTTTGGATCCCCAAACACACAGAACAATTTTCTTTGAAAGAAAATTTGGCTCATCTGTCAGTTCTGCTGCCAACCGCGCCAATGGCAGCCTGGCTGAAAGCGTGTGCATGAGGTGGGCCCATCTGCCCCTTTCCAGGAGCTACTAGAAGTTCCTGGTGCCTGGCCAATTAGTCATCAACCACAGAGCCCTGGGCTAGCAACTCTGCCAGCTACTTCCTCTTCAGTCTCTAGTCCCCATTCTCGGGTGCCTCCCTAGTTCTCTCTCTAAAGCGCACAGCTGAACTCCTCCACCAACATGCCAGCCCACCCAGAGAAAGCAGGCTGGCAAACTCCTGTGGAAAGAGGCACCACTTTCTTCCAGCTGCCTACCACCATCACTACCTGACCCTCCCTGAGCTCCAGCCCAATCTACCTATTTACCCCTTCGACATAATCATGCTTTCTCCTGATACACAGACTGTCAATCCTGTGACTTCCCATCATCTTTGAACACTCTTTTCCTTGAAAATACCTTTGGATACTCCTTTACTTTTCAGCATCCCAGGAAATTCCCTTCTGCCTGATTCTCACAGCTACTATGGACACAACTCTGCTAGTCCTTGTCCCTCCCTTATATGGTCCTTTATATATACAAGTTTGTCAGATCAAGGGACAACCTACACAGGCATGGAGGTGTATGCCTGTAATCCCAGAAGTTGGAAGGCAGAAACAGAAGCATCAAGAGTTCATTATCATCCCCACCTACATAGTGGGTTAAAAATGAGCCTAGGGACCATGGTAGCCTGTCTCAAACAAAACGTAAATAAAAGGTTTTTAGACAATCCATGGTATCAGATGAGAAACCTAGAAATAATGACTGACCCAAAGTATGACTTTGGTAAGAAGTGATAAATTCCAATTACCTAGATCATATCTACCTGACTCCTAATCAATAATCATCTAGGCAAACAAACAAGCAAAACTACTCTACACCTAATCTGTAAACACAGCATCCAGGTCAATTGTCTCTCCACTTTCCTAATGCTGTGACTCTTCAATACAATTTGTCATGTTGTGGTGAGCCGCTCCAACCATAAATTTATTTTCATTGATACTTCATTACTATAATTTTGCTAATGTTTATGAATCATAATATAAATATCTGATATACAGGATATGGTATGTGCAGGATAGGATATCCACAGGTTGAGAATCACTGATCTGCATATACCACCCAGGCCATCTCTTTTGATGCGGATTGTCACCCATTCATTCAGTCATAGAGAAATCTCAGGGTACCACTGATGATCTGTACAAGAAATCTGGTGATGCTTCAGTAAATGAATACACGAGGCAATTAATGAATAAATGGAAAAGGACTTTTCAGCTAGACCACAAGCACAGCAGAAGCACAGTGAGCTTTCCTTTATAATTTTATCTTGGTTAAGACAAAAGAGAGTCTTCACTTATAGAAACATTTACTGAAGACCAAAGATACAGAGTAGTTTTAACAAATTTTTCAAGGACTTGTAAATACACTGGTGACTAATGCAGACAAGGTCCCAAATGATGGCATTTACGTTTTAGTGGCTGACATTTAAGACTTGGTAATATGAAACAAACAGTTGCCATAAATATAGCAAACTTCGAGTCTACTTTTTGGAGTTTCAAATCTTCCATAATCAAAGGTTTAAAAAAAAATCAGGCTCAAGAGATGGCTCTGTTGCTAAAGTGTTTGCCATGAGGAATTCCTAGCACTCAGGTAGAACCAGGCACAGCAGGGAGAGCATATAATTCTGGTGCTGGAGAGGTACAGGCAGAGAGATCCCTAGAACTCATTGGCCAGCCAATCTAACCAAACTAATAAGCTCCAGTTTCAGTGTGTGACCCTGGCCCAACAACTGAGGTGGAAGCTAGGCAAGGAAGCACTTGCCTTTTAACCCTAGCACACGGGAAGCAGAGAAAAGCAGATTTCTGTGAGCTGGGATCTAACCTGGTCTACAGAGTGAGTTCCAAACCAGCCAGAGTTACACAGTGATACTCTACTTTAAAATAAAACTGAGAAAGACACATGGCATATGAATTTATACACTACATGAAATCAATCAATCTCAATCTCTCTCTCTCTCTCTCTCTCTCCTCTCTCTCTCTCTCTCTCTCTCTCTCTCTCTCTCTCTCTCTCTCTCTCTCCATTCTGCAATGCTCCTGGGAAAGGTTCCTTTCTAGTAAAAAGAACCTTAACTACGTGATTATTATATGATAAGTACTTTTCTAATCATTGTACATATTTACTTAATCCTCATGCTATCTGTAAGTGACAGATCATCTTGTTATTCTAATTTTAAAGATGAGGAACAGAAAGCACTGAGTCACTAACTTGCCTTCTAAGGAAGCAGAATTAGGATTTGAACCTGTCCTATCTGACCTGGCTGTTTAATAACGCGCGCGTGCGTGCGTGCGTGCGTGCGTGCGTGTGTGTGTGTGTGTGTGTGTGTGTGTGTTGACTTTAAACTCACTATGTAGCTGATGGTGATCTTGAACTGTGTACCCTACAGCCTCCACCTCCAAGTAGTTGAATTACAAGCATGCAGGAACACACCTGGTTTACACAGTGCTGAGGATCAAAGCCTGGGCTTTCTGCACACTGGGCAAGCACTCTACCAACTGAGCTCTATCTCCAGTCTGTAGACATACAATAGTAAGAGCTTCTGAGACTGTAAATCTTAGTAATGATCTGGCTGCAGTTAAATATTTCTTGGAAAATACATTAGGCTGCGTGTTTCAAAAAGTACACATCGAGCACACATAAATAGCAGAAAATTTAACCTGTCAAAAAAAAAACAACCCTCAGAGAGAGAGATGGCTCAGTACTTAAGAGCACATATTGTTCTTCCAGAGGACCAGAATTTTATGCCTAGCCCTTCATCAGGTACCCTACAACCACATGTCACTCCAGCTCCAGAGGATCTGATATGCTCTTCTGACTTCCAAGGATACCTGCACTCACACAGGAACATGTCTTGCTTGCATGCACACACACACACACACACACACACACACACACACACACTTAAATAATGATAATCTTTTAAAAACTGTAACATTGTTTCCTATTCTCTACCAACCCTCCCTTTCCTTTTCCTAGACAAGGAAACATGGATACAATGGGAATAAATAAACTGAAGTCTAAAAATCCCATATGCTTCATTTAACCAGTAAGCATCATAATACCATCTGCTCACTGAAAGTCACAGAGTTTGCAATCACTCTAAAGATGTCATATAATCTTATCTTTCCATCCAACTGAGGAATATTCAATAACCTAAGTCTTAGATGAGTTTTTAAAAAACCTTACCCAGTTGTATTTTATTAGCCAAAGAATATATTAGCTCCTGGGCCTCACCAGAGCTTATTTCTCTTCAAAGGATTGGAGATTATGATTGTTTGAATGAAAACAGTCCTTATAGACTCATATATTTGAATACTTGGTCCCCAATTGGTAGAACTGTGTGGAAAGATTAGGAGGTGTGGCATTGTTGGAGAAGTTGTGTCACTTGGGATAGGCTTTGAGGTTTCAAAAACACACACCATTTCCAGTTAGCTTGCTCTGTCTCCTGCTTGAGGATCAAAATGTAAACTCCCAGCTAGTACCCAGCACCATGTCTGTCTGACTGCTATCACCTTCCCCAAAATGATGCTTAAGGATTTTCCCTCTAAACTTTAAGCCCTAAATAAACTCTTTCTTCTGTAAGTTGACTTGGTTGTGGTGTCTTATCACAGCAATAGAAAAGTAACTAACAGGCATGGAGATTCTTCTTTTAAAAATTTTAATCAAGAGAGAGAGGGGAGGGGCTGGAGAGATGGCTCAGCGGGTAAAAGCACTGACTGCTCTTCCAAAGGTCCTGAGTTCAAATCCCAGCAACCACATGTTGGCCCGCAACCACCCATAATGCGATCTGACGCCCTGTTCTGGTGCATCTGAAGACAGCTACAGTATACTTAATTATAATAATAAATAAATCTTGAGAGAGAGAGCGCATTGTGTATGTATGTGTATGTGTGCATAATATAATATAATATACATACATACAAGTGCCATAGTGCATTGTATAGCGGTCAGGGGACAGCTGGTAGGAGTAAGTTTTGTCCTTCCACCTTGGGAGTCCTGGGGACTAAGCTTGATTGCAGGTTCTTTTACCTGCTGAGCAATCTTCTTGGCCCCAGATCTCTTATTTACAATAGAGATCATTACTTTGTTTGTTTGTTTGAAATAGGGTCTTGCTATGTAGCATTAGATAGCACTGGAAATTATATAGACCAAGCTGGCCTTGAATTTGCAGTGGTCACTGGCCTCAGTCTCTAGTGTTCTGGGAATACAGGCATGTAAAACTGTATTCAGCTAAGACTGTCACTTGATACTTATCTGGTTTAATTCTACTATGAAGTTTAATGAATTTTTACTAGAATGGATAAAAAGATTATCAGAGATATGAATGAAAATAATAAAATTCTCTTAACTACAATTTGGCTGATTGAAACAATTGATTTGCAATTTCCATTTACATACAATTTAAATTTTAATTATCTGCCACAGGCAAATGTTTCAATGTTGATACCATAAAAAGGCATTAATTCAAGTGACTGTAATTCTATAAATAAGATTCATGTTGATAGGAGCTAAAAACAGAGACTGCCATATATTAAAAACTAGTAAAAAATAAAAACAACAACAATAACAAAATCCTTTCAAGAAAGAGATGTCAGAAGTCACTAAGAGAAATCAATTAAACCAGGAAGGCATAGGAAATAAGTTCCCAAAAGGATTCTCTGTAAGAAACATTATATATGACCAACCTGTCAAACCACAATGCTTCAAGATATCTTTTCCAACCAGTCTAAAAAGACTGGTTCCCAGATGATTAGAGGAGCCGAGGCTAGTCATGCCTTTAGAGTCCGAACATGGAATAAGTTGGCACAGAAAGCGATGACTATTCTGTATAGAAAGCCATACCAAGTTAGGTCCTGTGCCTCACCCAAATTTCTGCAACTTACCGACAAGTGATCACACCCACCCCTCCTTTACCTAAGTGTTTGATGCAGAGTAATCATCTGAGTGACTCACCAACAAGTGCTCTAAAGTGCTGAGACATCTCTCCAGGTCCTACGGATATATTCTATCTGAGCTTAATTTCAATGGAAGCATTTTGGCAAAAGTTCCCTTTCCTGTAATCTCTATTAAATGAAATTTGTAACATACACAAAAATGGAGCATACATCAAACTCCCATGTATGTGTCACTTGCTTTCAATTACTATCAACTCAGGAGCTAAATGGTATATGCCTGTAATCCCAGCATTTGACAGGCTGGAGGGCCAGAAGTTCAAGGTCATCCTTGGCTACACAAAAGTTTGAATTCAGCCTTATGTACATGAAACCCTGCTTCACAAAACCCACAAAAAATATCAATTCATCACCAATCTTGTCTTCTCTACATCATTCCATCTGTAAATATTTCAGTTAAATGGTACATTACACAAATTATTCACAGGTATATCTACTTTTTAGTATTATGTGGGGTCCTCCTTTATATCTTAAAAAGAGGAGCAAGAATAACAATATGCACTGGCTTTTGTTTGGCTGGTTAGTTTGTTTCTTTGAGCCACAGTCTCTGTATAGCCCAGGCTGACTGGAACTAAGTATATCAGGCTAGCCTTGACTTTTCAATTATACTGCCTCAGTCTCCCAAGTGCCAGGATAAAGGTGTATAGCATCAAGTCTGTCTTCACTATTTCTTTGTTTCAGGGTTGGTAGAGGGCTTTTTCACTGACATGTAATCTAATCATGAACTTTTAAGTGTTACATATTAAACATATATGTATAGGGGCTTGGGAGATGGCTAAGTTGGTAAAATGTTTGCCGTGCAAGCATGAGGACCTAAGTTCAGATATCTAGAATCCACATAAAATTCAGACATGGTAGAAAATATCTATAACCACAGCACTTGGGAGGCAGAGACAGACAATACATGGAGTTTACTGGACAATCAACCTGATCAACAAGTGAGCTTCAGATTCGGTGAGGAAGCCCTGTGGGGGAAAATATAGTATAAAGAGATCAAGAGAGACATCCAATGTTGGCTTCTGGCCTCCAAGTGTACAGACCCATATCCATAACTCCATGCATACAAAGAGATGGGGAGGGAGAGGGAGAGAGGGAGAAGGAGACAGCGATAGATAGGGAGGGAGGGAGGGAGGGAGGGAGGAAGGGAGGGAAGGAGGGAGAGAGGGAGGGAAGGAGGGAGAGAAGGAGGGAGAGAGAGAGAGAGAGGAATTATCTACTGATCGAGAGAATTGGGCCTTAATATTTTACAAAGTTCAATGGAAATTATAAATTATAAATATGGTACTTGAAGTTATCAAAGATAATTGGATTCTGTTTTTTTTCCTCATACAAATGATCAAGTTAGCCACGCCAGAAGATCAACTGCTCCACCCTAAGTGGGAGACAATTCACATACCAAATTTTGTCATGCAGGATCCAATTTGTGCTTCTGCAACAAGCCCCACCTCAAAAGGAGACTTTCCTCTTTAAACATAAATATTGAATACAAAACCAAACCACCTCAAAAGTGAAAAGAACCAGATTGTACACTAATAAAACAGTATCCCACTCATCAGCTCTCAAGTCAGATTATGTAATAACACAATGGCTCCATAAATCAACACAAGTACCCACTGCATCAACACCAGGGAACAGAGATCGTGTTAAATCATTTCAGACGTTGAAAACGCTGCCTGCAGCCAGTCAAACAAACTGTCAGGTTGACGTTGGGTCCCAAGGCTTCACACTGTGTTAAGGGAACTTCTAACACATGGTTTTACTCTGCAAGAAATCAGAATACACACACATATGCCCACATACATAACACACATACTTTCAGAGTTTGTAACTCTGGTAAAGTTATTATTTTAGGTCACTACTACCAATGCTCCCAACTTCATTTCACAAAGAAACATTTAAACACACACCTGGCTGATTTTCAATTATGTACCTGCCCTAACTGCCCCACCTAGCTCCCTCACTCTACTGATATCTGCAATCTCCAAAGTACCATGTTAATACATTTTGAAACATTACACCTTCCACAAATCCTTATGTTTCATATACACAGAGTGGAACAGTGAGAAGAAACAAGGGGACCTTCTGGGGTGATGAAATACAAACAGGCAAATGCTAGACATAGTTAGGCAGAGGATAGGGAGTTTCCAGATCAATTAGTCAGGCACAACCTCGAGAAAAAAAGGGAAAGAGAGATAATACTACCTTTATCTGAGATGGAGAAAGTTGTGGGAGGAGAAGTTGTTGGGGTTTGGATAAAAAAAATGACATGAATTAGAATCTCTAGGTGAAATGATAGAGAGGCATTTCATTCTTGGAAGAAATGTGCTATGACATAAACTTGGGAGTAGCTGGCAGGAAGAGACACATACCTATAGTCTTAGCACTTATGGAGCTAGGGAAGTGGCTTGAGCTCAGAAGTTCAAAGGTCACACAGTGAGATCTCACCTCAGGAATAAACAAACAGGGGCTAGGGAAATCTCTCAGCAGTTAGCACTTGCCACTCAAGCAAGAGGATTGGAATTCAGGTCGCCAGAATCCTTGTCAAAATTACATGGGTATGCTCACTCTTCTCCAACTCCAGCCTCAGTATGCAGAGCTAGGATCTGCGGAGAATGCTGGCTAGTAAGATTTTCTATATCTTTAAGCTTTCAGTTTCACTGATAAACCCTGACTCAATGAATATAGTGGAGAAAAAAGAGATCCTTAATATCGCCATCAGGCTTCTTCATGTGTACACATGTGAACATACATATACATACACTCACACACATGCAAAAACATACAAAAAGAACAAGGATCATGTCTGATACTGATATAATAACTCAATATATTACTCTCAGCTAAAACAAATATTATTAATCATAATAATAAATCACACATATACACATCATGTACTGTTGATTGAGTCAATGGTTGTATTTTTTTCAAATTCTTGAATAAAATGGAGAAAAAAAGAGAATGGAGAAAAAATCTCCATTTATCATTCCTTCTCATTATGAGTATTCACTTTTTTGTGGCTATTTCACAGAATCTGAATGTGGCCATGGGAAACAAAACTCAAGTTCAGACACTAACAACATAGTTTTCAGATCATAGGCAACATCACATTATCAAAAAAAAAAAAAAAAAGAAAAATTTGTTCAGGGACACATCAACAAAGGAAGAGTTTAAGTGAAACATGCTCCAATTTCTTTCTTTGTGCCTTTTCTCTAAGGGATTAAATGTCCAAAATGCCCCCACTCCACAAAAACTGTTTCCAATGCTTGGTGGCATTAGGGAAGGTTGCTAGGGGCTGGGTGGTTAGTGCAGGTTCTACAGCTGCAGATGCTGATGCAACCTTTAAATTTTGACCTCATTGAGTAATGAAAACCATAAGACAATGATAGATGTGAATTAGAAATGTTGCCAGTGCCCTATCCCAAACCTGCTGGCATGAGCGTCAAAGCAAACATCTCAACACTAAATCAAATTAACAAACATTTCTTAAACACAGCACGAGTGTAGCTTATTATAATTTGGAAAATTCCACAGTATTTATCAACTCCTAAGGAAGGCTATGATGCTCAGAATTGTACCACAGTAGACGTCAGCAGTAGCCACAGAGCTATGGCTCTGGGTATGTTGCCATAGCAACCGCATACTCAGCAGCAACATGCTGTCTGCTTCTCACCAGCCCAGAACCAGAAGCAGAAGAAAACAGCTAGCTTCCTGATGGGAGCAACCCAGGGAGTCGGAATCCAAACTGTCTCTATCATTTGCTCACACGCACACAGGAGACTTCCTTTCAACAGTCTGAAATTCTCTCTACCTAACTCTTAGAAAAAAAAATCCACACAATTGCTTTTCTCCACTATATAAACACAACCAACACACATAAACACAAAGCATTAGAGATAGATTTGGGGGTATCTGAAGGATTTCAGGGTCATATATTTAGCTGGGTCCAGGTATGAGTGGCTTCTCTGGATGGGAGATGGAGAAGTGCTGAAACATTTGAAAAGTCATCCCGAGAAACACTCTTTAAAGGAGATTTATATAAATGAAGTTCTAGGTGTTAGACCTGATCCCCAGAGTAGTACCAACCTTTGAGATGTGAGACCTGGTGGGAGATCCTTAGGTCACTGACCTTAAAAGAGATTATAGGTTTCCAACCCTCCCCAGCTCTTTTCTATCCAGGTCATGAGGTAAGTCATTTTGTCCTACCAAGTTAATTATCTCAAGCCATATTTTGCTATAGTTGTGGAAACGTGACCGACACAAGAGAGTGATAAGAAATCAGCAGCAGGGAGACCATTCCTGCACAAAAGGGGAATTTAAGTGGGGGGAGGGGGAGGAAGACATGGACCAGAAACCTTTGAGGTAGAAGCCCAAGGCTCTTCCTCATTGCAATGAAATCAGACAGAAATGTCAAGCGTACCTTTTCAACGGGCAGGAAGTCATTTTCCACTTCAATCGACCTTGGTCTTAGTTTAATTGGCTTGTCTTTGAAAATGTCTCCAAACCCCACTCCTTTAACTTTCTTGGGCTGGATGGCTGCAGTTGCCATGGTCCCGTTGGCACCTTCGGACTTGGTACTGCTGGAGTCGCCTCCATCACTCTCGGAGCCTGTGGTTTCTCTTAAACCTGTCACCAGTGGGGATGAGGAGAGAGAGAGAGAGAGAGAGAGAGAGAGAGAGAGAGAGAGAGAGAGAGAGAGAGAGAGAGAACGCTCAGAAATCAGCCACAGGCCACAATAAAGAACTTCACAGCTGGCCAGATGCCAGCTCTCACAATGTGCCTGGGCTTCTGTACTCAGGGTGTTGAGTGCGCTGACTCAGGCTGAGTTTTGTTTGGTCTTCCTACCCCAGACTTTAATTTTAAGCAGTGAATCAAAATAGCTTTTCAGAAACTCTATTTTCTTTGTATATGTGACATTTCACATGTTACAGCCAAAGCCTACTTCAATCCAAAAAATTTCCCCATGGCTTGTGTAATACCAACCCTCCCTGGCCATATCTGACCTTCCCACTCAGTCACTACCAATACTGTACCTCTAAACTCTGATTCGTGTCAATTAGAAACTAGCAACCAAAGTATCATTTTCTAAAGGGGAACTGTAAAGCTAAAAGTGATTTAAACAAATTAGCAATTAAATCACACAAAATCATGACTGCCAACAACTTAAATCTCTTTGGATGGCTTCACAGGGAATAAATGCATACAGGCATGTTCCTCTAAGGAAGCGTTAAACCAAACTTGACATTAAGACAGTATTTGCTAGCAAGATGGTGGTGCTTGTTAATGATGGGAAAAAATACTGCCTTCCCAGAGGCCAGAATCCCAACCCCAGGGTTCTTTCTTCTTCCTCTAACACCACCATCTTCCCAAAGCGGAATCTGTTGCCAAAGAAAACACACTGGGATCATGACACAGTCCCCTGAACCTCTTACGCTGTGTGTTGGAAGGTATAAGAGAGTTATCAGCAAGACAGCATCAACATTTACATCCCCGGACATTTTGTCCCTAGGCTTTGCCCACACTCATGGTTCTAAAATGGAGATCCTATTTGAGTCTACTTAATTTCAGGGCATATACTCTTCCTTTGGTGTCAGGACATTAATTATAACAGCAAAGGGCAGGGTTCAAATGATATTTTGAATACTAAGTTCTGTCATTAAACTGTATCTTCAAGGTTCTAGATGTGTAGGGTAGGTAGCGCTTTTACCATTTTAGTCTGTATCTCCTGATCATACAATGCCTTTAAGGTGGAAGACTGCCACCAAATTTCTTTTGCTAGTGGCCAACTGTATATTAGCTTCCTGTGGCCACCTAGTCCATAGGAACAATATACTAAATAATTGCTCACACACAATACCATAAGATGTTGAAGCCATTTAAGTGAGGAAGTGCCAGAGTGGGAAGAAACTGTTAAATGCAAACTGGTAAAATACAGAAAGGTTGTTATAGATTGCTAACAACTTTCAGATTCAAACCATAGAACAATAGTTTACTTTGTTGCTGCCATTTTCCATAGAGCAGTATTCCTAAGCCAACAGGGTGGGGGAGGAAGAAGGTTGCCGGTGCACATTTTAATTAACTCAAGCTCTGCATTTGTGAGCAGAAACACAGGACAGAAGAATGAGGGGGCCAGCTGCACATTACAGAACTGGATTGGAGTATGCAAACATGGTGAACCCTGGATTAGCTATCCATTCGTGTGTTTATCTACTCATTGTTTCTGGGAATACTAATGCTGGAGATATAATTTTGGAGTCTAAATATTGTGTCATTTCCCCTTTAACATGTTCTTATTTTGCCGTATGGATTCATTCTATGTGATAAATGGCTTGCATATTCTTCTCGTGTTTGGAAAGAATCATTGAGGGCGAAATAAAGAAATAGTAGGAAGAAACCACATCACCTACCTCCCATCACCACCACCTCCACCATTATCACCACCTCCCATCACCACCACCTCCACCATTACCACCATCACCTCCCATCATCACCACCACCTCCCATCACCACCTCCATCATTACCACCATCACCTCCCATCATCACCTCCCATCACCACCACCACCTCCCATCATCACCACCACCACCTCCTCCTCTACCACCAGAAGGCAACAGGGTAAATGGATTAGAGTGTATCTGTTTTAGTTCTTCAGAAAGAGGAAGTCAGGAGCTCTTCTGTGGTTCACCCTTAGCTACAGCCATAATCTGTCTCCCCCGCCATTTTATTTCACCAAGTTTCCACTCGTGGAGATTTGCTGCCTTCGGGCTCATTGTAATAACAATGTATTAGTCCTTGTAAGAAATAATCTATTACACAGGGAACAGAGGCACAGTCACTCAGCCACACAAGCATGGCCTGGGAAGGAAACACACGGCAGATTTTTTCTTCCAGAAATTCTGGCATCCAGGCTCTATCATTTTTAAGAATGTAAATTATACAGCTAAATATTTGCATTGATGTAATAACTCAAGCATCTAGTTCTTTCTCTTCGGGAGGGAAGAAAGGTTACTTAATTTTCATGTGTGTTGGGTAGACTTTTAGCTACTTGTGCCTATAATGTATATCTTCCTATAAAATGTCTCCATATCATTATTCAGAATAGTAGATGGCACTCTCAGGCAGTTCAACTTACCAAGTGGAATGGAGACTGGGGCCAGTTTAATGAAGGGCACATTACTGGTCCATGGTGAGAGAGTGCAAAAATGCATAAGAGTTTGGAAATGACTTAAGCATTTCGGCATTATGCACTGGTGTAACTTCCAGACACGTGGACAGGGCAGGGCATGGAGGTGAACAAGGTCATATCTCCCCACTGAGTCCAAGAAGCACACTGCATACTAAATCACATGCTATCTGTATGTGTTCAGAGTGGAATAGAAAGAAAAATACCTTCACTTCCACCATTTGAGGAGAGTTCTGGTGCTCATGTCTGAAGCTCTTTTATCACATGCGTGTATATAATTCATGGATACATGTGTATATGCACCACAGTGGATGCTCTTCCCTCCAGATGAATGCAGAAAGAAGCCTCCTAAACTTTGCCTCAGTCCTGTGGCTGCTCACTGTGGTGCGATTAACCCTAGCTTTAGCACCCATCAGTTGGACTACTTCTAATTTGGTGCACACATGTGTAATGCTCCTGATGTACCGGGAATTGCTGTAAGAGCATCATGAAATTACTCCATACATCTTGTTTCTTCAACTCTTGGCAGCCTAATTTTTATAACACAAAAGGCTGCAATGGGTCCTGCTAAAAGAAGTCTGCCGTGTGGTGATTAGCTGGATGGGCAAAGCGAAACACTGGGCCTGGCATGGACTTCCGTGCCAAGATCTTTCTTTGAACCACGCAAATGATAAATGACCCACTTGGAAAAAGCAGTAACCAGGAGAGGTTGATGTCTCCACCAGAAGCCATCTCCCACTGCCATGGCAACGGCTACTGCTTCCTTCTCTGCATACATGGTTCATGCACACATGCCACGCACAAGAGAGGCAGAAAGCAAACAAGAAAGCGCCAGGAGCTGGTGGAGAGAGTGCTCTCGTAGCACACACCAAGGAAATGACACTTATTGTAGGCAAATAAGCCCATGTCCTTGGTTCAGAAATTCACACAGACACTTGGCATAAGCTCGAGCAGCTCAGGAAAAAGCACAGCTGTATCAAAACCCACAGGTGCCCAGATCTTAGCTTTATGATTGCCTCCTGCTGTTAAGGTCACTCACTGTAATAGCGTCTGTGGCCCTCCGTCTTTCCCGGTGCGGCTCGGTACAGAATTGTCCCTTCAAAGGTAGTCTTTCCTGACAGTGAATGAGAGAAGAGAAGGGGAGAGAAAAACAAGAGAAGGGACAGAGGGGAGCAAATGATGGCAAAAGAAGGAAGAGGAAGAGTCTTTAACTGAACTTGCCGTCAATGACCTGGCTGCAAGAGCTTCATCCATGCAATTTGTTAAAGACCATTAGGTAGAGTTTAAGAATATTACAGAATGAGCCCAAAGTCCCCAGGTGACCACAATGGCAAGAAATACCCAGATTTGGTACTTGTTTCTCACATGACTGACATGGATGATATGCCCAGTTAAAAACTTGGAAGCCATTTCACATTTTAACTTAAGAGTAAGAAAACCTCAATTAATCAGAAAGCATCCAATTCATAGGACTATTGCACTAACTCAACTGGGCAAGCAGTCTTCTCTTTAGAGAATGTGACCTACACATTAAACAGATCTGGCCCTTCTGCCTGTGTCATTTATTCCTAGAGTAACACATAATAAACGCTGATATTCAAGCCCCAGTATTGCAAACATGGCAAGGAACCCTCCTCAGGAAAATGTAGTGGGCATGGGGTGGGGCTTAGTAGTAGATTAATTGCTAAGCATTCATAAGGCCCAAGGTTTGACCCCAGCACCACAACACAAATAAACAGATTTCTTAAGGCAAGAAATTAACAAACTACAGGGGATATTTTAGTAATGAGATTTGAAACCAATATTGGCACATATACCACCATGAGGAGATGGTTTGGGTTAGCACCAAGAATATTAAAAAAAAAAAAAAAGCCTGTTCTTGAAACATCTTAATTGAGGTTTTGCTGTGTCAATAATGAGTCTGTACTTAAACATTGAGGACAGAGGACTTATTCAGCTTCAAATATATTTTTGATACAATATAATACATAGGACTGAACATGTAGCTAAAGCCCAAATATCACTGAATCGTAAGAGCATAAATGCATATATTGTTCCAATTTAAGTATACACATACCCACCCACCTTCCCAACACACGTGCACATACACACACACACACACACACACACACACACCACAGACAATATCACAAGATGGTAAAATGATTTGAAAAGTAATCTCAGTTGGTAAATGTATTATTAAAAGAAATGAGTTCTGTTATAGCTCGTGAGTTAAATATTCAAACATGAGTCAGGCTTCTCCTTTCCTAGTAAATTGAGAGGTACCATTGAGCTAGGTTTACAAGCAGGGAAGGTAACTGAATGAGGAAAGAGTAATCCCTCTTACCCCTTAGAAACTCCACCATCACAATAGGAAGCCCACCAGGGTAGCTGTCTCTAGGCCTTGTCAACTCCAATTCTTGACACCAATTATAAATGATCAGATCATTCTAGATGGATGAGGTATTGTCATTCCCATGTGTAACAGGAATGGTAATATGCCCTGATTTGGAAATTTGTCCTTGTGGGCTTGTGTGCCAAGTAGAACAAGAACAACCAAAAAAAAAAGTTAGGCATTCAAGTCACTACTTGTGTGTAGGTTCAAGTGGTATGTATAAGCAACCTCAGGTGCTCAGGAGTCTGAGACAGGAGGGACCTAGAAACCAGCTTGGACTACATATTGAGTTCCAGGTCTTGGGATACAAGGTAACACCATGTCTCAAAAAATAATCACTGTCTATATAAGAGCAATCTAGAGAAGCAACAGAATTTTGCAAACCTGTTTCTTAGACTTTCTGCCAAAAGTAGAGCCAGCAAGCACTAGTTTTTATTTGAGTGTAGTTTTTACTCTGAGAATGTCACCATTACTCCTAAAGCACAGCTGTTGGTGTGAGAACAGGCCCTCCACAAATGAATAAGCATCAGTCTTCTCAATGACAGAAAAATGGAAAAAAAAGTCAATATTCCAGGGATGTTCCTGGGAAGAGCAAAGCTTTCGTGTGCTCTGCCCCAGAAGCAAGTCTGAAAATCCCAGTGGGAGACGGACCATTGGCCTGCTATCTGCATTGTCTCTCAAGCCTATCTGAAAAGTTTCCCATGCCCACTGGCAGCAGCAAGACAATCAGAGAGAGAGAGCCTGGGAGAGGGCTGGGCAAAGTCTCACAGGTACTTACTTGAGTGAGGAAGAAGAGGCAGGCAATCAGAAAGCTCATGCATACGAGCAATGTTTGCCTCACTGGGGGTGAATATTGTGCTATGACATTAAATATTAGTTCTTGAAGGCAGCAAGCACTGTAGAAGGGACAGGTTTTTAAATTTAGACGTAAAAGTGTATGCTTATGATAGCTTCTACCTTTGCCTGAAATTCTGTTTTATCTATGGGTAAATTGTACTTCACTGCCAATAGAACACAAAGAACCAGTGCCACTAAAAATGATACTAAAGATGAATACCAAAAAATACTAAATACTTTAAAAAAGAATACTAAAAAAAACTGAAACAGAAAGAGGTCTAGTGATACTGTAGAATGGAGACTTTCGTGGTATGTTGTATCAAGGAAGTGTTTTGTCATACTTTCTAAGATGCCCTCTTATATTTGTCTTAGCTTGACATGTCACCAAAGCATCACAATCTAAACCTTTTAAATAAGAAATTGAAAAAATGAGAGCATCAATTCAAGTGGAAAATTGTAGTTACATACAAAATACAACCTTTTCTTGCTGAGATGGTGATGAGAAATAATTGAAGATATTCCTAGAACTATAGGGCTGTCTTTGAGTCAGAATCCCATCTATCTCAGGCTAGCCTTAGACTATCTAATGTGCCTGAGGATGGCCTTGAATTTCTGGTATTTCTGTATGCACCCCTGCAACACTGGGAGAAAAGTGTTGTGCCAACATACCTAACTTATTGAGTGCTGGGGGTCAAATCCAGGACACTGTATATGTTTAGCAAACATTCTAAAAGAACTCAGTTACATCTCTGGCTCAAGGATTTTTAAAAAAGTAATAATTATACTTTTACAACCTTTATTTGAAATCAAGCAGTATCAAAAATGTTAAAAATGGAATATTCATATATATTTTAAATATGAGGCAAACAATACTGAAATGGGACCATAGTCAGATATAAAATTTGTCATCACTAAGCCCAAATAAATCCTAAAGAGTCAGGATGATGTGTGATGAAAACATTTTCTGATTAGTGCCATTTCACATTATTTAGTCAATGGGAACATATGTATAATTATATTTAAAAAGACAATTAATTAATCAACATCTATGATTGTGGTAAGAATAAACCCAATGTTAGTCAGACTTGAAATTCACCAGATGTTCCATGAGAAGCTGATCTGTTTGTATAATGGTGGTGGTGCCACAATATGTGTAGAAAGATGGCATGTCATTTTGGTCTCCTAACGCATAAGCCAAGGGCACAGCTGAAATGTCACTGCACTGAGCATTCATGTCGTCGTCTTACAGCAGGCCTAATGACAGGAAAATTTCTGCTCACCCATAGAATCGTAAGACTGTCTATTCTGTTGATGTAAACATTTCTGTGTTCTGTTTTTGCACATCTGATTTTATTCAACACCTTTTTATGTATATTTATTAATGTGAGAGGTGGGAAGCTCATTTCATTCTTAAAGAAAAAATCTTGTTTGGTACCAATCTGTAAGCCATGTCTGACTGATAATAAAAGCTAAGTTTAAAAGGAAAGACAGTCAGACCTTATAAGCTTCCAGGTGGAGCATCAAGTACCACCTAAAAAGATGTAGTACACACATGCACACACACACACAAACACATAGACACACACATACACACTTTAATCTACTCACATTCCCCGATTTAATTAACAATTTACAGAAAGGGAGTTTAAATGACACACAGTGATGAAACTATTAAAGCCAAGACAATGAGGAACTAATAGAAACACAAACTTTGCTTCCTTAGCAAATAGATTGCACAGAAGGACAACCCACGAAGGAGGACAGATTCAGAGAAATTTGAAACATGTCAACTCACCACTGTGTATGTAGTTTATTAGAGGTATGGACATGGAACATATTATTTAATATATAATTATTTAAGGAAAATTTATGTGCATCTGGTAATGGTACTTTAAGAAACCCTTTTATTGATACATATTGAAATATTTATTGGTAAATTATATAATACCTAGGATTTTCTTTAAGAATGTGTAAGCCATACTGTTAATAAATTAGCCTCAAGCTGAGGACAGGTCTGTGTGGCTTCATTATACTCTTCTTTTACTGATATTTGAGAATCATCTATAACTGAGGACTTAAAAATCTTTTTGAAAACTACATACAAGGTGTCACAAGTTCCAAGGATGGAAAAAAATGTTTTCAAATTTAAATATGCAGAAAGTTCCTACTTCCACTTAACTGTGGGCAAACCCATATGATTGTTAAGTCTCTGTCCATGACAGAGCAGATTGCCATGAACAAGGATCTATGAACCAAATGTCATATGCAAAAGTGCATGAAAATCAAGTTCTAGCAATGTCTACCTGTCATTCCAGATAAAAATGTCTCCTTGGAGTAATAATGGGCTGATGAAGAATTTTATTAAACACCTACTATGTGACATGTAGTCAATGGAATACTTCTTTTTAAAGTATACCACCAACACTTCCTCTATCAGAGGCATCTATTAATATACAAATGTTATAGCTTCAAGCATTATTTGCAAAGTATAAAATAAGAATGCATTAATCCAAAGGGAATGTTTGTGCCCATGTGTGAATCAAAGATATACAGGAATTCATTGGACACAATGCTCTCTCCGTAATAAGGTTACAAATATTAGCTCTAGTCACAAAGAAAACCCTCACCCTAATGTCTGGTGGCATTTAAAAGGATATTTATATGATACCACTCTAATCTCTAATCATTACCAATTTGGTAGAAAGATTAGGATTTAACTTAGCTCCAAAGTCATGTATTAATTAAGCAATCATTATGGAAATTTTACAAAGAGTACTAAGTGGGCTGGTTAAATGAAGACTCTGATTAAGTACATTTTGGCTCATAGCAGAGAAAAAGCTAGCTGTTTGTACACCAACTATACTTAGTATCTTTCAGCTGTAGAACAGAAACAAATATGCATTTACTGTAATTATAAGAGATGCAATCACTGGAGAAATGTGGATGAAGGTACACGTGGATCCTCCCTATAGAGTTTGTGTTTATTTTAACAACTTCCTATGAATCTTAATTACTTCAAAACAAAAAAAGTTTTTCTCCAAAAGAAGTAAAGCATATCCAAAGTCCTAACACTATTCTCTGGTGAAGAGAATAAGCAGACCATTCCAAAATCAAAGGTCCAACTTGGATGCATCCCATCATATACATAATCTCTACAGCAATGTGATATGGTTATACATGCATTTTAGGATAATCCTATGATGAAGCAAATCGCAAGTGTAGACAGGTACTGAAAACACTACCACAACTCTGAAAGATGCTCCTTCTCTCTGTTAGGGCATGGTGACAATTCAGAAAGCAACAAAGACATTATTCTCACATCTACTCTTCTATGAAGCCCTTTTGACTACTATTCCCCAACATTACCATGGGACTGGCCTCTCTGCCTTTGTACCCTACTCCCACTCAAATGTCAGCTCCTAGGGAAGGTTCCTGAGCCTTTGCCTCCTTTCTGCAAGATGAGTTGACTGAAGGCAAGGTCCATATCTGTACTTCATTTGTCTCTGACTCTTCAAGGCACCGGGGAAGATCTTAGTAACTACAGGAGCTCAACAGAGGTTTAATTAATGAAGACTAGAAGAAGGAAATAAAAGAGAAGACAAAGGGAATGGACAAATATAAGCAAGCAGACAGGGTCATATTGGAACCTGCTTCTCTTAACTGTATACTTAGGAAGACTACAGCAAGCACTGTTTTGTTCTGTTTTGTGTTTATAAGAACCATCCATCCTTGTTAGAAAAACATACTTCTCCAGGGACCTCAAGCCTTCTCAGCAGTGGACAGCTGGACTTAGCACAGCTACAGAAACTGCTGGACAGTTCTTGTTCTGAAACAGATGTCTATCTAATAAATGAGTTGGTGTGAGGGGTAGGTAAAGGATAGCCAAATGACTAAGAAGATCATCCCATGGTACAGCTTGTGTCAATTGTTGCCAAAACTATGGGTTGTATTCTCCTGAAACTCTTCACTTCTGAGACTATATAGCTAAGATTAGGCAAGCGCCAGGAGTTTCCCCAAGAGGCAATCCCCAATCTCCCTCTCTGCATCAGTAAAGGAATTACAAAGTAATTTTTAAAACATAGACATGCTGCTTCAGTGGCCATGGTAGCAAAGAGAAAACAAATAGCTAAACACTAATTGGTCATGTCCCAAGTCGATCTTACCACCAATAAGAGTTACTATTTACTGAGGACCTTCCTATGTATGCTATTGCTGTTAGAACTTAGATTTCATTTCCTTATGAAAATAAAGTTATTATAACCCTTTTCCAAAAAAAAAATCCCCCTAAAAACAAACAAACAAACAAACAAAAACATTTAACTCACAATGTTCCAGAGATACAGTATTGTTAATATGGGACCTAGTTACCAGGCATGATACTATTTTAGTGTATAAAAGTAGATTTCGGAGCAGTTAAAATTCTACTGTGGATTGGGAGGAGGGGCAAAAGAAGCTATCACTGCTCTACTCATTGAGCTGGCCACATTAGTGAAGAAGCAGTTGTCTCAGCTCAGAGAAAGTGACAGGAGTTCCTCCCTACATCCGTTGTTCTGAACAGCCATCCCAATCCTTCACATTCAGGACTTGAGGATATAATGGAATTTGGAGCAGAGGATTCTCAGGTTTTATCAGTGGAAGGAAGGGATCCTGCTGCAGACACCAAGTCAACTAGTCAGTACAGTTGCTTCTATGTATGGCCAGCTGTACAGCCCAAAGCCACTGCTGACACACTACTACCACCCCCCACACACCAAAAACAAAAACAAAAACAAAAACAAAAACAAAAAAGTCACCTAAGTACTTATCTGGAAATAGCTTCAACTTCCAAATCAAACACTTGTCCAATTAAACTACTGAATGAATACAGGGATACCAAGCCAATAGAAGAATACTGTTTAAATTAAACTTTTCTAAGTGGAAAGTGAAGCTATTTGAGAATTGTTTTAGTTAAGACTGGGCTGTGTTCCTCTTGTCAGGAAAGAAAGTCAGCAAGCAGCATCACACTACGAATGACATAGCTGAATCTCCTACAACATTCATGCCCATGACCTTGGCTCAACACAGCACAAAATAAACACAGACGCCCACATGGGAAGTTGGGTTAGTGACTGGGAGAACAAAGCTTCTCGGTCCTGACCTTTTGCTCCATGAGCTGGAAAGGGCAGCAGAGAAGCTGGAAGGAAACCTTCAGGCCCTGGAGAAAAAAAGACCTGAAGTTCGTTCTCACCATTACAAAAGGGAACCACTTCCTCATCCAAGGTGAAGCTGGACTATCTTGTCATATATTCAATGGAACTGGCATGCATTTATCTTGTACACAGTATCTTGCCACCAATTATTGTTAGTTTTTTCCTAAGTTCTTCAGAGGACATTGGGGATTACTGATCATCTCGTTGCGTTTATTTAAACAATAATTACAAGCTCACTGGGAAAAGACATTCTAGAAGTATATGGAAGCACAACAATCTGTGTCTCCCATGAGCCAGTACCACCCTGGCTAAAGGCTGGTACTCACTTATCCAGATACATATAGAATATATAGCTATAGGTCACATCTACACAGTGATAAACTTACTAAATCATAGTGGGCTAAGGTGCAAAGGCCAAAAAAAATGCCTACAAGCTTTTCTCATACTCCTTTGGCATCGAACCACAGTATACAAGGGAGGCTACGACCGAGCCCACTGGTCTCTTCCCTTTCTGTTCAGTATGGTAGACATCCTTACTTGACTTGGAAAGCTGCTCATCCTGGGAAATGCCAAGCTCATCCGACTCCCCTGATAGCTCCTTGATGAAGTTTGAAGGGAACATTCCAGTCTTCCCATTGAGTACACCTTCCCACCATCCTTCTTCTACCTGCATAAAGAAAACAGAGGTCCAAGATGAGGTCAGCCAGGTCTCCTACTGACATGGTACAGAGTAGAACTCACACAGAACAGGGATCCAATGCTCTAAAATTACCAGGAAAACAGAAAGCATGGTCTTATGATTTAGACAAGTAAAGNGAGTTAACCTGAAATCCAACACAAACAGCCCAAAATTGACACTTCATTTTAGTCAACTTCTAACTGAAGTTTGGCATTTCCTTTGGTTATGAATGTAGATAGTATACCAGTATTAGTAGAACTGGTGACTTACCATGGAATAAATCATGAATATTTTCCTATTCTATCACAGATGCTATACCTCAAAATATCATTTGTACTCATTGGTACTTTGAAATGTACTTGCTGGGTAGCATTGGTTATTTAATGTATTAAGCTATCACATAGATAACTGTATCAAAATTTGCTTTTGTTTGATGTGTACTTCACCAGAGTGACTATGCAATTTTATGTGTTTTGTTTTATGAAAACCACTATTAAAAAAAAACCCTGTGAATATAACCAGGCATGGGCACACACATCTGTAATTCCAGCACTCAGGAGAGACACAGCAAGGAAGATAAACAGTACCTGTGAGGCGAGCCTGGTCTATCCAGCTAGATCAAGTGGCTGGAAATATGGCGCCACAAGGTCTAAATAACACTCTCAGTACCACAAATAAGCAACAGAAACAAAAAGGAAGAGTGAGTGAGGAAGATAAAGACGGGATGGGGAGGGGGAGAGAAGAGAAGGAAGATTTTGCAAGGTAACCAAAACTAGGCAATTGAGAGCAGAATCTATTTTCAATTAAAACAACAACAACAACAACAACAAAAAACTCACACACACACACACACAAAACCCCTCTGAGCTGAGAACTTGGGAGTGGTAGAGAGATTTCATGTGAGTTTCTCTGGGAATGTGGGGGAAAGACTGGACTATCAGGGGGCTGGAAGTCTGCAGCCAACTGAGGAGGAAGTGGGAGCTAGACCAGGAAAGTAATGAGAAGAGACAAGATATGTTCAGTTTTGAGGTATGGAGTGGTCTTGACCAACTAGCTGGGGGCAAGTGAAATGGGGAAAGAGAAGTTGTCTGAAGGATTTGAGATGGATCCACCAAACAGCAAAGTCGATGTCTGAATGTTTACTTGGCTTCCTGGAGAGAAAAATAAGGTCTTGAGGACAAGCAAGTATGACATTACCAAAAACACATGAAACGATAAAAGAAAAAAAAAAAGAGTTAGAACCTTTAAAGATTTCCTATATGTATATACTATGCCAGTGCAAGCCAATAAATACAGTTTAAGAACTTAAATAATTCAAACAAATAAAAAAGAAAACTGAATCTCAAGCCCAGTTCAAATTCTACCCTGAAACTTAGCTGTTATGTGAACTTATTCATTTTCTCCTGCCAAATTAAATTCCCGCTTCCATATCTATGTAACTGAACTGGTAATTCATCTCACACGCCGTACTTAAGCATGATCTTTGTCTCTGTTAAAGGTATATGCTTTATGGTTCTTTGCTAGGATTGAGAGGTGCATAATTATATATGACAAGTCCCAGTTTTTTTCTAAAGAAAGTGGCAATGTATCAAGATAAGGTGTGAGTAAAGACTAAGGCTAGCAATGCAGGATAAAGAAATGAGTTAGCACACATCAGACTTGTTACATCAAGTTGAGCTCACTTAGATCTGGCATGGTAAAAGACAGATTTGAGAAAAGGTAAGTCAAAATTAAGATAGGCCATTAAGAAATTAGAGACAGTAGCTAAGATTAGGGGAAGTATGTTCAGAGCATTCCAGGAAGGGGACAGGGCATGATGAACGCCAGAGAAGGGAGACAACCAGAGTAATACCTTTGCAATGGTTTTAGAGAACTCATAGGGTATAGATTTGTGGAGTAGTGATTGATTACATTTGCATGGCCACAGAATCTTAGGGGAAGAATGTGCACAATAGCATCCTAGGTACGGCTGTCATGATGACTACTCAGTATCAGTTCACGGTATTTAGCATTCTTTCCACTGACTAGCATTTGCATGTTTCTAAGCTACCTCAATTGATGTGTATTATTCCTTCAAGAGGGTTTTGATAGGATTAAGATCGTTGGAAGAATTCACTGCAAGTCACAGGATATGTAGCATGGGGTCCTTATGCTTGCCCTGAATAAAGAGCAGTAAAATAACCTCCTTCCTCTCGGGAATCACAGGGCAAGGGATTCACAACCAAGGTCAGGATCCACAACGGAGTGATCTGTGGCACAATTCCTGGCAGCAGAGGGAGGCTGAACCAACTCCATCTATTCAGTCTGATGATGTCGGAAATATTCATGTTCCCAATAAGCAGCTCTACTGTCAGATTCCAGGAAAGCACTCCTGATGTGTAGGATCAGCAGCTGCCTACTGGGAAAACAAAGGCATCTTCACCCTGCCACACCCCCAGATGCCAGTATCACTGTCATTCCACAGCCTGGGAGCCTGTGGGAAAACTACAGAGGTATATCATTAGCTACACAGCAAATGGAAGGGTTGACAATAAAACCATTGCTCGTCACCTGAGGGATACTCTTCCAATTGCAGCTTCCATGGATGCAAGGGGTGTTTCCTTGTGACCTGAGCCCTCTTGGGGGAAAGCCTGGTACCAGAACCACTGAGAGCTATGTAATACAATTTCTTCCCACAGTCTGCTGCTTTAGTCTCAAGACTGAGCCTGGAGAGAGGAGAAAATATTATCCTTATATTCACACTAGCTGTCTTCTGAGATCATCTAGCTTAATTTCCTACATAAAGACAAAGGCACTGAAGCCCAGAATGATGATTCCCCCTATTAAGCACAGTGCCAACACATTCATGACAGGCAAATCATTAAAAGAAATCCTCTATGACAGCCTATCGAGTCCTAATTGACTCATAAAAAAGTGGAGTGGGGAGAAGACGGGGTCCTTCCTATGAGGAGCGGAAGGGAACAAGAGATCCTGATTATGTTACCATCGTTCTTAGTCAGGTCCTGCAACACCAAACCTGTGTGGCCATTCTAGTGATGTCAATATTTACTAAACAGTTATCCTATACTGCCTTATGACCCTAGGATAGATTCATTAGTGATCAAAACCCATGAAGACCTCATTCCAGAGTTTAAGAAATGGTCCCATAGGTAAAGTGCTGGCCATGCAAATAGAGGACTTATATTGGACCCAGTGCCCATGTAAAACAAAACCCAAACATGGCAATGCACTAATAATCCCAGACTGAGAAATCAGGGACAAGAGGATCTTTGGAGTTTGCTGATCAGCCTCATTAGTTGAACTGATGAACCCTAGGCTCAGTGAGATATTGTTTCATAAAATAAGGTAGAAAGTGATTAAGGAAGATACCTCTGGCCATCACATTCAAACCCAAGCACACATATGTGCACAAGCATACATTCACGTGGGCGAGCACATACTCATCATGGAGAAATTTCTAGAACAAAAGAGGAGAACCTGCACAGCTTGCACACCTTCTGCTTAGAAATTAAGATGGCCTGTATTGACACTTCTATTTTTGAACACAGAAAAGGAAATGTGTGCCCTTGAAATAGAGCATAGACTATAGGTGGTGCCAAAGGTTCACACCTTTTCCTCACAGTAAGAAAGTAAAGGGAGATGCCCACCTTCTTCCTATGCCCACCCAATCCCAATTGATCATCATTTTTCTGTAGTTCCTAGATCTAAGCTGAGAACAAACCCTAGGGGTCCCTCCCTGTGGCCAATGTGACTAACTTGAGGCCCTATCACTATGCCCCCAAAGCAAACCCTACCAATCAATGGCTCATAGCTAGGAGCAAAGCCGTTTACTAGTGCTGTTTGAGAAAGGCTGAGTATAGTTTCCATCCCAGTAGAATTCTGATCCCTTTACAAGAAATAGCCTTTTATAGGTTCAGTGCTCAAGGAAGTAAGTTCTCTATTTTAACCCTACTGGAAGCTGAGGAAACAACAGAGTGATTTCAACACTCACCCTCTCAGCTGTGCAGACATCGCCTACATTTGTCACACAGGGAAGATGTCCTATGTAATATCCTTGGTTTTTTGTTCCTTGCCTGTCAGTTGTACAAGGAAGGGAATAAAGGTTTACCAAATCTAAAGTCTTCCTGAGAGTAGAAGCAGCCACATAGAAAAAAAATCCACTTAGGGTTGCAATCACTGCTTTCAATCAATGACTGCTGTGTTACTCAAATCCCCTTTAGGAGCACACTAGGAGAGTACATTTAGATGGAGCAGGGCAGGAAGTAGAAAGAGATACCCAGAAGCCAATAAAGTCAGTTTCCATCCCAGTAGGGGCTAGGGAGATGACTCAGTGGGTATGAGTGTTTGTTCTACAATCATGAGGACCTATGCTAGAATCTCTACTACCCAGTAAAAAGTCAGGTACAGTTCCACATAACTGTAAGCCCACCATCTTAGGGAGGAGACAGCAAGGCCCCAAGAACTCCCTAACTAGCTAGCTAGCCTAGCCAACACACTGTAAGCTTCTAGTTCTGAAAGAGACAGTAAGGCAGTAAGGTACAGAGTAAAAGAACATGACATCTGACACGCTGCTCTGGCCTCCACACACATATCCACAGGCATGCACACATGCACAAACACATTCTTCTCAGAAGTAATTACATGGACATTTCAACACTAGAATGTTTCCTATCTATGGAAGGGAGTTGAAAGTATTTTGCAAAATGGCACAACATGAGAAAAACTGTTTATCAAGACTATTTATCAAGTTTCTTTAAAATTGAGATATAATTTACAAATCTCAGGTCAGTTTTGAAAGCTACATCTTTATAAACAAACGAAATATTTTTATTACTTGAGAAAATTCCTATGTGCCCTTTCCCAGTCAATCATTAATCTTATTTCAAGCACTTTTGATTGGTTTTGGTTGTTCTACAACTTCACATAAATATATAATGCCATAGTTTAATTCCATGAACAGTGTTTAAAAATAAACTTTGTTTCTAGAGAAGACATTTTTCTATCAGTGGAATTAATGAAGAAATATTTAAAGTGGCCACTTCCTAAACATTATTGTCCATAATAGTTGTTTTAAGTAACGGTCTCTGTAGAAATAAGCATTATCTAAGTACCAAATTCCTTGTCGATAATTTCCCCTAATTCCTATGTAATTCACTGCTTTCTAGGTAGGCTCGAAGAGTTCATACATGCCGCCGTGTTTGTTCCCATTCCTTCCCTCTTTCCTTTGGAGAAAGCCTGTTTAATTAAGAAGGGGAGTTCAAAAGAGAAACCCATAGTATGATTGATAAGGAAACAGGGTTTTTAAAATAGAATCTCTATGTAAGACTTACGCAAGACAGAGCAATAGCCATGATTTTCAATGGAATAGAAAGGGTTCTGAAACCAGATACGGTTCTGCACACTTGGAACGCTAGCATTCAGAGAGTGGAGACAAGAGGATCTGAAATCCAAGTCTAGCCTGGACCATTCAGCAAGTTCCTGGCATTGATGAAAAAATAAAGGTTGGGGGGGGGGAGAAGGATTTGGTTTCACAGGAGTCACATATCAGATAGCCTGCATATCAGATAGTTATATTACAATTCATAACAGTAGCAAAAGGTACAATTATGAAGTAGCAATAAAATAATTTTATGGCAGGGGGTCACCATAGCACAAGGAACTATAATAAAGAACCGCAGCATTAGGAGGGTGGAGAAGCACTGTTATAGGGCTTCCGGAGGCGTCCTTCAGCAGAGTGCCATGGTCTCCCCCTTCCCAGCAGTCACAACTATTCTACAGATTCCCAGATTCCTAAAGAACTCTGATAAGGCCTTACCACCATTCTAACTTGGAACTATGAACAAAAAGGAAACTGAACGAGTAAGATAAGCTTTGTGATGAACCAAGAGGGTGCACGTTTTATCTGTGGTGATACCTGGGCCTTGGCAAAAGCCCAGGGAAGAAAGCTTTCAATGATACATCTCCTTGAAAGCTCAAGCACAGGCACCCTGTAGCTTTTCTCTGTTCCTGGGTGGCATCTTCTTCACCCTCCACCAGGAGCTCCAGCTTTTACTTCCTTGTTCCTTTGTTAATTTCATCATCTGTCACTCTTTTATAGTCTGAGCTTCTTGTAGGACTCTCCATGACCAAACTGAGCCTGTTTCAGTGTGTACATTCTGTTCAATGAATCTCTGTGTATCTATAAGTAGTTTCGCTCATGATATAAGCATTTAAATATTTAAGAAATTTCATAGTTATTCAAATCTAGCACAAATACTTTCTTTTAGACAGTTGTAGCCTGTTCCACATGCTGATGCTTCAAATATAACTGTTTTCTTTTTTACACCTTTTGTTACTTGACCTAGGGTCTCACACAGGTTAGGACTGCCTCAAACTTAGTGTCACAGCTAAGAATGACCTTGAACAACTGATCCTTCTACTTCTACCAACAAAGTGCAGGGGCTCTAGACATGCATCACAACACCCAGTTTACCTTCCCTTCTAAACATACCATCCCTCACCATAGTATGAATGCTTCAGTACCTGTACATAAACTAGGAAAATAGATGTGTTCGCCACTATATTAAACAGAGGACAATTGTAGAACAGCCTGAAGTAGGTAGATGATCAAATTCCAATACTAAGATTTTTTTTTATTAACACATCTTTTAAAATACAAAACAAGAGAAGAACCTTGCTTCTAAAGTAATGCAGTCTTAATGGGGGAAAATGAAGGCATGCTTGGATCGCCTGTTAGCTGATCAGCTTTTAAACGGATGCCAGCAATTTTTAGTGTATGTGCTGTGAAAGGGATCACTGAACTTGGCTTCTCTTGAGCAAGAGTGAAAGGCGGAGGATGCGCCCATCCACCCACACAGAGGTTTGTCTGCCTGAGTGAAAGCTTTAAAGCACTTCAAGATAACCGGAGATGAGTGGATCCAATCTCCTTCTATGGGCATATGAAGAAGAATGCAGACAGTTTTTGAACATGCAAGTTATCATCTTTGCAAACCACAAAGCCAGATCAGGCTTTAACTCAGAATCTGCATCCCTCAGTCACCAGCCAGTCTGACTGGGAACCACTGAGAAATGTCTCTAAAATTAATCACAAAAAAAAGGGACAGAAAACCAAAAATTTCAGAATATTACTCAAGTTACCACTTTGAGAGATTTGTTGAGACCAGCCTCAGTCGACACAGGGAAAAACAAAACAAAACAAACAAAAAGCCAAACAACAATAACAACAAAAACCCTCCTTCCGGGGCTGCAACCCTGTAGGTGGAACAACAATATGAACTAACCAGTACCCCCTGAGTTTGTGTCTCTAGCTGCATATGTAGCAGAAGATGGCCTAATCAGCCATCATTGGGAAGAGAGGCCCCTTGGTCTTGCAAACTTTATATGACCCAGCACAAGGCAAGGCCTGGGCCAAGTAGTGGGAGTCGGTGGGTAGGGGAGCAGAGGTGGGGGGAGGGGTATAGGAAACTTTCGGGATAGCATTTGAAATGTAAATAAAGAAAATAATAATAATAAAAAAAATAAATAATAAATGAAAGTAATAATAGAAAAAAAAAAAACCCTCCTTCCTTAGACTCCAGATAACACAGGGAAAAAAAAAAACACCAAACTAAAACAGAAGCAGTCCTCAAAAACAAAAAAGGGAAAATTCCAGAGGACCCCAGGTTCTGCTCCTGTAACCTTGTCCCCACAGCATGCTTGTTCATCTGCATTGAGAACCCCACTAGCATTTCTGTCTGCTGCACTCTGAATCAAAACGACCCACGTGTATAATGACTTACTTAAAAATCACAATCTGTAGGGGGAGTGGGGGACGTCAATCAATCTGGGAATGTAGAGCTTGCCACTCTCTTTCCAAATTGACAGCTTGGCTCCTTTAAATTTGCCATGATGGCTTTTCTTACAGCCAGACTGAGGCAGAAGGGGGATGGGAGGCTCCTCAGCACAGCCTTCACTTTGTCCACTCCAGGACTATCCCTTGCTCTCTTCCTTAACCAAGGCTGAGGGGCTGCAGGCTGGTAGTTAATTTCTGGCAAACAAGTACCTGTTATTTCCCCTACAGGGGCCCAAAGTTATTTCTTTCTAAACCTTTTAGGCCTGCCAGGGGTATTGCTGGATTACATAGTGCAAAAACCTGGGTGTGTGAAGACAAAGTTAGTGCTAAGAAAGAATAAAAGTAACAACTTGAAAGAATAAAGGTAACAACTTGAAGGTTAAAAGAAAAACAGCTACCAAGTTAGGGATCAAAAAACCTGGGGCTGGGGAGCTATAGAACATCAGAAGGGGACAATATACTTCCATTGCTTCATTTTCATTGCTACTGATGCACTTTAAAGAAATCAGTGCAGGTCATAGACAATACACTGTGGATGCACAAAACAAGGAACTCAAACCAGCAACCCATACTTACAGAAAAGACCTTGGCCACACTCATACACATACATACATACATACATACATACATACATACATGCATATACATGAATACAATAAATATTGGATATAGGCCTGACTCTGTATTATAACATTGTATTGAACATAAACATAGATTGTGATATTTTGAGTTAATATTAGATATTAAGATATACATATATCATTTTAAAAATTCTGTGACTCAATTGTTTTCGAAAAACTAGCCCACATGGTCAAGATCCTCAGAGCTGTCAAGGACCAAAAAAGAAAAAAAAAGAAAAAAAAAGAAAAGAAAAGAAAAAAGAAAAAGGTGTAAATTGTCATTATAAAACTCAACACTGCCAATCAATCAGTCAATCAAGATATAATTATAATGTGTACATGTACAATATGTTACACTTTTAAATATTACTTTTATCTACGTGTATGGACGTTTAGTCTTCACATATAGCTGTGCATGCTTAGCATCCTTGGAGGCCAGAAGAGGGAACTGGATCCTCTGGGACAGCAGTTATGGATGGTTGTAGGACATCATGTGGGTGCTGGCAATTGAACCCAGGTCCTCTGGAAGAGCAACCAGTGCTTTTAACTGCTGAGCCATCTTTCCAGCCCCAAGATGTTATACATTCATTAACAGATTGGTTGGTTCAACAGTACCACAAGGCTTTTATTGTTTCCTTACCTTAATCTGTATCTATGACTTAAAGGATTTTGTTTACTTGGAACACTATTCATTTGAGTCTAGTCTAGCAGACTCATTGAAAGGATGCCTATAAACCCATATATAACATTCATTATTAGAGAAAAGGACAGATCATTATATATTGATAATGGTAAAAAATCTATGAGATCTCAAATCAACTAAAAATAGAGAAGTTTTGATATGATTTTGAAAAAACATTAAAAACTAGCCTTCAAACTCTATGCATTTCCCCCCCCCCTTTCCTGATGATGGGACCAGCAAATGCAGTCTAGAATCCAACTGCAAATGAGCAGAAAAGTATTGCAGGTGGGGTCAATGGCTTGTGTCCCATCACAAGTGCAGCAATTGTTCCTCTCCAATGGTTCCTTTCCTCACAGCTGACAGGCAAAAGTGTTCAGCATTTCTCAAGAAATGTATCGGTCATGTGTCTTGTTCTTGATTTGTGTTCTTTTTTTGATTTTTTATTGTTATATGTAAGTATATTATAGCTGTCTTCAAACATACCAGAAGAGGTTGTCAGATTTCACTATGGATGGTTGTAAGCCACCATGTGATTGCTGGGATTTGAACTCAGGACATCCAGAAGAGCTTAACCGCTGAGTCATCTCACCAGCCCTTGATTTGTGTTCTTAAAATATTGTTATGTCAGTAAAGGAAAACCATTGTCTATGACAAGGCCATTTTCAATTCTTGTTCCCTTTCAATCCTGGATCACATGCATATAGATCTATTTCACATGATTACATCCTGGTATCTGCAATTTTGTGTTCTGATCTGTTGATTTATTTTGCAAAACAAAAGCAAACCCCTGTTTTATAGTTCTACTTATTCAAGTACTTATTTAGCAAGCATTTATGAAGGTACATATTAGGATTCAAACACTATTTCAGGTACCTCAAATATAAAGACACAAAAAAGCAGAGTCTTTGCATCTTAAAAAACTCTCAGCTTAGAGGAATATAGCCAGTATTTATAATGCACAACATCATAATAAATATATATTTAAGGGGCTCTGTGTGAACCATTTTAATGGCTTCATGTCTTCTAGGTAGATAATGCAACTTAATTCTTTTCCTTGATTATTTTTCATTATTACAAATGTTGCTACAATTAACACAGTCCCTGTATGCACTTTTGTTAACCATTTTCAGCAGATAAATTCTTAGGAATGAGATCATTTTATAGCTATTGACATACCTTCATATAAATATCATATAGCTATACAAATTCACCACTTTTACTAGGCACTGCCAACAGTCCAACCAGTAAATACTTTTTAGTGGGCTGAAATCTACTAATTACTATCTTAATTTACACTTTAATAAATAGCAGGGTGGGATATTTTCACATAGTTAAAATTTTTCTCCATGGCAAGACATGGTAATATATAGCTGTAATCCAACACGCTAAGACAGTTTCAGGCAGCAGTTTAGATTCAAACTCAAAGGATTCATTGGGCTACCAAGAGAATCCTTGGCTTAGAACAATAAAAATTTTTAAAAAGAACTATTTTTCCTTATGGGATTTGTGATTATGGAAAATTCCTGTGTCATTTGGTATTGGTCTAACAGCTTCATAATATTTTTGTACATTTTTGATTTTTGAGATAGGTCTTACTATATTGTTCTGGCTGGCCTGGAACTTGCTATATAGACCAGGCTGGCCTGGAACTCATAGAAATCTGCCTGCCTCTACCTGTAGAGTACTGGGGTTAAAAGCATGTATCACCTTGCCTGGCACCTTTATATATTTTTTATATATTACATTTATAACATTTTATAACAATACAGTTTCCCTGTGTGCTGTTCTCTTTCTTAAATTACCTCCATATACAACAATTTTAACATTTTTATTAGTCAAGCCTACTTTTTTATCATAGAATTTCTTCCATAGGTCTGATGTTAAGAAATCTGTCCATCAGTGAATAGATGTTCTGCTCAGCTGTCCATTCATTTCTTATTCATCTAAGTTTCAATAAGTGCCGTACTTGACAGCAGACATTCTTTTTTTTTTTTATTTTTTTTATTTTTTTGGTTTTTCGAGACAGAGTTTCTCTGTGTAGCCCTGGCTGTCCTGGAACTCACTCTGTAGACCAGGCTGGCCTCAAACTCAGAAATTCGCCTGCCTCTGCCTCCCAGGTGCTGGGTGGCGTGCGCCACCACTGCCCGGCGACAGCAGACATTCTTAAAGGCTGAATAATATATTAGCACAAATTATCCAAAACTTAGAAACAGACAAAGGAGATTAAAAGCACGTTCTCCCAGTGCCTTTCTGGGAGCCTCTTTAGTGACTTCTCTCCGGACACACACCTTTGTTATACCTGAAAGCACTACAAGTGATTCTTATGAGACTATACTACCAACTGACTAGCAGAGATGCCAATGATCTGTCTTCTAGAAAAGCTAACCCCAAAAGTCTCAGTTTAATTGCTGTGCCAGTCACTATAGGGTTTGGCATCCAAGTTACTCAAGTATCCAAGCCCTCATCAAGTTACTCATCGCCCCAGTCTTTATCCAAGCTTTGTTCTTTCCCAGTTCTCCTGGCACAACCTACTCATATTACAGATCTCTTAGTGGGGAGTTGAGGGCCGGTTAGGATTTGGTGAGAAAATCTGGAAACCTGACTTCTGCTGGCAGACCTGCCAGTACTACCCTGACAATAGCTCACTTCCAGACCCCCCTCAACATCCACCCTGTTTTCTATAGATCATGAGCACCTGTAATGTCAACTGATATCCAGAAAACACATGCAAGTGGCACTTCTTTCTATATAAAGAGGCAAAGCTTAATCAGAATGAATGATGAAGTTCTAACAGTCCAAGACACAAGATGCCCAAAGCATGAGGGAGCAGAGTGCAAGCAGTCCCACTCAGTGTCTCTAGGAACATTCTATCAGTAAGGCTAGTTTGGGGTAGATAGGAGCAAACATTCAAGGGAAACTGAGACCGTCACTAGTCAATAGAGTAGGCTTTGCCCCTTAGCCCTGCCTCTGCTACCTCTTGAGGGTTTTTGCTCATCCACACCATAAAGTGATCATGATGATTAAGTGCCCTAACGCGTGAAGACCTTCCTCGTAGAGCTTGGAGTGAGGTCTTGGGTTCCACAGTGGAACAACAACAAAGGAACTGCAGGGAGGTCTGAGGGAATGTGTGTTGTTGGCATGAGCATGGGCCTACCTTCCCCAGCTGAGACTCATGGAAATGACAATCTCTCCCTTGGGCCAGAGTTCAAATGCTGACAGTGGGTACAGAGATGACCATGGTAGTTTTCTTCCCTCTTGTCCATGCTATGGCCTAAAAACTGGTCCTCTCCAGACACTGTACCTATTGAGATCTGCTTAACCTGTCTTCTTGCTCAGCTGTATAAAATAATCCTGCCTCCTTCTTTATCTGTATGTAATAACCCTGGTTCCTTCTTTATCTGCAATGTAATGTCCCTGCCTTGTTCAGCTGTGTGCAATAACCTCACTTCCCTGCTCAACTGTGTAGAATAAATGCACTGAGTTTTGCTTTGCTTTGTTTTGTTTTCTTCAGGGGGTGGGGTGCAGCTGCGGCTTCTCCAAAGAGTCCAGGCTATTCAATCCAAGGTTATATTGTGAGTCTCTGTGTTTGCCATTTCTTCGTCCCCTTGCCACCACTAGTCAGGGTTCTAGCATTCAAGCCATGCAAGAACATGACAAAGAAAAACCCTTATCAGACTTGTCATATACTTAGTCTTCCAATAAATGCCACATGCCACTTTCATTCTCTCTCAACTCAGTATTCTCCACAATGAAAACTGAGTCCCTACTCCAGAGATGGGTCTCTGCTATTGTGATCACTCAAGAGTCCAAAAGTCGCCGGGGAAGCTGATGACACAGCACTGTGTGTTATGGCACAAAGACAACGGCTTCAGATGGCCACACATCTGGCCCCCACTCCCACCTGACCTAAACAAATCCCTCTGAAGGAACCACTTTCCCTAGGAGACTCAATTAGATGACTTTTAGAGTCTCTGGGTTTGACTCTTCGTGGCTAAGGCCAATGGGCCTGTGCACAGGTAGCCAGGGCTCTTCATGGCTGAGCACACAGGTGGATCTGATAGCCACACGAGACAACGCTGTCAGCTGAGCTACTTGCTTACCTCTCCTACAACCTCTATGATGTCTCCGACTTTCAGCTCAAGCTCATCGTCATTCTGGGGCAGGTAGCTGAATGCCACCTGGCATCGGCGTCTCCGTCGCTCTCCTGAATGGGAAAAAGCAAACTATTTAGATACAGTTCTTCTCTCACATTCCATATTAAGGTTTTAAAGAGAGACTTCCTAGGCATGCAGGCAAAGTAAGCTGATTTGTCTCAAATATGCTTCCCGGGGCATAGCTAGAGGCACAGCAGCCCCGGTCTCTTAGAGAGGCATTAGAAAGCAGAGCAGTGCTTCTTGGTGTTTTGAAAAGCTGCTGGGTCAGAAACCCATGGACATGAGAAACTGACCCATTGGCACTGAAGGCAGAACCCCCACCCTGGAGCACTGGAGCACAGTGTTGCCTTAAACGCGCTTCCATAGATGGCGCTTTCTATTTGCTGCTGTTGGTTTATAATGAAAGCTGATGTGATGTGCTAACGAAAGGAGGATGGTCTACTTCTGATGCTAGCGAGGCAAAGAGCACTTCCCTCCCACTCCCAAGTGTGCAAAGCAAATGAGAAAGTGGCCTGGCCTTTCTCTTACTAATCATCACCCTTTCAACACAGTGGACCTCAAGCCTGATAACCCAAAGCCAATTGAATTTCTGCTATTCTTGGTACAATTTCAAAAGTCCCACAGGGTTCAACATAGCCATTTGTGTCCCAGGGGATGTATTCGCAAGATGCCTGGCTGCTTCCACAGAAGCAACCCAGGCAAGTCAAGGTTAAAAGTCAGAGCCATACTTCACTTAGAGGACACTGACTCTTATACTATGCCATTAATATAATGGGTCCCACCAGGGGGGCTTGACTTGGAGCTGGTACAAATACGGACACTACCATCTAACGGACATCCATACTGCCCATGTACACTGTGGGAGCAAATACCATGCATGTGGGATGACGTGCAATAGTGGTGGTAGAAGCCAGGGGGTGGTGTATGAGGACTACGAACCGAGATGGGCATTGCTCAGAGGTTTGTTGCTCACAACTGAACACCTCACACCATTTCTTCACGCCACTACATGGCCTAGAAAATCAACAGGATCAACAACTTCAAAGAAGTGCATTTAGAAAGGCCAGCATTATTTCTGGGTGTTGCCTCTGGAGACTTTTATTATTTTCTAAGCTTTTCCCTGTAAAAGGAAGTCCCTGTCGGGATGATTACAGAGCACATTAGCCGTACCCCCCCCCACCCCTGAATGACATCACACAAAGAAGAAGGTGTTGGAACTACATCTATGGGCTTCCTGATCAATATTTTTCAAAAGCCAGTGGCCCAGTTTTCACTTTCATTTTTCGATGTCTGTACCACCTCCCTAAGGAAGAACAGGGTGGAACACAAAGAAGAGGGCAGAAGTTCAGAATCAATATCTCGGCTAATCACATCTTCAGCCACTACACTAATGATCCCCACCTTTTTGCACAAAGTCACAAGCTACTGAATCTTGATAAGAACAAACTCAGCTCACAGGCACATCCTAGGCTAGCAATGTGTCCTGTTAGCTGACTGAATCGTGTAACCTTGCAAGGAGGACCTGGCACTGCATGGGCCAGAGGACCTAAGCATATTGCCTCTCCAAAGGACAAGGCTAAAGGACTGATATTCCAGTGCAATGCATACTGTCAAAAAGTTGGCTATGATGGGACACATCTGCAGTCCCATTGATCAGAGGGTTGAGGCAGGAGATCCTAAGTTTCAGGCCAGTGTAGGCTATTCAGTAAGATCCTATTTCAAAAACAAAAATGAAAAACTACCACTATTGCTCTATAGCTCCCAACAATGCAGAAGACAAATGAGGAACTAGACACTAAATGGCACATAGTTCTCGTTCTAGCAAAGAAAATCTGGGTGACAGGGAATTTATGCCTTTCCTCCCCAGCTTCCCCATATACATCCCTTGAGATAAAGTTTTAGGGATTTGTAAGTTTTCATTTTCTAGGGTTTGTTTTTATACACATTATTTAATTTCAGGGGGTAGGAAAACTATACATGTACCGCAGTGTGCACATAGAGGTCAGAAAACAACCTGGGAAAGAGAGTTCTCTCACCATGTAGATCCTAGGTGCCGAGCTTAAGTTGTGAGCTTAGTGGCAGGTGCCTCTATGCACTGAGCCATAGAATCAGGTGCCCATTATCTATTTTTATGTTGAAATTAACTCTAAAAATACAACTCTTAAGCACGAAATGAAATAACAAATGTCTGAAAACTGATACAATCACAGAAGCCACCAAATCCAGACCATGTTGAAATAGCACCAAAAGGCCCTGAAGGTTCTAACCAAAGCCATAAATGTTAGATATAATGGTAAAGGGAGTAGGGGGGGGATCGATTATATGTAAAATGAAGTAGTCAAATGGAATACTGCAGACAGAAAGGCTTAAGCAAGGAGGGAGGAGTTGTAGGGAAATCAGGGGATGAGGGGGAGATGACCCAAATGAAGATGGTATCATGGGTACTCATAACCCAACTTTTAAAATGAGTGGAAGGATAGTAAAATACATGGGAAATAAGAGAAGACAGGGAAATAAGAGATACCGAGGGTTAAGGGGTTAACTGGGGATGGGGAGGAGGAACAGGCGAGAGCAGCAGGGCTGAGTGGTTTAATCAACACCAACAATCTATGAAAAGCCTTATGGAAACTCATTAGTTAATGAACAAATTTCAAAATATAACATTTTTGAAAAGAATTACCCTGTACATAACTGTCAGAAGACATAAATTATTAAATGAAAATCACAGTGTAAGACACAACATCTTCTGGCCTTCTCAAACACCTGCATGCACCCCAGTGAGTGTACACACACACACACACACACACACACACACGGCCACACAAATAAATGTTTTTGAAATTTTAAAAGATAGCACCTAGCTTAACACTGTACAAATGGCAAAGGCCAAGGTGATATATTCTTAGGGAAATGATTATTCCAACAGATTCAGGACCTGGAACATACTCATCTGACTTCACCTCATCTAAATCTGTGCATTGGAGACCATAAAAGCTTACATGGTACCAAAGGAATGATGCACTCGCTAATTTCTCTCTGACAGCTAGCCAATATTTCTTAAATGGTTCGGAGGTTACTTAACTGGTGCCATAAAACCTTATAATGTACACTGTCAACATACCAAGAAAAGTCCTAGAGGACAAAAAGAAAGATTTAGAGGCAGCTGGTGCTAAAGGTGGCCTGACTTGAACCCATGCAGAAAGTCTTATTTTCTCTATAAGAGGCTCGCTCAAGACCATCTCTTCCTTTGAGAAATTTCTTCAGTTCTTTAAGCTGGGGTCTCCAGAAGTAGTCCAGACTAGCCTCAAATTTTTGACCTTCCTGGCTTTGCCTTCCAAGTGCTGGGATTAGAGGCATGCATGGGCCATCACACCTCCTGATGCCCACGTCCCCATATCACTGTATCTCAACCACAGGAGTTATAAATAAAAGGGTTGGGATGAGCAACCATTTTGCAAAGGAGGAAAGGACCAGTGATTTCCTCAGAAGCGCTAAGCTAGTAAGAGGCAGCATTTTCCTTGCCTTGTGGTCAGAGGTCTCTCTCAGGTCCCAGATGAGGCGAATCAATCCACTCATCCCAGCTTCTCTGCAGTCTGTATTCACTGCTTCCTGTAACACTGACACTACACCAACTTTTCACTCTGACTTTCACTAAAAAGTTCCCAGACTGTCGGCCTCTGTTTCTCTGGACCTCAGCTCTGCACACCATTGACCTGAACTTGAGTGCTGGCTTTACAACCCAGTTTGTGTATGAGGAGGGACATAGACTGCATTCACCTAGGATGACATAAGAAGTTTCAGGGTGTCTCTTACCACTTTTTCTTGCCCTACTATTTCACTGGCATTTACTAGTGAATCATGGCCTTCCTTGAAAGGGCAGTACAATGACATCACTTCCTTTTGTTTTTTGTTTTTTTTTCCTGAAGATTAGAAACAAGCATGTTTTGCCCACACCTGGGATTTGGGATCTCTTATTTTCAGCCTCCATCTTCCTGCTCAGTCCAACTTGTGACACACATAATAAACACGACCAACAATATACATCTATGTTACACAAACTAGAAAGTGGAGCATCTGTGTTTTTCCTTCTTCATGGCAACAGCACTGCCACTGTTTAGGTCACTTCTGTGTTTCCAAGGCAAGGTCATTTTAACTTCTCAAGCATAATTGAAAGAAGGAAAGGACATAATGCACATGCAAGCATGTATGCACACATTGCTTACCCAAAAATAAAAATAAGGAAAAATATCGCAATATAAAATATAAAAATATATAAAAAATAAAAATATAAATATATAAATATAAAAATATAAAAATAAAAATATAAAAAAATATAAATATAAAAATATAAAAATATCACAATGCTACATTTGCTACATCTTTTTTTTTGTATTTTTCAAGACAGGGTTTCTCTGTGTAGTCCTGGATGTCCTGGAACTCACTCTGTAGACCAGGCTGGCCTCGAACTCAGAAATCCGACTGCCTCTGCCTCCCAAGTGCTGAGATTAAAGACGTGCACCACCACCGCCCAGCTATTTGCTACATCTTTACTTAATATCCTGATAGCATGTTGGCCCTAAAATACACATGCATGAATATGTGCCCATATGCAAGAACATGGACACAGACATATAAACCTCAAGTTTCTCACTAGAACAGCCACATTCATAACAAACATGGTTAATAAAATAATACCAGCTAACATATATTGAACACTTATACTCAATGCTTAAGACTATTAGATACATTACCTGTGTTGCGCCATTTTGTTCCTACATTGATCTCTAGGTAGATTATGGGCTCTTCTTTTCTTTTCTTTTTTTTTTTACTTACTTATTTTTTTATTATTATTTTCACGGGCTCTCTTTTTATAAACAATGAATTTGAGGAAGACATAGCAATCAATTATTTCACCAGAGGTTTTATAGCTTATAAGTAGAAGGGTTTGTATTCAAACCTGGTGACATAATTCTAAAGATGCTGCTGCCCATCTAGCTGGCTGTTCTTAAAATAAATCTCAGCTCTATGTTGAGGCTTCAGAAAGAATCATGTATAGGGGTCAGAGAAATGGTCCAGTGGGTAAAAGTATTTCGATCCTTAAAATCCACATAAAGGTAGAAGGGGAAACTGACTCTAGAAAGCTACACGCATGCGCGCACACACACCTACCACATACCCCAAAACAATTCATAATAATCAATAAACAACAACAACAACAATAATAATCTGGATGAGCTAGTATAGTACATGGCTAAGAGTTAAAACCAGAAAGTGAAAAAACTCTAATCACAAAATTTTCCAGCAGCGACTAGGAACTGGGGTCTACAGGACCCCCACATAAAGAAATGCACCAGTTATATGGGGAGACATTATAGTATATTCCCCTTCTCTAAGATTGAAGTTACCGAAATTATAAACTACACCATGACTCCAGTCCCAGAATAAGGCACACACTGATGTCTTAGATCCTTTATCCTACAGTCTTGTGGCATGTGGAACTTTCACTAGACCAAATCTATTTACTGGCCACAAAAAAATGTAGCAAATAACATCATGAACAGAAAGTCTTTGGGTCAATTGACAATATCTGACACTCACAACATCTTTTTGAGAGTCCACATCTTTCCCAACAGCAATAAACTATATAGGCTTAAATTATTTGTTATTTGGGTACTAAGGATGTAGTTCTGTTATTACTGTGCTTGCTTAGTATGCATATAGCCTTGGTGTGGTGATACAGTAACATATCCCTGTAATACCAGAAAGAGAGAGACAGAGACAAAGAGAGACAGAAACAGAGAGACAGAGAGACAGAAAGAGAGTTACTTAGTAACCAAGTTATAAAAGAGAAAGTACTGTTAAAGTAAAGTCAAAGAGATAAATTAGAAGCCCCCAAATTCCCATTTCCAGGGCTACTTCAGACATTTTTCCAAGATTGTTCTGGGAACCATAAGTACCAGGATCTTAAAGTACAGAGCAGACCTATTGAACATAACTTCTGTGGGAGTGTCAGAAACTTGCTGTTTCTCTGTATGATAATGCTCACAAAAATCTAAACCTGAGGTACCACAAGTTATAGATAATAGAAAACCACCTCACAGGAACAGGCAATCACTCCTTGGAGGATGTGAGTCATTGCTTCTCAGTCTTGACTACACACTGCCATCTCTTTGGGACCTTTCAGGAAACTACTGATGCCTTCCTAAATGGCAGTCTCTGAGGAACTAGATCTCCACAGAAAATGTTTTCATTCAGTGCTGGCAAAAAGAAAATATCAGAAGCATCAAAATTTATGAAAGATCATAGCATCAGCTCTACAGGCCTTCCTGTGGCTCCCAAGGGACCAGGAGATCATGTACTGAGGAGTGTATTACAACTTGTCTGACATGTTCCAACAGGTGGCAAGCTAGATGGGCAGGTAGATAAGACTAGAGAGTTAAGGAGTAAGAAGTAAAGCTCTTTCTGTAAGAAATGAATATTGACTAATGACATAAAGCAATGTAAGCACACATGATCTCCATTTTGTAGACATCAGAGAAACTTGATTCTGGCAAGAATCAATGTCTCCTGAAAGCACTGGGTGAACGTTACTGAGGACTGGGATATTTACAGAACCTCTAGGTATCTCCCTCAAATTACCTTTAATTACAAAAACTCAGGTCCTCTTGATTGCTTCACCAATCAAGGAGCAAGCTGACATGACTCCTGACCAGTTGTAACTACAGAATACTGTGCATAAACATTGGCTTCAATCTAGCCACCAGGAAACCAAAGTTTCCAAGGAACTAGTCTACAAAAACTGTCCTAATTTTTTCCTTTTACTGGTCTGTGTCACAAAGTATTTCTGAAGGGTAAGAAACTACTACACTCTCAAAACACAAAGCAAAAAAACAAATCTGATTTCCCACAAATGGGATTCTTGTATGTGCAAATCTCTCTCTCTCTCTCTCTCTCTCTCTCTCTCTCTCTCTCTCTCTCTCTCTCTCTCTGTGTGTGTGTGTATTGCTGAGAATGAAAGAAGCTAGGAAGCACACAAGAGAAGAGAGAGAGAGAGAGAGAGAGAGAGAGAGAGAGAGAGAGAGA